>NC_087550.1:26299624-26609296 GCF_036250125.1 Pseudopipra pipra | reverse complement strand
TGAGTCATGTTATTAGGATTGGCTTTCAGCTGTTGCCTGATTGCTGCTATTTAAATTCCCTAATTCTGATTAGACTTTAACTCTTAGTGAGACTGAGCAGAAGAAGCAGAAGAGGGCTCAGGTCAGGTAAGCAGAAACACTGCCCAGAACTGTGCAGAAAAGCGTACATGCTATTTTCTGAAGATGGTAGAAGGAGCCTGGCTGCTCACATTACTTACCTATTTTTGCCTGTGGGCCCCTCTTCACCCACCTCGGATGGGCCGAGGCCTGTGTTTAGTTGGAAATCGGGCTTTTTGTTACTTCAGGACCTGATAACCAGAGTGCAGGTTATTCTCTGCCTCTTTGTAATCAGAATGGGATGCATCTGATGGTGTTTGCTCTCTGTTCCTCAGCTGGTTTGTGTGTGTCTCTTCACAGTCCACTTCAGTCTCCTGTTATTTGGTGCAGCCCAAGACAAGGACAGATGAACACTGCAGAAGGGGTAAGAGTTCTGTTTTGCAGCCCTGTCACTTGTTGTACACAGAATTGCTACAGCAGCCTAATCCTGCCTCGTGCCCTTGTGCTGCCCTTGCGTGACTCTGCAGGTGGGTGTCTGTCTGCCAAAAGAAACTGTGTTGGGATCCAGTCCTGACCAGTAGCTGTGGTCATCAGGAACGCCTTGTCTTCACATCATGTGAACCTGTGTGACCCAGCTCCTCACAGGGAGAGCCTGTGCCCTTGGGCAGCCCTCTTCTGTTTGGTTCATATTTGCTTTCTTGTCAAATGACTCAAATTTTGATGCAGCTGCCTACTGGTATGGGGCAGAACTTGCCCAGCCTTGGTAGGAGGAACTCATGCCTCTTAGTCCTTTTCCTCACATGCAGACCACAAGCTTGTTTTGCCTTGGTCTTTCTGCTGCAGCTTTCCTTCTCTCCCTGCCCACTAGAAGTGGTGAGAGGCAGGTGACAACTAATGACACTTGTAATCTGGTCTGGTTTGGTCCTTTTGCCTTTCTCCCATGCTACTTGCATTTCATCTAGAAGAGAGTTGTAAAGTTTCTCCTGTAAATACAAAGCTGAAAAGAGGGAGCTGGAAGCTCAGTACCTTTTGCTGACATTTTGAGCCTCTCCCGGCAGAACAACTCAAACATGCTATGGGGAAGTGCCCTTTGATGAGCACACTTCTGCCCTTCTGAGACCTCAGCTTGTAGGTGACTTTTTTTAACCTGAAGGGAAAGTGATGTGAAGGGTGCCATTGGTTGGTTGGGAAGCCCAAGTACAAGGCTAGGAATATCCCTGGGAGCTGGTACTGCAGTTATGAGCTCCACGTGAGCTCCCTGCAATAAACCATGGGATCACTAAGTGGCATATGGGTTTTGTCCTTGCAGGAGCTGCTGGAGGAAGGGAGGTGATCAACCCCACTGCAGCAACAACCACAACTGCATTTTTTTGTATTCCTGAATGACTGAGTAGTGTAAACGCCATCCAAAGCCTTTACACAAAGCATGCACTTTTGAAATACTATAATAAATTTAGGAGTAGAGGTTGAAAAAAAAGAGATCTACACCAACTAGTATCAATTCTTTCCTTTATTTTCTTTCCCTCCTTTTTTTTTTTTTTTTTTTTTTTTTTTTTTTGTTACTGGGGATTCGAAACAGCCTCAGTTAAAGATGCCTTAGTTTTGTGACACTGATTTAGGATACCTGTGGAAACAGGACATAGTTAGCACAGGAGTGTGTGGTTCACCCCAGATTAGCCTTCGTTCTGAGAGACAGGTAATGACTCGTTAACAAACCCCACACATATTAAGTCCACATTTCCTTGACACTGAATCTGAATATTTGTTGCTATTTAAAAAAGTACAATGTTTGATTTGTTGATTTAATCACAAAACAAAACACATGAATGGAAACACTCATTTACGTGACTATTGCTTATACACCTAAGATGAAGAGTTGACTACAAATGGCCACACGCTGTTCCTTAATGAGAGAGAGTGTGTTCTTACTAAGACCATACCAAGGCAAGAGAACTATTCAAGACTGAAATATGCTGTGCTTGAATTCACCTTTAGGGTATGGAAAAGGATGTATGGGGGCATGGCCCAAGGTATTTGAGGGGTGTAATGAACCAAAAACTGGGGTTTTGCCTGTGTTACAACACACATGGTTTATGAATGAAGGAGGCCTGAGATTGCATGAAGCTCTCAAGTTCCAAGTGATTTCTTTGCTTGTTAAGTCCTCTACTGAAAAAAAAAAAAAAGATTTGTATGCCCATCTTTTATACTGTGCACTCACTGTGGTGTGAGAAGGATTCTGGAAAAGGAATATATACTGTTTTAGAGGGGGTTTATGTGATAATTGTATACAATATGTGTAGTAAATAGAGTATTTCTGTCAAAGATTTATGTACCAAGCTATGTTCTGGTACCGTAGGGAATGTCTAACTGATGTATGTAGTTGAACCATAGAACTGTAAAAAAACTTAAAAACTCCCCAGGTAATTATACAAAACAAAATTTCCATTGTCCTGTCTTTTAATTCAAGATTTGAAATTTAAGTTAAAGCTCTAGGAATTTTTTTTTAATTAATAAAATAGCTCGTACTTCACTGAAGACTTGCCAACTCTGCAAGCTTCAAAATAATCTAATTTAAAGCATTTTCTCTATCTATCTACAGCTCTAGACATAAGATTAAAAACATCTGGTCAAACCCAAAGGTGTGAGTGCTGTTGGAAGGTCTGTGTATTTGGTTTCGTATGTGATCGTTACAGAGCTCCTGGAAAGAAGAATGTGAGGGAACAAGGTATGCAAATGAACAAACAGCATTTTAAATTGGACAAATATTTCCAGCCAATCTGGCCTGTTGTAGCTGAGGATTGTGATGTTGGAGATACGTCTAAGCTTAGGATTTTGCTTGAGGTGGTGCTGTCTTAGTGGGAAAGGTGAAAGCACAGAAAGATTTCAACATCCAGTGACAGCCAGTGCCCTCGATTTTCTTACAGCCAGTCACAGTCTTACAGTCTTTCTTACAGTCAGATGCTGTGCTCGTTGCTTGGAATGCTGCAGCTTTATGCCTTTCACTAACAGACTTTAGTAGTGTTCAGGTCAAGCCTTTCAAAAATCCCACACTCCCCCTCATTTCACAATAAATCAACCAGGCAAGAAGTTTTCCTCCCTCATTGAACTTTTTAAGTGATGAGTTTTTTTTCCACATACATGGTAAATCTTGATAGAAAGCATTTAACAGTGTGCACTAACAAACTTATACAACATATACATTACATATATATATTATATATATAGAATGTTCTATATACAAACATATACAACTTTTTAGATCTCTACAGACTACAAGAAAATTGATAATTATAGTCACAAGTGGTGAACTTAACAGAAATAGCAATTGGTAACTAACTGTCTGGAAATATGTAAAATATATGAGTGGAAAGCTGTGACCTGATGGGGAGTACTAGAGAAAGGTTGCTTAAAAGTTTAGTAATAAAAATTGTAAGTTTGAGGGCTGCTAAATTCTCTTTTCTCTGTTGCATAAAAATGCAAATGGAAATTTACTGGCAGATTTTTTTACCCTGGTGTTAAGCTAGAGACTGTTGGCAGCCAAAGTCAATCAGGCATTGTGTAAATGTTGAAGACACTTTTCTCTCTGGATGTGCTGCAGTGATTAGCAGTTAAAAGTTGCTCTTAAATTTTCATACAGTTCTCAAACAAGCAAGAGGGCTCTAGCTCCAGCCTGACACCATTTCCACTGAAATCAAGGTAATGGGGGGCTTGGCAATATCAGCATCCTATGTGAGGTACAGCCAAAATCTTAGGCAGACCTGGTGCCCTCCTTGTCATTGCAGTGAGCCGATGGCTGCCTGAGCACCACCTGTAGGGCTGCTTGGTGCACTGCTGACTGTGATACACCAGTTCATCATGGAAAGTAAGTTGGCTGCTGGAGGGTTTGAATGCTGCCCCAAATGATTTTGTTGTCCAGAGACTAGTGGTTTTGGATTATAGGCCAGAGCACAGGCCATTGCATATATGTTTAAACAGAAGATCAAATTGCTATAATGTTGTTCTCATTTATTTCTCATTCTAGATACCTGGTTAGAGCAGTGCGTCCTTACAGACACAAGTGGTCAGTTCTGTGACCCAGCCACTGGAAGGAATTCCCCAGCCCGGTTCCTATTGGCATCAGAGTAATGAGTTTGGCATTTACTTAAATACACACACACAGACACATCCTCTCGAGTCATGGACAACTTCAATTCCTTAGCTCTCAGCAGAAACCCAGGCATTGCTGAGGCTTTGACCTTTTTCTCAACAAGTTTCTGCAGTTCTCACAACATAGGGTGGTTTCTCCTGTGCCAGAGGAACTTGTTGAGTCTCATTCCTGGTTGAGCTAGACCTGTCAGGGCCATCATTTTAATTTTGCCTACAGAGAAATGTAAAAGTCCTGTAAATCATGAAATTTGGTTGTGCTACACTGTGAATGTGAAACTTAATGCCTCAAATCTCTTCCAACCCTTTAACTTGTGCAGTGGGCCGATAGTGAGGCCAGACTTCTGGATGGTACAATTTCTTGGGCTGCATTTTATTGTAGGTAAAGGAAGAATATGGGAAAGACGTCTTTGAGAGGAATCATCTGAACGCTATGATGACACAAACACCAGTGAAGTTAAGGTCTAGTTAGGAGAGGATGGTGCCTGTCTGCATCAGTGTCCATCAGGATTCCTTGAAGGGACAGAGGATGTCACTCTTCTTCTATAGAAAATTTTAACTGCTGTTTTTCCAGCTCTTCCTCACTTTCTTTTTCTATTTTGAAACTATGTCCAGGCACATGAAAACAATCCTTTAGTGCCTTGTTTCCAAGCCAATCTTGGAAAAATTTCTAAATTAAGAGTTCCACTGTGGAACTGTGGAAGTGAGGCTCTTGTAGGCTAATGTGGAGCATTCTTATGGACTAGAAATCTATTTGCATGGACAGGCAAGAGGTTCTACTTACTGTTATCTTCTGTAGCTGCAGGCTGCAGAGTTTTTTGCAGAGTTCACTGTAGAAACCAAGCAAACCACTTTGAAGCAGAAGCAAATTACTTTTAGCAGTGTGAGCAGAGAATCAATTGCCACTCACCTATGGTGTCATTTTATATATGTGTGTTCACAATGGTTTTCCACACTCCTCCTCTGACCCATATTTTAGTCTTGCTGCTCTGATCTCTCTCTCTCTCACAAGTTTTGAGGGGGTTACTGTGCAGGTCCCTTCACATAATTTCAGCTGAGCACTTGAGCAGCATCACTGCTCTGCAAGCTGCTAAGCAGCCTCCGTGAGCAGAATTTGACAGGACTGTGGTTTCCCATATTGCCTTTCTTAACTTGAAGAAGTGGTTTCCAAAACTGGTTTTCTATTCTTGCTACTGAGAAATAAGGCAACCAAGTGATACAGACTCCATGGGGATGAAAAGTGCCGTGGCCCCCTTCAAGGACAACTGAGATGAATCTGGAGCGCATTTTAAAAAGTACAGATAAGGATGACGTGTCATGAGCTCTGAATTGCAAATAAACCATCTATGCTCATGTTTTAATGATGTTTCAGATAGTGCCTGTTCAGCTACCTGTAAAATCTGTAAATTTTGGGCATAGGATTTCGAATCTATTTTCTTAGGAGTTAAAGAGCACTGATTTCAAGCAAGGTTTTTCAAGGGAAATAAATAGCAGATAAGAAAATGCAGCTCAACTCATTTTTATGTGGAAAATGGTAGCAAACATGCTTGAAATGTACTGGCTTTTAATAATGTCACTTTTAAAAAATAAAGATTTTTTGCTATTTAATTTTTTTTTCTCAGAATAGAAATGAATCCCATTTTCTTCGGTCACAACATGCTTTCTTTTTCTCTTTTTTTTTTTTTTTTTTAAGATGGCAATTAGTCATGCAAAGTTTTATAAGTGCATTAACATTCGAGTTTGTACAGAATATTTTTAACCAGACACACCCCCCACAGTTCATACCTACAGCTTCTGAAAAACTACATGCCACAGTGATGGTTGAGTTCCTTTTGGAAAAAAATGGGCCACTGCATGAGCCAGCTGTTGGAATAAGACTCTCATGATTCCAGCTTCCATCTCACGGTCTGTAAAATTTCTCCTTGACGTCCACTGTGATGAATCCAATAATAGTAACAGGAAAACATCTTCTAGGAGAAAAAAGCTGTCTTTGGCCAGTGACTGGTAGATTTGGGAATTAATGTTGCTTCCCTGAACAGTGTTCTTAATAAAGCCAAAAGCAGCTTCTTTGAAAGTCTAAAACTGGTACCACTTTTTGTCCTTGTATTTCAGCATCACCTACAGAAATGGGAAAAAAACAAAAAAATGGCAATATAAAACACTGCCCTACCTATGAGGTACCACACATGACCTAGGCCCATTAGCTGTCACAAACTTTATAATTAAAAAGAGCAATGCAGTACTTCACTAACAGGGTCATCAGGTCTTGAGTCCACTGAGATCTCATATTTAATTTCATAGTTATTACATTAAAAAGTGTGTTACCTGCTATTGATATTTGTTAGCTTTTCCCCAAGGAGCTTTAACTACTTTTCTTCTTCAAAAACTAAAGGTATGGCAATAATCAAGAACTTGCTTTTTATTCGTATAGAAAGAAGCTTATCTATGGAGCATAGTAGATATGCTCTGAATATACAAACTTTTTGCATTTTGGGGCACATTATTCCTGCCTCACACATACAAAAGCCAATAAAAATGTAAAGGTCTTGTACAGAGATGTGATGCACATTAAATGAAAAACGTGCATTTTGGGAAGTATTCTTTAATGTTGTTTTGTCTTCAAGAAAAATCACTTTAGTTGATTCCCAGTCTTAACAGCGTGGGATGGAAGAGGTTTTCCATTTAGAGCTCTAAGCACAGAAGCTGTCTATTCCAGGCAAGGCCTATTCTATATAACTGTACCACAGTGTTGTACTAGTAATGTTCTCCTCCTCTTCCCAGTAAGATAAGATTCCTATATACACATCCACCTACCTGTTTTCTGCCCTACTGCATAGATGTGCTGCATTAAGTGGCTTAAAAAAACAAATCACAATGAATTAGTGAGAAAGGCAAGATGAGAAGTGCCACGTTCTAAATTCAGAGGCTAACAATGGATGCTCATTTACAGAAACATGAAAGGAAGGGGCGTGCAATGGAAGTTTATATTTGGCATTCTCATTGTTTGGGAGGAGGAAAAATGGTGTGTCAGTTAACAGGAGTACAACCTCTAACAACATGACTGGGTGAAGGGAGAGAACTGCACTTTACCTTCCCAAAGGGAAGCAAAGGCTCAGTTGCAGGGTTGGCAGTTCTTAGTTTTGGGTGTATGGTGCCAGGGCCCTACCTCGTGTGCATGTTTGGAAAACGCCTCTGCGCTGGCCATCATGCTTGCAGTCCTTTCATCCAGCTCTCCCAGTTTCTGTCCTCTCTCATCAAGGGCAATGCGTGCACGAGTCAAGTCCCCAATGACTCCTCCCGCAGCTCCTCTCACGCCTTCAATCCCACCTGATCCAGGGATGTGCTGGGCGAGACTGCGAGAGGCTTTTCCTGCCGTAGCCTCGCCAACTGCAAAGGAGAAAGGGACAGACAGGAATAAGTTCCTGGCTGTGGCTCTGTCAGTGCTTCTCAATCTCCCGCTGCAGCCTTGCAGCAGTGATGCCATTTGATGGGCAGATGGCACATGTGGAAGACATTGCTCTGTCACCAGCACATCTACAGTGCAGTCGGGTGCCCCTCCCTCCATTGCTCAAAAGAAACTTCCAAGGTGAAGGAATTATGGGAAGGCAACCAAGGACCCTCCCCTCCCTTCATTATATCAACTTTCTGTAGATGATTTAAATCTCATGTACGACTCCATTCCTAGATGACAAGGGCAGGGTGGTCCTGTGAATGACTTTCTGCCAAAAAAACCCCCAAACCCAATAAATTACTCACAAAGCTCCTCTCTGTCAAAAGCTTGTCCACTTCCTCCAAAAAGTCCTTTGAGAAAACCTCTGTTTTGGGCTTCTGGTGTTTCCACAGGAGTAAACAAATCCCCAAGCATGTCCTAGCAAAGCCAGCAAAATGTCCATGTGAAAAATTAATGAGGTCAAACCAGTCCTAGGTGCTTTCTTTATTTGCATTAACAAGCCACATGCACTGGATCTAATTAACTAGTTTTTAAAAAGAGTCTGTTGTGTGAATACTATGGTGTGCTTAACATTCATGTTTCCTGGCAGGCAAATGCTTGGGCTAACTAGATTCACTCATGCTTTCAAAGGCACTTGCCTTGTCACTGCCCACGCCCATGTTCTTTACCAGAGACAAAAAATTTTAAGTAATGCAGGATGAAAATACCAATGATAAGATCACATTTTGCTTAGAAACTGAAGAGGTGACACTATACTTGAATAAACAATTTGTTGTTTATTATTTGGTTTGCTTTAGTGATTACCCAGGCAAGCTGGGCAGTCACTCCGCTTTTTATAACATACCTGAATTCAGTGCTTGATAGCAGCTCAGAGGGTTTGGTGGTTTGTTGTTTGTTTGATTACCGTAGGGTTTGTTTGTTGTTTTGTTTTAAACAAAACCCCTTACCTTCCATACAACCTTCCCACTGTTATTGTGCCATCAGTAATGCTAAATAAGGCACTGTCATGGTGACTGCTCCATCTTGGAGCAGTCGACCCAAACAAATCTCAGGCTCAGATTTATTTGCAGCAGTACTAGGAAAAGCCAGGTCTCTGAAATAAAACTGATAAAGAAAGTGTGCAGTCCCAATAGTGTTTGACACCAGTGAGGCTGTGTGCACTGGGAACAGTTGCTGCCCTGTTGCTCAGCTCTGTGTTTGCTCATCCAAGCCCCAACAGGCAGATACAGCTGTTGTGTTGCACAAAGCACTTGCTCCTGGGAGGCTGAGTGCTAGGACAGCGCTGTGACTCACACTTACTGCTCCTCTGCACAGTCACCTGCTCTGGGGAGAGAAATTACTGCAGCCCTTGGAGCTTAAGTGGAGGCTCTCATGCAGCCTAGCTTTGTTTTCCTAGGTAGCATGTGATACTGGGTCATCTGCTTTTTGTACACATATAAGAACTGTGCAAACCTTTTTTTGCATAAAACTAAAGATAAAAGCAGCCCTAGTCCAGCAGTAAATAGAAGCAAGGGCCTAATTTCCCTTGGTTTGGTTGTTGTATGATGCTATTAAGGCTAATAAAAAAAATTAAATCTGGCTGGTAACAGCCTCTCACTGTAGGCCCATAGTCTAAGATACATCAGTCAAACCTTTTGATTATTTTAAAATCGGTTCCCTACAAAATAATCCCTTCTCTGATGCGCAAAAGCTTGTGTGCAATGCTCGCTCCTCGCAGTGCTTTTTCAGACTTGAGACAGACAGTGATGCAAGTTGAGCAGCTCAGCACATGTTATTCCCTAGGGCATAATGAGTGCTGGCAGGACTATTTCTTTTATATTTCCATCCTAGTTTACTGCTAATTATATAACCTAGAACTTATTCCCCCCTCTTTTTTTTTCCCTTTTATTACTCATGTTTCTCCCTGTAACCTCTCACAATTCCTTCTCTTCAGTAAATGACATTTTCATTTGCATTTTCATTGTAAAGAAGACCCCAAACCAGCCCATATCTAACATTGTAAAGACTTATTGCACTTATTGCACTTTCGCTAGGTGCAAGTGACAGTGCATGAAAAAGCCCAAAGAACAATAGAGCTGCTGACCTCTCTCTGTTGCTTTGGCATCATTCAGTCAGGGCAAGTGGAGAGGAACATATCTGTCCTGCTCCTGCAGCACAGCCTTCATTTCAAACGCCAAAGTCTAGCAGTAGATGTGTGCCAGTTTACCCCTGACGAGTCAGGTCACTGGCCCTCCCACACAAAGGCACCACAGTAAGAGTTTGAGCCCTACCTGTAGATTGTCACACATCTCCTGGCTGTATGTCAGGCGCTGGATCTCTGTGGGAGAGCTGAGATACAAAGCCTGCCCTTCATTAGTGAAGCAAAAGGTCCGTGCTATCCTCATGTCTGTTACAGGCAAATAGTTCATGTCCAGCAGTGGGCGAAAACTGGGCAAACTGAGAAGAAGCAGATTGCCAGGTTACTCACCAGGTACCACACATGGTACACCTGCTCTGTGGCTGCATTTTAAACTGACATTTAAGTTTATGCTTTTCATAACTGGAACAGTTAAGTGTAGCTCTAAGCTGAAAAATTCTGCCATAAACATGCTGTCTTCTCATCATACTTCATTTGCTTGAATAGAGAAGTTTCACCTGCCTTGCCTCAATGACCCTAAGGCTTCTGCTACTGTCTGGATGTGCATGTGGCACAGTACAGTTTGTGTAATGTGGCTGGGCAGTTTGTAGGGTAAGGCTTGTCCCCAGTTACCCAGGGACGTCTGCAGGAAATGGCATGGCAGGGCCCTGCTTCCAATCTGTGGACAAAGGCTCCAGCAGCGCCTTTGCTGTCCTCCAGCTTCTCATGGTTTGCTGTTTTGGACAGCACTTTCTAAAATTTAGATGGCCTAGCCAGGGAAAGGGGGTGCAGCAACGTGAGGGTATAACCATAGGGCTACTGCACAGTCGGCACCCCGGGGGAGGTGACAAGGAAGGGAAACCAGGTGCTCTGAACAGGAAGTCTCCAGAAAAGGCAAGAGTGGGACTTGCTACTTCACATGGGATAAACAGTATCCTGCTATGGCTGAGTTCTATACTCCTCTATACCTGAGCCCCCATAACTGACCAAAATTATCAGTTTTCTTTTACAATAGGTAAAAACCATGAGCCATCAGCAGTCACAGGTACAGGATTTCTATGAAAAAAAGGAGCTGGCTTTGCTGTGCCCCTGCCTTAACTCCCCACATGGAGACAGCCCAAGAAGCAGGCCTGGCTGTGGCAAGGCAGGGAGTTAAATGCACCCACCGGGGAGTTAATGCAGAGCATCAGGCACTCAGGACCAAACACATGTGGAATGTGGTGGCACTGTGCCACCTCTTTGCTTAGTTTTGCCACAAGATTAGTTAGATAAGTACCTCAGTGTCATGATGTGCCCATTGGCACAAAAGCACGCCAGACAGACGCTGTTACAGAGGGTGACCACATCTGCTCGCAATAAAAAGGACGTTTCGGTGATGTTGTGGACATAAAGACATGTTTGGGAAGGCAATGAGAAGACTTTGGCTTGTTTTTCTGAACAAATGACTGCAAATTGATGATCACCCATATCCTGGGAGGAGGAAGGGGAATGCATGACAAGTTTCCTTTTCCTTGTTTTTTCACCGTCATCAGCACTGTGTGGATCCCTCCATACTTCATACGGTGGATGTGTCAATGTCCCCATGCAGTCCAAGCACGCGAAGGTCAGCACGGCTCCTTTCAGTGTCAGAACAGTGCCTGCAGAATATAATTTGCTCTCACTGACACTGGCACCACAATTAGACTGGTTGTCAGTGCTGCGAATGCGTGCAGCGCAGCTGACATTCAGCTTTTGTAAACAGAGCAAACGCATTAATCTAGCTGAGGTGACAAGTCTTGCTTGCTCAGTTCTTTCTGACTACACAAGAAGGTGACCAAACAGCCTGAAAAAGTATCAGGCAGCCAATATCTATAATAGTGGATATAATACATGCTATTGAATACCATAAAGATAGCCTGTTGTTCATTTCTACATTATACTAGTAGGATATTTATTCCCCAGCAGTAAAACTGCTCTTCTTAGTCTGATGACCTTCCAGAATTGTTTTTCCTAAACAAAGTGTGGGTGGGAAATCTCTGTTCCTGTGCATTATCTGCTTTTCTGTCCGTTTTTTAAGCACATACTGCCTCTCCTCAGACCTGACCTCTCTCAGCCCTCTGTTCTCTTTGCTACACCATCTGTCACTCGCTCAGCCAAGGATCTCTCCTGGTACAGCAACCTGCCAACATTTTTGTTTCCTTTCCTGAACTCCCTTCTGCTTCTCTGCAGCTTTCTGAAAGAGAGACAGCCAAACTGTCACAGCATCCCAGACAGGACTGCACAAAGGACTGTAATTTCACAATATGAAGGAACTCTGCTAATTCCCCCAACCTCACAAGAAACATTTAACTTTGCCCGTGACACAAGGTAATCTCCAGAACTAACACAACCAAAGTGTCTCAGTCCATGAAGCTTCAGGTCCCTCATGGGCATTTTTACCTGTGTGCCTTGCATGTAGCGAGTGACCATTGCTTAATACATATATTGAGAAATTTCTGCCCAATCATGCAGTTATATCCCCAGTCGTACCAAGATAGATAACAAACAGAAAAAGAGCTGCACTCTTACCACTTGGTGACACCATGACTGGCTCTGACTGCCGTAAGTCGTCGCTAGCAGGCAGATTAAGGGAGAGGATTAAAACCATACCGAGGCCCGTTCCAACCCAGAGACAGGGGGAGACAGCAGTGTCGTTCTTTCGGGCAAAGGACTCCATGAAGTACAAAGCTGTAATTGCCTCCTTTGAGTCCCTGTCGATACTGGACACGCTGGAGCTTCGGGAACGGCTGAAGGAGTTTTCCCTATTTTCTGCATAAATAAATACAAGCAAACAGGCATAAGTTGGTATTCCAAGAACAGGCGCAAGCCTGCAGAAAATACAAACTCCCTGTAGGGTACAGAAAATACAGTTTTCGTAACCTGAGCAAACATTCTGACACTAGCACGATACCAGCTTGCTGCCACTGTATAAATAAGTGTGGAAAATGCTGTCAGACCTCATCAGTTAGATCTGCATTAGAAATAGCTGCTTATTATGGAGATTAGCATAGACTAATTAGAATTTACAACAGCCTTAGCTCAAAGGACTTGTTCTAAATAGCACAAAATAACTTTAGATCCATATGTTACCAATGCATTTAAAATTAATCCATGTATCTCATTGCTGCAGGACATGAAGGGAGATGCCATTACCAACTTCACAGCACGTGTCCTTTGCTCTGCTCTTGTTACCATCACTAGGATGTTCTAGCACTGCATTCACAGCCATTGTTTATTGTCAAGCTATTAATAACTGCTCTCTGGGGAACAGACACCCATTGCTAAACTGAGCCCATAACCAAAATCAACTCTGGCTTCCCAGGGAGTGAAGTGAGAAACCTGCTCTGTGCCCTTGGCAACAACTGCAGAGTGAGCTGGCACTGACTGGCTCATCTTCCTGCCCAAGCTTTAGCAGGCAACGTGGAGAGCCAGCTGGAGACAGAGCTGTGTTGTCCTCACTGCAAGTACACAGGTTCAGAGAATCTCTCTGAGCTTTTCAGAGAAAGGTAGCAATGAACAGGGTCTGACTGCTGTAGGGGATAAGGATCTCTGCTTTGCTTTGCCTAGTGCCAGGCAGGAAGTATTGGCATTAGCAGGAACTGTCAGTGGCAACACGATGGAGGCTATAAAGCACACTGAGGCTAAAAAGTTACTGAAGAGGAAAGGAGCCAGAAGGAAGATGGGAGTAGGGCTGGCTGCTAGCAAAACAGTTTGTGCCAGTGCTGATGTTTACCAACCTGTAGTCAAAAATGGGGTTAGATCATTGGAAACCCTACGTATGCTCTTCTGCAACAACAAAAACTGGTCAGGAGGGCCTGGAGATGGAGAAATAGTTGAAGCTACCGGATCTGAGGTAAAGGGCTTGGTTCTGAACCTATCACTATGAAGTAGATCTGTATCTGGTAGGAAATTATCCTTTGTATAGCTCAGAAGAGACTCATCTCTTCAGAGCCAACAGAAGTGTCTGGAAAGAGGAATACTTTCTGCTATTGTCGAGGAATAAAATTAGAAAATTATTTTCTCACATAGTCCAACTTAAAACTGAATTAAGCCTTGTGTTGTATATTTGGCTCCTGCTCTCCACCAAAAGAAGCATTTTTGCTGGTGAACCTCTTCCTCGGACAACATATTGCACCATTGTATTCCCCTACACAGATGCCTCAGTGCAAACTGCTGAAGTCATCCTCTTCACCACAGCTACCTGGGGAAGACTGGAGAGAACCATGGGAAAGCACTACTGGAATTGCACCAAGCATTACTACATACGTATGCTACCTTAAAAGTTGGCATGCAGGGATGAGGGCAAATTCTCCTGCTGCTCTTCCACGCTTGGGCCATCTTTGGTTCTTTGAGGTCATCTTTAACTTGTCAAACAGGAGCTTCACAAGATAGCTGTCATTGGTGCTTCAGTCCCACTCTCATGGAAGAGAAACTTATGTCTACTTGAACTTCCAAACCCTGCCCTCACCCCGTTTTCACTTTCATGTAGGTGCTGTTGTAGCTCTCTAGTTCTGTCTCGGTACTGCTCAGTGTAGCTGCATAAGACTGGGATTGTTGGTACATCTACAAACACAGCTTCTAATACCTTGCGAATTAGTGTCTCCCATAACCCCAAGCACTTGTACTTCTCCTGCAGTGGACTAGTTGGCCCAGCTCCTTCCTGAGCAGTGACAGCTGCCAGGTAAAGAAAGGAAGACAGTAATTTCAAGGCAGAGATCATCCTCCCAAAGGTTACCTCGTTTTTAAAAAAAATGTTATTATGTAATTAATTTTCTCTTTAACAGGTGTATTAATATCACAGTCACATAAAATTCAAATATGGTGGGGCTCAAACTAAGAAAGATGTTGAAAGGACAAATGCAGTTAGTGTAGGCGACAAACACAGAACTTAAAATATATGATGTGCCATTTGCATATGTCATCAAGCTTTCTCCCTCCCTAAATTAACAAGAAATGTTCCTCACTCCTGTGCAGTACAGTTAACTAATACATCTCTGCAAAACTGACACTAACAGATAGAATCTTTGGGACACTTTTGGGAACATACTGTGCCATTTTCTATTAAATGCACTACTCAAACTGAAAATCCAAAGATCAGTAAGACATATGTCAAAATTTGTTGTCATTAAACATATCTGAACAGCAAAGGCTGCAATTGCTATGTGACTTTATTGACTAGCTCTAAAGCAAGGTAGAAATCTCTGCTTTTCCTAGGTTTCAGGATAAAATTTAGTTAAGGCTTGTTTCCTGGGACTCCTTTCTCAAAAGATTCTACCCCAAATTCTTTATCTAGAAACCACTCTATTGTGTCCTAGAGAAACATAAAAGCACAACCTTCAAGAAATTTTAAAACCATGGCATATCCTTTGCTAGTATGATTGCTATGTCTTAAAATGACATTCCGTCTTCTCAAAGTTGACCTGCCGGTCTGTAGCAATCCCTAACCCAATCATCATATTCTGGGGGTTTTTTTGTATATTTTCCTTTTCTCACTCTGCATGATGGGTGTAGCAAGAATGTCAGCTACAACATCTTTTTGCAGAAGTCTGAACCGGGACCACTTCCAGGTACTCCTTGTAACCCAGATCAAAGTTTATTTGGACCCTCTGCTTCAGTAAGGGGACAGGACATTCACCTGTGAAAGGCTACTCAGTGCTCTTTTCATCTTCTCCTCCTTGCAGAACATCCTGCTACATGACACTTTCTCTTAAATGTGCTTCTGCCTCTAGATCGACCCTTGCTTTGAGGAAGCCCAGTATTCCCAGTATTCCCAGCACATATCCAACTCCCAGGATCCATTGGTTCCCACACAGCCATCTCAGACCACCATATCCTTTTTCCTCTTTGTCTTGTAGACTTGGATTTCTTGGCTCTTCTTTTTTCCCAAAGAAGTCTCCAGGCAATTTCTGCAGGTAGCAGCAGAGGAACTGAGAGCACCATCAGAGGGGTCCAGTGTTCCCTGAGAGCTAATGGAGGACTACAGTTTGGGAGATGCTGCTGTTCAGGATGTTAGACAATGCACAGCTCTGAGCAAAAGCATTGCTACCTTCAGTCAGAGTATTTCAAAAAGCTGCATTCCATGCGTTAAGACCACACAATATAGACACCACTACTCTCCTAACAGTAATCCTGCTTTCTTCAAAATGTTTTCATTCAGCCCCTTCCTATGCATGGTTTGGGTTAAAGAGTTGCAGATGGAAAGGCAGGAACCAACTTCCTTTGTGGCACCGGACTGGTTGTTAACTTTGAGCTATGAGCCAGCAGCACACAAACAGAAGTCTTCTGATTTAAAAGCAACTGCAAATCTTCTAACTTGCTGCCCACCTCACCGACAGAAATACACAGGACACTTCAACCCACATGCCAGGTTAAAAACGAAGCCAGTGGTTTTGAGTCTTACCTTTGTTCATCCATGTGCGAGCAGTATAGTGACGCTCGTCGTGTGAGAATGTACTGATTCCATGTAATTGCTGAAGCATTGCCCGTCTGGAAATGTAACCTACTGCCATAAAGTCGCATGCATTGCAAAAGGACAAGAACAATTGAGCCAACCGTCATCATGACATTTATATGAAAGTAGCCCTGAGCAGTTACTGTCCCAGCTCTTTCCTTGCCTGACAGTGTCCTGCTGCAGTGCACTGGTGTCTAGGAGAAGGTTTAATTTAGGGTCTGGGGGTTTTCTGAGAATTTAAAAGATAAGTTGAGTAAATTATCCCATGTGTTTCAACTGTCACCTGTACAGAGCAGAGATTGCAGAGATTTTTTTTTTTTAAACTTTTTTAGCTTCCTTTTGCTTAGCAGAGATAAAGCCAGAATTTCCTTACTTTCCTGCAGAATTAAAAAAAAGAAAAAAATGTATGCTGTGTTCAGGGGAATGTTCTGACTTGTCTATTCTCAGCTGCAAAGCAAAAGCTTTATTAGGGGAACACATCCTCACCTATCATATCTTTCAGAAAATTGTCACTGTGATTTTTCTGAAACAGTGGAGTTAGCATTTATACAGAAGCATAAAGTATTTTTTTTCATGAAGTTAGGAATCAAGAAAACAGAAGTATCACTTGTTACGAGGAATGAAAAAACCCCCAACCTTACAGTGACAAAGATCAACATTTTCACTGCAACTGTTTACATTCATTACTGGAGTTTTGCAACTGACTGTCAGTGTCTTGGATGCTATTTATAGGTCCTTTCCTGGTTTTAACATAGTGAGTAATTGATCTGCTTATGAAACAAATACAAAAAATGACCTTTTTTGACACAGAAATCGATATATTCTGGAAACGAAGTTAAATGGTTTATATCATCCTCACTTGGATAATTCTAAAAGTTTTAATCCCAGATACCAGACTTAACAGAAGCCAATGGAACTATTTAAAATATTTGCCAGTTTAAGATCATCATCTTAAAATTTCAAGAGAAATCTGTCACTTTTAAGATTATATAGTCAGGAAAACATGCAAAGCTCTGAATGCCAGTGGAAATACACACTTAAAGGAATTATACCTCAAACATGAATCTGCACACAGTAACATCACAGAGACACAGAGACCAAACCATATTACTGGTGGCAATGCTTCAGCAACACAGAGGAAAAAGGGGCAGGAAGTAATGCTACAGGGTTTTCACACGTTTGCTTGGCTATAAAAACAGCTTCAAACACCTTTTAATAGCACCACTCTAAAGCTGCATTCCACAAAAAACAATTCACTAGAAAGCAGCAGAAGTTGTCTTAAGCACAAACAACGCAATAAGAGTCTGGCATTTTACTGTGAATGGTTTCCTAACTCAAATAAGTTTCCCTAAAAATACGTTGAAAAGCCTGTGAATATACTGCTTGCAGAGCATTCCAACCAGAGTGGCTGTGTCTATGCTGACACAGAACTCACAGCTCTGGGATGCTCAACCCTGCTCCAGAAAGTTCTGAAAGGTATTTCCCTGAAATTGCTACAGTCAACAGCAGTGTAACCTGAATGGCTTCATGGAATCACACTGATACAAGACTGATGGAAATGACAGCAAATAAAGGCCTGAAAGTGAAAATAGATTCAAGTCACCAGACTTGGATCTTTATTTTGATATTTCCAGAATATGGTAAAGTTCAGGCTTAGGTTTTAGTTGAGCATGTTTTAAAAACAGAATGTAACTGTTAGGGCAGAACTATTCTTCATACTGAAAAGGAAGTAGAAATCAGCATTTTTATAGAAATATAAAAATATGAAAGATCTTTACAGTAAGTAATCTATAAAATATCCATATTTAATTGTATGAATCACTTCCCTTGACTTATACAAGCAACCTGTCTTCACATTAAGATCACGAAGTGTTCAGTTTGGATATAGATTATAAGCTTGAACATATGTTTTTTAATCAAAGACATCACAATTCTCTAGAACTTAAATCCCAGCCTAAACTATCCATTCTGCTGAAGCGTCTTTCACTGATGGTTTGGGA
Organism: Pseudopipra pipra; assembly: GCF_036250125.1. Taxonomy (NCBI): domain Eukaryota; kingdom Metazoa; phylum Chordata; class Aves; order Passeriformes; family Pipridae; genus Pseudopipra; species Pseudopipra pipra. The sequence continues at coordinate 26,591,060 of NC_087550.1, read as the reverse complement.
AAGAATAATCTGTTGTATGACTTTCATATCTGGAAGTACCCAAGAATAAGGCAGACAAGAGACATCGTAGAGGATGATGAAGCTATGGCAGTGTAACATCACTGCCTCCATACCTTTCTCATCTGGGCCATCCTTGGTCCTGGGGACCTCTGCCTCAGCCCCAAGTTGACATTAGGGTTAGGGTTCAGAGATCCACAAAGCCTACACCTGCAGGGGTACTGGGGCACACCAAGGGAAGTGCTGTGCATGTAGCAAAACAGTTTATGTTGATCTAGAGTGACAACTAGCAAGGAAAAAATGCTAAAGTTGAGCATGCAGTGCAAAACACATCCCCAAATTCAAACATGCCTAGAGTACAGTGCAAAATTAGCTTAATCTGGAATCAAATCATCATTTAAATTAAAACTGACTAGACAGTCAGTGACTGTAAGAACAACATTTTCAATGAGTTGGTTGTTTCAAAAACAAGGAAAATTTGCAGATTCTTGTAAGTAATCAAGTTGATCCTAACATCCTAGTAGAAATGTACTCCAAGAAAAAACCAAACATGAACTGTATATCTAGCTGAATAGAGTTGGAATTCATGCACCAGCAGCTCACATGCATCCATGCCATTTCTTCCTAGGTCTCTTCTAGCCACTAGACATGCTCTTTCCCAAGGCACCTCACTTTTTCAACAACCTCCTCCCCCTGTTTTTCCAGGGACATAGGGCATTGCAAGCCCTGTTGTGAGCAGATTTAGGCAGACACACACTTAAACTCCATTTAAACCGCTAAGGGAAACCAGTGGTTAGATCTGACAAAGATTATGATTCAATCTAAATGACGACAGTGCCACTGGCTCTTTGCAGTCCAGTGGCTGTAGCACTCAGTAGAAAACTGGAGGCTGTAGACACAAATCAGCCTAAGAGGACTGACTCCAGCCATCCAGCCATCCATGCCTCCTGCATTTTTGGCCACAAGGTATTAAGAGGAACAGCATTCTTCATGTCTCCCTTAGAAGCTGAGCCCTGCTGGCAATGATGCTCAGCTGAGTGGCTGAGGTTTCTGGACCTTCTGGTCCTATTTTTGATTTACTCTGGACCTAATATAAAATATGAATGAGTTCTGGGAAACTCGAACACCATGGGTAGGATCTAGAAACTAGGCTCTCTCTTGCCACAACAACCTACTTTCTAGGCATGTCCTCTAGCAGACTTCCTGGGCAAGTGGCATGTCCCATCTATTTGGTTGGGACATGCGCTCTCAGGACCACTCTCATACTTCATCTTAAAGAAATGGATTGAAGTAGGTGGACTGAATGACTCCCAAGATCAGTTGCCATTATTTTTGATTCATCCATACCACAGAAAAAACAGGCTTTGACCCTTGCTCACATTTATAATCTCTCTACATCTCCTTTCTAAGAGGAAGCAGAAAAGAGAAGGTTTTTATTTTACCTACAAGCACATGCATGCCCATTCAGAAATCTTTGAGTTTGCAGTGCCCAGGAAACCAGAAGTGCTGTGATTTTGCTAAATACAGGAAAAAAAAATAATTTCAGCTTCCTAATAACTTTTTTTAAAAATAAAGCTTTCTGAAGTAAGAAACATACTTTCTGGATATAGCACAAGTCTTCTATGCAACATTTTTATCCGATTCTCTGCACAGACAAGAAATATGATGACAAACTGAACAGTTAGTGGAGACTGTGGTTTACCATAGTGTTTCTAAGTTATTTCCTATTATACTAGTCTTACCAATTACAGTGATGTAAAGTAACTTCAAATGCTATCAAAATTGAAATGCGTTACAAGCAGAACCGACATCATAATCCCCTCCCTGAGAAATAAATGAAAAAAAATCAAGCCAAGTGCTTTTCCATCTGCTATGAAAGCTGAGCTGTGAAAAGCCATGGCATTTAGGGGCCTCATGAAGCGTGGTCCCATGACTGCTGTAACACACCCAACAGATCAGGCAAGTGTCAGTTTGGCTGGCTGCTTGGGCAAGGAAGTTTACCAGAAATCATCCACTCCGCAATATGGAGAGCATTGGCAAAGGGAATGTGGCAGAGAATATGAGCTGTTCTGAAAACCTGCCAGAGAAGCAATAACCTCCTCAGAGAATACATTTCTGCAGCTAACTACCCTTGTGATCAAAATGAATCCCCAACTGTCTTCCTTAAGTTGGGCTTTTGCCTTAGTAATTTATGTCCCGTTCTTTTCTCAGCAGACATGGATAGCTGATTATTCCCTTCCTCTCTATAGTAACCTGCCATGCATTTGAATATGTTGTGCCTTTTTTTCAGTATTTTTCTAGATCAAGAAACCAGTTGTTTCTCTGTTTCCTTGGAGGCCTAGGGCTTTGAAAACTGTCCCAATCATCTTCTTAGTCCATCATTACTTACCTCACATCCACGCGTGGGCTTCAGACTTAACAGACTCAAGAAAAAAAGCCAATGATAAAAACAGAAACCTCCCTCTTCTACCCCCCACCTCACCACATGGGAAGGAAACCTCACAGTCACATTCACTCATCCAGTGCAAAAAAATCCAGTGTGCTATGCATACAGCCCTGCTGGAGACAGCTTAACAGCATAGCCACAACTGACAAGAGAAAAACTGATATAAACTTTATATAAGTTACACAGGAAATACTGCAGTGCACAGCATGACATAGCTGAGTTTGGTTCCTCAGGTTCCTCTGGTTCCTTTTTCTAAGATAAGTACTCAGTATCATGTTTCAGGATCCCAGCTGCAGCACACTGGACTTACAAGAGCAAGTGTCACACACATTTTAATACTGGTATAGGTATGGATCAATCCAAAGGCTATGGAAAACTTGTTACAGAGACCAAAGTAACAGCCTGACATACATACACAGAAAATTATAGTAAAATTTAAATATAAAAACAAACAAAAAGCTTAAAAAAACTTGGCACCAAAACCTAAAGTAAAACCCACCAGGGAAAAAAATCTGGAAGCCTCTGTCAGGCTACCTGTAGGGCTTTTTTAAAAATGTTGACTCTCACAAATACTTTTGAATAATAAAAGAAGTTTAAAGTATATATATATATGTATATATATATATACCAAATACTATGCATTTTCTAAAACAAATTGGACAAAATCATACAAGTGAACAAACAACTTATCCATCAAACAGTTTTAGTTATTCTATATATATATGCATCTGCAAAAGAAAAACTTCAAGTATAAAAGTATACTAGATCTCTTAAAATGGAAATTGTATTGTACTTGCCATGGATTTTTTTATAAGGCTATTAAAGATAATAACTAAATACTCTTGAGTGGTTTGTTTTGCCAGCTCTCAGTGACATTTCAATTCAAGTGCTCTGTATCAAATTTTAACTACATATAATCAAAAGTTAATCCAAAAGCTGAGGTACATGCGGAAACTGAATTATTTTAAAGAAAAGTTAAAGCAAATTCAAAGACTGCTCTGAGCATTCCTAGAAAATTACAACGCACAGCAAAACCTTGTTAGGATTCCTTGTTCAGAGGCAAGTCTGTAGCACAAGACCAAAATGGCCTTTCTAGTACAAGGTGATTAAGGTGGACTAGTTAAAAACTACATAATAGGGAAGAAAAATAATAATAAAAAAGAAAGAGTTTTCTATCACTGCTGCTGGGAAAAAATAAATTTCCAAACACAACATTTCAAAGGAAAAACTCTATTCTGTCTTTACTTTCTTCCCAAGATGTATAAGCACATGTGGACATGGGTATGCAGAATGCCCAGATTTCTGTATGAATGCAGGCAAGGAGAAAATGGCAGAGTCAGCCAGAACAAACTCTCGATGGCAAAGGCAGAGAGAAACCATTTGCAGAACGCAAACTGCTCTATGTTTGAAGGAAAGCAGTAACCAAGAAGTACCAAATCTGAAAGACTTCTCAGAGTTGGTTATAACATACAAAGCAAGGAGAATGGTGTGCCAGAACATGCATCTGTGCACACATCCATATACCCACCAGCTATACAAGTATAACCACAACAAGTTCCCTCCCACAGTAATTTTATTTTTATTCTTTAATGTCACCATTTTCTTTAATTCAGTGTTTTCTTTAACCTAAAATTACAACTAAAAATTCAACTGAAATACGTATTTTGTTTTCCTGTGCAGAAGAGGAGCAGATATTTGAGGTCTATTCATCAACCCTGCAATTCTTGATCAGGTTGTGATCTCTGCTGTTCTACATGGAAAAGGGGCTTTAACACATTTGAAAAATATGTGATATTAGCTCTTGAAAAATATGTGATATTAGCTCTTAGCCTGAGATGGACTATTTTGGATCTGTGTCACAGGACAGAAGGCAAACAAGTTGGGGCATGCATTTCCCCAAACAAAAGTTTAATTCCTATTTCCATGTTTCTGTGAGGACACCTGCAGACAAAGCTGGGTGGTAGTCAGAGCCCAGAGCTGGAACAGACCAAGACATGAGCAGTGCAAATTGGCTACAACCTGGAAGGAAATCCACTAAGCTTGGACATAAAACACAGTCCCATTCCACAGAATGTTATCATGGATCAGAATCTCTGTAAGGATTTTCTTGACTAGGAATAATTTGCATTCATGTGTATTTTTTACTATTGTTGATATTAACAGCACAGTCTTGTGCTTGATAATAAAAAATGTAGTTTATACCCTGTGCAAGGAAGCCTTATCAAAGAAATATAATCACTAACTCCTGAAATCTCAAAAACTTATGGTCAAAAAGGACTTAAAGAAGTTTATAATTTAGAAGCTAAGCAATGCCAATAAATTCTGAAATATTACAAGAAATAAACATCTTAGTCAAAAGTATGTGAAAACAAGAATCATAAATATTTAGAATCATAAATCATGTAATCATAGAAAAGTTGGGGCTAGAAGGAACTTTTAGAGGTCATCTATTCCAACCTGCCTGCAATGAACAGGGACAACGTCCATTAGATCAGGTTGCTCAGAGCCTTGCCCAATCTGACATTAAATGTTTCCAGGATGGGGAATCCACCACCTCTGTGGGCAACCTGTTCATGTGTTTCACCACCCTCACTGTAAAAAAATCTCTTCCTTTTATCTAATAATATGCTATTAAGAACTTGCAAGGTTCTGATTTCGTGCTATAATTAGATATATAATATTGAGCAATTACAGAATTTATTACTATAGCCATGAGAGCACTGCATTTATGAAACCAGAAGATACTACAGGACAACATGTAACATTTTTAACAGCATAAATGAGGATGATGAGGATACTGGGAAACACACAGGTTTAAGCAGTAACAGCAATGATGCACACCTAGACACCACTACTCTGCTACTGTTACTTGGCTTTTGAATTGTTCTTCTATCAGTATGGAAGAAACATCAGCAGTTATGAACCTGAGCAGTTTGCAATATTTCAACCAGCAGAAAACAACACAACCCTCCTCCATTTTCTTCCTGTGATTCATCATTGCAAAGACATTCTTCAAAAATGCTTTTCTGTATCAGGAATCCTTTTGCACAAGTGAAGTGGTGAGAGTCAGCAAAATCTTGACAATCAGCTAACAGAAATGAATTCAAAATAATTTGTTGTGTGAAAGTTGCTTGAAAATACACTTGATGAAAATGCTGGAAATACAGTTCCTATTGTACCTGAAGATAAGATTTAAATATAAGATTTTGAAATTCAATGCAAGAGGAGAAGATTCATTTATTATTCTAATAGATATTTTATGATTACTCACCACAATATATTATCTTTTTAATCAAATCAAATAGAAGAGGTCATAAAGAACAGAAACTGGAAGTATTCTTAGAAAAAATATCCAAGTATTATCAGTGCCTTAGAGACAGGCTTAAAAAAGGTAAGAATGATTTACCCCCACACAAAGGCTTTTTTTTTTTTTATGTATGAAAAGTCTTTAACACTACTGAGATAGCAAACTCTAACCAAAATTTTACTTGGGTAGAATAATAAAATCTTACAAATTCTAACCTGAAATACTACCTTTCTAGTGAGGATATAAGATATGTTTCTTCATTCACCACATAAGAATATATATAAAAAAGAGGAAATAATTTCTTGGGAATACATCTATTGTTTGTGGCAGCATATGCTCCTAAGTAGACAATAAATTTTCAGCAGAGAGAGGATTTTTTCATTTTATTTTGGAACCACTAGAACAGAAGGTTTTGATCAAAGCCAGTTTCACATTTGAGAGAGAATTTTTATTCTCAGTATATTCTTTCTCAAACTTTTTAACTTCTCATCTTCCTTCTCCCTCACCCAGACTAAGAATCTTTCAAAGATCATACTACCTTTCATCAAATTATTTAGTATAAAAAACTTCAGAAATACATTGCACTACTTGACTGAGCAGTGTGTCTAGAAATTGAAGATACGTGAAAAACAGTGGAATGTCAGTCATACCAGACAGATCAGTAGTTGAGCTAGAAGTCAAAAGACTAATACCACAGGCATCTCAGAAGAAGTTTAGACATGCTGGGCAGATGGTTTTGCTTTAATGAGAGAATACAGATAATCAGAAAATTATTTTAGTCAATAGACCTGCTGAAAGGTGACTTTGTACACAAAATCACCACTCAAAGGACAAACTCAAACCATGCTCCATCATATTACATGCTAATATAAATTACTCTAAAGTAATTCAGTAGTTTCACTGAATTTACTGAAGGTTGTAATACTATTTCAGTGATACACCATTGATACTTTTAAATAGGGATTTTTTATGTTGCTTTGATTTACTTCTCTTTTGAAAGGAAGTTAGATGACTATCTCTAAAAGAGATATACTTTTATATTAAACTTGATAGGTATTATAATTAGTGATGAACAACAGAAAGTGACTCTTTCATGATAAAGAAAGCATCATCATGGCATCCAAAGTATCACTGCATTACTAAATGTTTTATACACAAGGGTCAATGGGACCTTAAGGGGCTGTGGGTTCTGCCTGCCACTGACTCAACTTACTCTGGGAAGATGGGAGACAAAAAGAAAAGAAGCGTAAAAGAAATAGGTAGCACTGTGGCCTCAGTATGTACAAGTAGTGCTGATGTTGCAGCAGTATCTGCATACAAGAATTCCAGAAGAGTTTCGTACTACATAGAATGAAGAAAAACACACAGCAATAGAAACTACTGTGGCAGTGATATATTTTCCATCAGGAGCTATCACATGACAAGGGTACTTACCATATTTGTGTGGCACATAAAGAGAGCTAGATAAAAGTTTTATGTTCATAATCAGTAACTAATGTGGAGGAAAAAAATTTGCTATCTTATGTTATCAAAACCAAACAAAAATCAAAGATTCTAGCAACTTGCTACTAGTAGCAAAGGTATTTTGCAACAATTTGCTTTTAAAAATACAAAATTAGACACTGAGTTATGGAATTCTCCTTGCCCTGTCTCCATTAACAATCATAAAACGTAGGGAGTACTGGTTCCAGTTGTAAAGAACTGTGATGCAGACATCTCTGCAGGTGGGCAGGTTAGGATGCAAAAGCTCCTCACAGGATAGACAGTTAGGGTCAAGGTGTTCTTGGTTGTATTATCACAGGGGGTTCAGTCTATTCTACACCCCAGACAGTAGCCACAGGAGATTACTGTCTTAGGTACTCAGGAAGTTATTCTGCAACTTGATTAAAAATGAACCCTGGATTTTTAAAAGGGTTAACTGTTAAAATTAATTATTTTATTCTTACAATATTAAATTATCATTTATGTTGTTTCAATACTATTGTTTTTTACTTATTACCAAAACTGAACAGAACCAACACTACAGGCCTCCACCATTTATTTTGATAGTATGTTTTTTCAGTTTTTGATAGACTGAAGCTTTTCTGCACAGATGAGGCATTGTTCTATTGCAAGAATGTGCGGGAGCTGGAGGCATGGGAAACAGGGGGCAAGGCCACCAACTGCAGAGTGGGAACACTATCCAGATTGAAGAAGAACATGTTGGCTGAATCCTTCTACTTAAGTTATCAGTGGTCAAATAGCTGGCACTGCTGCAATTAAAATGTGCCTATTTTGAGTTCTAAGCACAATGCATTGCCAGAGTGGTCCACTCTCTTATCTCTCAACTTCATCGAGACTCCACACTCAGGCAGATCAAGGTTGGTTTTTCAAGGATTAAAGGAAGAAATGCATTCTAAATTAAAAAAAAAAAGTATTATGGGTTATAATTTTACTGTAAACAATGGCCAGGGATTGTGGAATTTTATAAAGTCTTCAGTACTAATAAATAATCAGTATGTGCAAAGCCTGAACTCACATTCTAAAAATATCTTACTCATTTTCAGACTTGGTAAGTAAAGACAATGAGAGTTTAGAACGTTAGTATTACCAGCTGTCACAGTAACTGTACACAAGCTGCTATGAAAAATCACTTTTCCAGAACAAAGCACCCAGTCTATACAGGCAAGGGGAGCAGTATGAGTTCAGTGAGGTTCAGCACACTACATCCCTAGGCAGCACAGAGCTCAGGAGCAGCCTTGTTAGTAACAACACTAACACACAGGGGTGGTTCTAATTCCAAACAGTCAGATGAAGACAGCAGTTCAGGGCGATGACTAGGACAAGGACCATGCTAAACTTATTTGCTTTCACACCCTGAGAGAAATTCATGAATACCTAGCAAAATATTCATTGCCACCCACCTTCTGTGGTGACTGGGAGAGAAATCTCCATGCAGGCTGCAGACTGGGCTTTTCTGAAGGGGGGCCTCCCAGGCCCTCGGCGGTTTGCTCTTGAAACATCTGCACTGGAAAGTCGCTTTCCTGAGCTGCAGCTCTGGGATGTTGGACTTGTACAGTGACCATTCACGTGATCTGGAAAGTGAATGTAACAAGTGCTAGGTAAAGTATCAGCTCCCAAAATCCAGAATGGAGGAGAGATGTACGTTTTCATACTTAAGAATGGGTTAAATCAAATCTTCTGAGAATAGCTGCTTATTTGTTTCAGCAACTAATCATGTTTATGTAAAAAATAACTCACCATATCTTTAAGGTATAGTTTGAAAAAAACCAAGGGACATAGAACTGGTAAGTTCTTAGAGCTGCAGATTCCACAGTATTTTGCTGACCGATGCACACAGGCAATTTAACAAGATACTGCTAGTGACACTGTCAGCCTTGATGTTGTGTCTCCTAACAGATATCAAGTGAATTTTAACATTTTCTTTCCTTTTTTCTCTCATAAAGAACTGCAAGTATAATTTACGACAGGATAGAATTCAGAACTAGACATCTTCCCTCCCTGACTCAAAGCTGCATGAAAGAGGCATCTAACTGCCACTACTTGGGATAATTATAAAACTAGCCATAATATTGCTAAGTATTTAGTTCTTTTTATACCACATAGATTTATTTTACTGCTAAGGAAACTGACTGCTGAACAACTGGTTTGTCTGCTACAGATCTAAAGATATGAGGCCAAGTCCTTGGACTCCTGCTAGAGGCTGCGGTCAATCAGCACAGCATATGCTGCTGTCTAATGAGGTGAGAAACAAAACATGGCTGCTTCAAACTCTGCCTATATTCCTCTGTTCTTTGTCACTGCCAACAGGTCTTTAAACCACAGCATCCACTGATAAAGGCTTAGATCAGAGTTCAGAATTGGACCAGACTACAAAACGTTCACACGATATTTTTCTTTGTCCCATGCTGGGTGAGGCAACATGAAAAGAATTATTGAAAACAATTTTCTCTTCAGCATATGAAAGGATACACATCCAGGTATAACTGAATTAATTTTGGTCAGCAGGTTAATTTAAGTAAACAAGAGATAATAAGCAAAACAAAAATTCAGATTCATGCGAAACCACTTAGCATTTTATTCAAAACTGTAAAAGCTCAATATTATAGGTAAGGTCAAGCTTGGAGTGTCTGCCTTAATTTTAAATGTCAGATAATTTATATCTGAGAATTAGATTAGTCTTTAAGATTTTGTATATAAATATCATATTCTGTCAACTCTCTTTGATTTGTATTGTATCCAAGGAAAAGATGAATGCTACTGTACCAAGATAAATTTATTTCATGCCATGATAGCTCCACCGTACATTAGGGAAAGCTATTTCTATATTCAGACTCTATATTCAGATTCTATACCTAGTACAGCGTATAGTGTGCTATTATGTGGAGTCTTTGAATGTGCAAGTCATGTCCTTTCCACGTGAAAGCAGTTCAGTCTTAATGAGCAAAGTTGGAAAAAATTGTTCAGTGTTACAGATTAGAAAGCAATTTAGTATCAGTACTGCATAATGAAATAGCTCTGTAGGAGACACAACTTTCATGATTTTATCATGTTTCCTCAATACATGGCTATTAACTGAGCTAACGGCAGATATAAAACTGATGTGGGTGCCTTGTTCAATTTTTAGTTAGGAAGTTTTCCAAAATATGCTGGAACTATTCATATATATCAGTAGAAAGTCCTTTGAGATCGGGGGCTTTGTTCAAGGGCACAGGCTGACTGTTCAACCTCAGCAACAGACACATCCTCATCCAGCTGCTTCCTTTCTTCAAAATTCAGTTTGTGTGAAGGTGTTTCAGCATGATATCTAATTATCTCCAGGGGGATCCTAGGAAGTGGTGAGGAACATAACAGAGTGAAAAAGAATCATATTCTGTAGAAACATCAACAACATTTATGACTCCTTTTCCCTGAACACTGTACAGAATGGCTACAATACAGCTAAACCCCTATTCACCATGCCACATTTTAAAAGAAATGCTTCTATGTTTCTCTTAGTATACTTGTTTGTCTCAGTGGCCTTCAAAGGTCCACATTAAACAAAAAAAATCATTAGGATCTGGGCACCTAAACCTTTAGCTGGCTTGACAATGCCTTTCTGAAGCCAGTTCCTGGGCAGAAAAAAGCCCCAGGTTTCATCCTAGAAGATGTAGGGATATCCTTTCAAGTACTGCAGTTTGTGAAATGTTAGCAAGTGCTACAACAATGAGCAGAAAAGGGATTTTAGTGATCAGCTACAAACTTTTCTATATTTTGACACTGTTTTCTTCCTCTGATTAGATATGATTTTTTTTTTAATGTATGCAACAAGAAGAAATGCAAGTCTTTGAGCCTTAGTAAAAACAAAAAGACATTGTACGAAGAGTAAGGTAATTACAGGAATCCCGACTGCAACATTTTTGTGGAGAAATGGATAAGAATGCAGCAGATAAAGACTACTCAAATCTATGAGAAAATTCTCTGTGTATATTTAAAAATTAATTTCTCAAATTTTTTATGCTATAAGCTCAGTGATACAAAACATTTCTAAAGAAAGGTTATGTACTATTTAAGAAAGGGTTCCTTACTGCATTGTCTGAAAAAAGATGAAGTGCGCAAGAAAACTGACAAGAAAAAAACATGTACTAGTTTCCTATGGAGTACTTTCTAAGGGAGACTGAGAACGTTCAAGCTCTCAGCCTTTGCCAAAATGACTGGAATGATTAATTAGCCCTCTGAGACCCAAGTCAGTTGATTCTCCTTTGTCATGGCAGATGTCTTCCAATGGCCCCAAAGAACACATACAGGAGGCTTGTAAAAAATTGGCTTTTTTTCCAGCTTTGTTTGATTTGTAAGGAAGAACAACACTTTAACTTTTGTCCTTACTGGATTACTGACTTTGTCCTGTGGTCATTGGGGCTTTTCTCAGCTCAGAATTATTAATTGATATAGAGGATCTGTTGATATAGGAAACATTAATATTATTAGTAATAATTAATATTAATAATATTAATTATTAATATTGGGCAGCAGTGCATGGATTGCTCTGTGCTGATGACACAGTAGTGCAACAGCTCCCAACTCTCTCTTCTTCTGGAAGAGGCAAAGAATAGTTGTCGAGAAAGAAAACTGCACAAAATGTCCCTTCTCTTTTCTACCACTGCATTTCTCATCACCTCCTATACCTTTCCATGGGTGCTGCTTCCATGAGGTCAAGGGAATTTGCATTACACTCTCTAGTGCTCCTAGATTCCTTCAGCAAGTACCACACTAATGCATTATTATTTGGGCTTCTGGGCTCAGTGGACCTTATCCTTGAAGCAGTCTCCAGACGGTGTAAGAGCCATCCCACTCTGCCAGGGAAGCAGCCTTTTCTCCTGTATGTGAACAGTGAATTGCCAGGGCTCATTTTGTAGATATTCTGATCATTAATTTAAAAATGTAAGGCTCATGCAAGCCATTGGAAGTAATCATAGCAGATTACCCCTCCAGTCTGTTTTATACTGATTTAACTCTATTGGTTTAATAAAGCAGCTGGTAACACAGGGTATATAAGATGCATTAAAATACATAAAAGAGAAATGAATTCAATAAAATTTTCAAATGTTCTCCATGTGCTGTTTCTACAGCACAAGTCCTGGTTGTTTGCCTTTGTCTGGGCCCACGGTCCTACCCATACAAATTAAAAATGCTTTAGCTATCCCTGTTACCAAACAGTAGCACCATTCAGTGCTGCATGCACCCCTCAGACTGCTTAACAAAAGGAAGAGAACTGTGCTGGATGTAAGGCAAGAGTATCACACAAAATACCAGTGAGATGATGAGATTACGAGAAGCTGAAGAACTAACATTAGTTACTGGGAACCTGATGAAAGATGCTTTATGAGAGATGCAATGTGCAGCATGACAGCAGCAAGCCTGTTGGATAGCCTCAAATTAATCTAAATGTTTTTGAGGTGTATTGCACAGGGAGATTATATATACATGCTGATTTTAGTTTACGTGTAGTAACATGTATGTTACACAACCTGCCTGATTACAGACATACACCTATTTTAAACTACTTGCTGACCTCTGCAAAAAAGCAAAAGGAACCAACAATTAACCAGTGAAAAGATGAACACTTGTTAAAGTCAAATGTATTGAAAATGCCAGAAAAAAAGAAGAAACACTCATTTGCAGTTTCTGCCTAGCAATATTTTACACTAGACATATGAAATCAGAAAAAAATATGAGCAATCAATTCTTTCAATTTTAATAAAGGGATAAATTAACACAGAAAAACTAGCTGAAAACCAATTCTTACCAATGATTTGAGAGAGGCTGAGAAGAAAGGAACTCAAATATGAATAAATAGAAGTATTAAATTATCATCTGAAGTTGTAAGGAAGTAATAAACAAAAGAGCAGACAAGAGGACCAGAGAGAGATGCTTTAATATGGAGTTGAAAGTACCTGAAAAATAACTCCCAGAGAATCTTCTCTGGGATTGTTGAAGAATACAATCTCTACCAATAAAGGGAGGAAAAGTTCATTTGTTTCTACTTGGGAGATTTTTTTGTATTACCAATAAATTAGATTTTGAGTAACAATTATGGGGGTGACTAACTTTTATTTTTATACAGCAAAGAGATACACATTTGAATCAAGAAATAAAGAAATCTCAAACCTGTACAAATGGCCCCAAGAACAGCCTCAGGTTTCCATGTAAAATAACCAAAACTTATGTACTAGTGTCATCACTCATTAGTGAGAAAATAGACTGACATCTTAAAATTTTAACAAATTTCTTAAAATTCTTAAAAGAAAATCCCTTACAAAGTTGGGACCATCATTTCCCATTGGTGTAGTTCTGTCAGCCAGGTAGGAGAGAAGGTGCAAGCCCAAGCAGAAGAGGTTAATACAGGTGCACTGCCAGCAAAAGTGTATATTTATCATCATGTCTTCATCAGTTTGAAGATGAAGGGAGAACTTCCCTAATGACATACTGCTAGTAAATTTAGGTCCACACCAAGACTATAATATGCTGTCATTGTAACATACTGCCTACTGCCTGTGCAATACAATGGCATCCTTATTACGGCAATGAACTCCTATCATGCGCTTGATCCTAAAAATCACCATTTTTTTGAAAGCAGTGTGAACAGAAGTATTTTCCAGAGAAATAAAATACTGCAAAGTGGTTGAAAACGTTAGGTGCATTGTCACTGACAGATCCTCTTTTAAACCCTGTATTTCTGACTGCAATTATGAACAATGAAATCAAATTACAAAATAAATACTATTCAAATGAAAACCGCTAAGAATATATTACTCTATGTCACAACATCAACCCTTAATTTTCATATCTGAAAAACCAAACCTGGCAGTGCAAACCTAAAAACAAATCTAGCTTTGTTACCACAGAATAGTGTGAAAATTTTGGACTACTTGGATCTAACTCTGCTCCCTAGATTCCCCTGCTGAATTTCTAGTGATCGTACAACACCATGCTACTGGACTGCCTGTCTCAAAAAGTACATAGCACGCAGTGTGCCTCAACAGAATAATCTAGCATAAATAGTTGCTATGCTTAATGCAACAAACAGGAAAACACAAGACAGAAAACTTGATTTAATTTTGAAACATAAGCATGAGACAGGATGCATCCTGAGCTGCACAGAAGACAACACTGAAACATGCAAGTAGAGTGGATGAACCTCAGGACCTAAATATCAATAACTAGTCATGAGCACCACTTTGTATAGCCTTGCACCTGTATTTTCAAGATGGGAAAACACAGCATTAATTCTCTGTTTCTGAAAATGAAAAATTCTTCAAAGAGGTTGGACTGGAAAGATTTTTCAACTCAAACATGTCAAAAATAAAGCATGAAACATATGAACTGAAGACTTTGTAAACAAACCCCCACCTTTCCATCCAAAATGAAGGAACAAAATGTAAGAGAATTACAAGTGTGGTTGTAGTCTATTCTAACCAAATTCTTTCAGAGATTCTTTCCCTGATTTTTCCAAAAATCATTGTTTTTAAATACAGTTAAGGGTATCTGAAATAATTGAGCTAGCACAGCTCCAAGGATGCTAACACATAAATAATTGGCTTGCAAATGCTGAACAGAAAAAGGCACAGATGTGGTCAAAAAGGCATTTCAAATATAATTAAGCTTAATAATTAATTTTTATGCAGCAAAGAATTATAAAAAAAAAAATCCAAGTTTTTCCAAACTAGTTAACATTATGCATTGTAGATTTTTGATAGGTCTCATACCAAACTATTGTTATAAATAAACAAACTAATAATAATCTTCTTTTAATGCTGCAAAACCAGGTTTTACAGTTGTTAACTTCTGATTGAGAGTTCTTATGCATCCTTCTCTTGTTATCACTTTTATATCAAAATTATTATACACAGAAAATTATTATTTTCTAAATACTCTTCTGCTTGTGCACCGAAGTGAGTTACTAAGACTTTGGATGTTGCTTTAAATCCAAACAAGGTGATAGAAACACCTGTCTCATTGTCGAGTCTCTGCCTGCAGACGACAGCCTGTGTGTGATCTCAATCCTAATTCAAGTTATTTACTACAGGGACCTCCGGTTCCAGGCAGGTCTGGTACACCTATGCATACCCCCACGTTTTAACTACTGGAGAGTATTACAATCTGAGAAGTGGTCAGAGGCCACAGAATGGAAGAATACTATGTATGTGTTTGCATTGCTTGAAAGGAGTGGAAAATGACTTACCTTTGAGGTCCACAGTAAGGAACTCTTCTTTAAACACAAACAAGGAGCTTAGGAACAGTGAACACCTGTTACATTGTAAGCCTAACAGTTGCCTATTATTTTGTTATCATCAGCTCTTGATTGTATCTTTACAGCTTGTTTTGTTGCTTCAGCTAACAGATTTCACTGCCTTTCCTTTGTGATGACATTTAACTGTATTTTTAAAATCTTTTTAGTGGAGTATCATTTGGATAGTGTCAAGCACTTTCCTTTCTTTTAAATTAGTTGCTTGTTATATCTCCCAAGTAGATTGGTTTGGTTTTGGTTTCTTTGTTTGATTGGTTGGTTGGGTTTTTGTTGTTTTGTTTATGTTTTTTTGTTTGTTTGTTTTTTTAATCTGGAAGCATTAGAAGTCAGAACGCAGTCACTTTCTGCATTTAAAATATAACCACAGAGTACATGTCTGTTCTTCTGTAATAATTGATAGAGTTAACCTGCTGGTCAGCTCCTATTGCATTTTTTTAAATTCTGGTTATTTGGACTGGCAGAGTACTAATATGTCCTTTAATATAGGTTGCCTTATAAAAATGTTAGACCATAAACCTTCTCTTAATTTAATGAAGAAACTGGAACTGCTGTACACCTGACCTTCAGCAGATAGAGAAGACTTTTGTCTAGTAGGGTCCTCGGTACAGAATATCAAAATCCAAACCTGAAGATGTGGAACTGCAGAAGGGCCAAAGGTTTGAAACCACATCTGTAAAAGTGAAAGAGTTTAGTCCAACCCATAATGTTTTGCATTTTAACAGAGATCAACTTGCAGCAGAAAAGGCAAAGTGCATCCTCCACTGAATCAGCAAAAGCAGCATGAGGGACGGAACCCCTCCCTGTATTTGGCACTTGTCAGACTGCAGGTCAGGTGCTGTGCCTGGATTTTGTGCCACCATTAGAGGTAAGAGATTGACAGGCATGAGTTCAGTAGGGGCCCATCAGGCTGGTAAGGAGGTGGGCACTCACGATGTAGAAGGAGAGACTGAGGACTGGGGCTTTTTTCAGCCTCGGCTGAGGGGGGACCTTATTGCTGTCTGCAACTACCTCATCTGGGTATATGGAGAACACAGAGTCAGACACTGCTCAGAGGTGTGCAGTGACTGGGTGAGAGGCAGATGACACATCTTAGAACATGGGAAATTCTAGTTAAATATTAGGAAAAAACTTTTTTCCTGTGTGGATGTTCAAATACTGGAAGAGGTCACCCAGAGAGTTTGTGGATCCCCTGCCTTTGGAGGCATTTGAGACTTGACTTGACACTGCCCTGACCTACCTGGTCTAGCTAGACCTGCTCTGAGCAGGATGTTGGCCTAGACAACTTCCAGAGGTCCCTTCCAACCTCAGTTATACTATGATTCTAACTACAAGCAGAGTTCAGATGGTTCCCCAATTCAGATGGTATTTTCAGACTGAAAAGTGAACAGAAAGTTACTCTATCCTTCTGGAAGGAGACATACACTAGACAGTCCATAAAATCCTTATCTTACAAAAATACAAATATTTTTCAATGTATATTGCCAGCAATTAAATAAAATCACTGGTACAGCTGGCTGTACCAATTGCCTTTTCTACAAACATCATACCAAGGAGAAAAGCAACTCACAGAACTTGAAAATTCTTGAAATGTTCTTTAGTATTGTAAACAGAATTATAGATACAGATCCAGAAAAATCAATACAGGTGCCCCACTTAAAATCTACCAGTTTGTCCAGTGCAGCAGTAAGCAAAAACAGATTAAAAGCTTAAAAATTTTTGTGAGTGCCTGGTGTCTGATACTTTGAAAAAAAAAAGAGCAAGAATTGCTGTAACCCCACTGCTCATCCTTAAAATTGAAATTAGGTTTTCCTTACAGTATTTAGGTACTGTTTCATAGGCTTGAAAGCACCCAGGAAGTGACACTTCCCTGGCAATGAAAATAAAAAGGCATCAAATGCTGGATATTTTCATATTATAATTCTATGACAATATGCATAAATCAAAAAGATCCCACAAACCTCATACAAAATATGTAAAATTAAATACAGACCTATGAACACAGCTCCTCCATCTGATCTTTACAATTATGTTTTATGAAGCCAACTTTTAGAATTAAAATTTTTGAGCCTCTGCATCAGAAGATATTTCTCAAATCCTCAGAAAAATATGAGCTTATTTGGTAATTTTTCTAGTTTTTCACTGCTGTATAGAACGGAAGACATTAACTCTGACCTAATATCTGCAGAGAGCATAGGAAATTACATTAAAAATTTGAAGACCACATCTTAGAAAGAGGAAACAAAAGATATCTATTTCTATTCACATTTGCTTCTGTTCTTTGACTAATAAAGTCTAGGTGGTAGAATAACTCCTTACAGTCAAGCCATCTTTTCATTGGAATTATAGAAAAATCAGCAATTACTGACTATCTCCATCTTTAGTTAGGGCTTCTGTCTAGCTCCCTGTGATCAGCTGGAAATTCTGAAAGCTTTTACTGAAATGAGCAGAAGTACTTGCTAAAAGAAAAATTCAATCTGATGCTTAAAGTGGCTGATGAAGCAAAATTTGAAAACTCTCATACAAAAGCAGTTGTACAGGTTTGGATACATCCCAGATTCTCCACTTGATAAAATGAGATTAGTATTATCCTCATAATTCATTTCACCGCACTACTGCAAGGAAACGATTTTTTCAGAAAACTTTGGGAAACATTATTAGGTTAAAAAATAAAGATATTTTCATTCAGAGCTGCTCCTGAAGGATAACAGGGAAACTGAACAGCAGCACTGTCACATCTTCCTTCTGGCCAACTCAAATAAACATTGGTGTAACTATGATCTGCAGTAGCTAAAACTATCAAAAAGTTTCAGTGTATCCTGACATATACCATATCACTCCTTTCTGTGTGGAGATACGGCATCAACAGGTGACAAGTTCTTAAGCAAGGATAGATAATAATCACAACATCAAAATAAAAAGAAGCTGAGATCAAGTTTAGTAGTCATAGAAAGGTCAAAGTGGAGTCCCAAAGTACCTTTAAGTCATGAAAATCCTGCCAAGGTTTAACAAGAACACCCTGAGTCATCAGATCCCGCATTATTACCCTAAATGCTAGCAAATGACTCCCCAAGCAATTCCCTGTACTGGCAAAACCTCCACCTGAAATAGATTTAACTTCTACTCAACCTCTACTATTACAATTCAAAGCAAAGTGAAAGCAAGGACATTACACAAGCCAGATCCTACAAAGGCAGCAGAACTGTAAGCTGCCAAATGCTAATGTATTTCCCAATTAGCTGCAGTTGGTGCCGAGAGTAGGCGATGTATCAGCACTCTGTAAAAAGCTATGAGCCAGAGCCAATGGGATGGATGTACAATATTTTATCATTTCAAAGTGGTGGCCTGAATATCTTTACAAGAAATGTGGGCCAAAAGCTATTGTTATCTCCTGAATATTCAGACTATGGGTACAATCTCAGGCAACAGCCAAAGAGCGGATAAATAATCTTTAAGAGCTCTGACACTGTAGCCAGGACATTTTGGAGCAGAAGTAACTGAAATGTAGTCATTATTCATCACCTTTTCCAGGAACACTCATTTAAATGTAGGTCCTTATATCGAGAAAGAGAGGCTTTTTCCAGCCTGTTGTAAACTAAGCAATCTATAAATCAACACAGTTTTAATGGCTAGAATACCTAACAGGAATCTTTTGCCCTTCTAAGACAGTCATGAATGAGAACTGAAAGGGTTTTTTTCTCAATTTTTTTTTTTTAAACCTTCCTCTGCAGTTTATTATCCATGAGTATCTGCCAGCTTATACCCTGAATGCTGCTTCTACATGCAGTAGAATCCCAATTGCTGTGGCAGTAACAACAAACAGAATATTTAAGTGACAATTTGATCATACCTTTCAGAGTGTATGAAGCTTTTGAAATTAATGGAGTTCCACTAGTTTCTGCAAGATGGTGAAATAGACCTTCTTAGACTTATTTTAGTTTATACTTATCTTGTTCTACATTATTAAAAATAATGAATATGAGTAAATAGAGGAATGGTAGAAACATGACTGTTCTGAAATCAAAATCACAGACAGGACTATGCACTTCATTAATCTTCTAACTTCCCTACATGTGTTGTATATTTAAGCTGGATCATTATGCTTCCTATGCTCTTAGGCTGAATTTCTTTACCTTTTGGGGCTTTTCGCCCTGCTCTCCAGTCCTTGAGGTTTTGGGGGGGTTGTTCTGTGTGGTTTTTTTTTTAAAACATAAATCTGCCTGCAGTTTGTCAATATATTCTAGGAAAAGCTTCCGATATTGTACCTATCCCAACATGATTACAGGAAAGGTGGTGGTAAGACAGCTCTTTCTCCAATATGCAACTTTTTTATATCATACAATAAAGCCCTTACCAATTCTAGTTGCCATGGTATGTTTCTTTCTTTCCTAAAAACCTTTAAATTTAGTCTTTTGTGCATTGTTTATATTTTCCTTGTGTAATGATCCAGGATTTAAAGCTATTTCATGCTATGTGTCCTTCAAGACAATGTATTTTTAATAATACTAACAAAAAGAAGTTTGATCTGTAGAATATGGCTTAGCCTTAGGTCCTATCCTATGGCTATTTTGATACTCTGAGTATTCACCTTTCCTCTTAATAGCTGCCCAAGTCTTTATTGATAAACATTAATTTTACAGGTCTATAGCTGCCTACATCACTCCTTTTTCCTTTTTGACATATTAGGAGTATTGCGATTTTCCACTCCAAAATTTGTTTAGGTGTATTCCTACATTTCTAGTTTCTCAAACATCATTGCTAATAGAGTAAATTATTTCAACTAACTCACTCCATACACTGAAACCTGCACAACCTAGATTGAATTTTCCAATGATTTTTCAACATTTATTTACTTAATCTTTATCAGGAGCAATTAGCAGTTTTCCAAGTTCCTCAGTCATTTACAACGTGAAAGACATATTTATTCCCCAACTTTTGCCTTGGGGAACAACTGCTACATTGTTTAATACATGCATATGATTCCCCATAAAAGAAATTAAGTTTGGCTGCATTATGTAAGGATGTGATCCAACTTTAATTTTTATCTCTAAAAAGACACTCAAAGTAATGCGGCGTGGCTATGTGGCTTTTTCAGTCATCTTACATGAGAAACTTCCCATGAGAGCAAAACTAGAAAGGACTCCTTGAGAATGAGAATATTTACAGAACAATTATAAGACTTTTTGTGTGAACCACACATTCCAACCCAAATACCAGGAAATCCCAAATACCAACCCAAATCCCCTTTACGTGGATATTTAAGAAGGTGTTGCATGATCTGCCCTAGACATTTTTAGGTTATGCAAGATGTTGAATTTTCATTTTACGTTTTCTGAAGTGAAATTTCTCCTCTCACTATGCATTTCCACTGAAATATTAAAGAAGAATTGAGAAAAAAATGTTACAGCAAAATGTGTATTTACCAGTTGGCTGAGGCAAGTCTCAAGGAGGACTGAGACAAATGACTGATTTCTGATCTGACTTCTCAGAAGCTCAGAGACTCCAGAAAATACAGATGTTCAACTATCTTATCACTGTTGTGGCACGGAATTTGTACACCAAGTAAAGAAAATAGACCAGCGCATGCATTGAGTCTTATGAGCAGAGTTCACCGACAACCAGCTATAATGGCTCAAATGTGCAAAAAGTTCTGGAGCCTTTTCATAATAAAATATTACACACAGAGTGTGTAATGATTGTCAATATATGTCTACATGAAATAAATGAATATTAAACAAGCAAAATGCTGAGAGCTGCCAACAGAACTGTATGGGTTAATAGGTGGTTTTTAGAAAGCCTTTTCAGACAAAGCCTCTGAGGTTATTGTGTTATCTCATGAATCAGTTGGTAAAATGTTTAGCCAATGAATGTAAGGAAGTTTAAAGCTGTTGGCTTTCGCCTACCGTACCAAGATCAGTCTTAAGATCTGTTGGCAGACTTAACTTTCTTGATCCTTTAACTGAAACAACAGAAAAAGGAGAAAGGCAGTTGTTAATAAGTAAGAAAGAAAAAGGAGCGAGGGAAAACAACATGCCATCTTCTGGTTAAAACCATGTTGCAAATTTGTAGCACTTTTCTTTCAATCAACATATAAAGGCAGAATTATGGTTTAAATATTTTTTTTTACACCATTCAGCAAAATAAATGTAACTAAACAAAGAAACACTGGAAAAAAAACATTACTCCAGCTGTCAAGAAGTGAATGGTGCTTTACACAGCTTTGGCTGCGTGCTGCAATATCTTACCTTGTGGTGACAGGAATGATAAAAAAAGAAACCACAAATGAGATTAAGGCAAATATTGCAAATGCTGGTTATGCAGCATATCACAAATATTTAAACACCTGCAAACCAATTTAATAAGAGGGTGCAATGAAATTATGAGATCTGGTGTCATCATACCTCAAGATACCATTTGAAAAAGAGAGGGCATATTGTACAGGTAATGGAGACAGAATATACCATTGTAACATTGTGGAAAGAAAGACAGATTGCACAGAAACGAAATACAGCAGTTTCAGGACATAATGTGGTGTTATCTAGTAATCAAAATATTGCATTTAATTTAGAGAAGATTTAATTATTTGTTGTGTTCCAATTATGCAACAAAACTATAATTTTGCTTCTGTTCAAAAGTGTTTTCATTTCCTTACACAAGAGCACATTTTCAAACAATGAACACTAGAGAACTGAAATGAAGCATGTCTTGTAGCAGTCAAAATGGCATTAAATTTATTAAAAGAATACCTTAAGAAACCCTTTATTAATTATTCGGAGGACTTAATTTCCAATTTGGTTATTTCATTTTGGAGTCATTCAGAATTTTTTTCACTTGTTTTTCTGGCTTTTATCCCTTACCCACACTGTCTGTTACTAGAAGTGAACAATCAAATATTTGTCAGTTAACTATTATACTTCTAAAAAAAAGTCCCACATGGTAAATATCACGGTGACGGGAATATTGGGACACATGAATACGAGGAACAAATTCTTTGTAATTTTTATTTAGTAAGCTTTTAGGTCAGAAGGATGCCCAGAACAGCCACTTACCATTTTAAGTCATAGAATCCCTAAAAAGAAATTTCTGTTTTATTCTTTTGCAGTGTCATAAAATACAAACCCTGCAATGTGGCAGAAGTAAATATCAGCCAGCACCTATGTTAGATGTTTTTCTCTTCAGGGATGAGTAGGAGAGTCCATGAGACTCTTGAGCAACATTTCTCTATCAGCAGAACCAGCATAGCCCTCCCAGTAACCCATTTGTAGCTGTCACTTTAACTTGGGACAAGGTGAAGAAATCTCTCCAGGACAGCTCGATATCAAAAATATACATCCCTGACACTATAACATGAAATTCTCTAATTTGGATACCAAATGTTAGAGTCCTACATCCATTTTAGGCACTCACATAAAGGGCAGCTTGATTTTCAGAACAGCCTTTAAAAAAAACATTCAATTTATCTGAGCAGCTGTCATATACTCTTTCAGACTGTGAATGGAGGGTACTGCTCCAGAAAATCAGTGCTTTACTATAGAGAAAGAAGCATCACTTGTGATTTAATCTCCTTTAAAGGAAATAACAACATCTGGCCTAACCAGCCCTCTGAAAAGGATAAGCAATTCCTAGGAAAAACTGTAGAACACTTTATTAACAGACTAGGATTTAGATTAGAATATGTCAGAGCTATAAAACCTAGCTGCATTTAACACCAAAGAGCTTCCTTAGTGCTGTCACCATGCTGGCTTTGAGCTTTGCAAATTGGTAATCTAACCTCTTCTATTTCTATTTTACAGGTGTTTGTGTACAATAGGAATTACATGTCATGTGTTATGTATGACAGCTGTTCCCAAATGGTGATACATATGTCTGAACTGCAAGAAATAGCTCCCAGCTATTTGTGTGCAGGCTCATACAGCACATGCAGAGTATGGACTTTCTGATTCCTCTGAAGGACTCTGGACAGGCTTATTTGGGAGCTGCCACAGCTGTCATGCAACAATCGCATGCTCTTCATGTGGCAATCCCGTGGTCAGACATGATTGTACTAGGACACAGCATGGATCACTGTCCACAGACCACATGTTTGAGGAAGGAGCTGGTTGCTTTCATGCTTTACTGTGACTAAAGCTGTGTATATTGCTTTCTATTAATAATATTCACATTCTGAACAGTTTGTGTAACCTATTTTTAATACCTAAATCACGCATGTTTTACTATCTTTACATTTATTATAAAGGAGGATCATGCATGTAAACCTATCTTGCTGAGAAAGAGCTTTTGAAAAACAGTTTACCTTAAGAATGAAGTAGAGCATAAAGGTTCAATAGGCTAGCAGAGTTGTTTTCTACCATTATTTGTTTATATTCACACTGGAGGCAGCCAGCAGAAATTGTGATACAATTGTGATACAGTGCAAGGCAAGACAGCCCCTGCCCAAAAGAGCTTAAAGTGTTAACAGTCGAATTATTCAAGTGTGGGATGAGAAAGAGTTCACAGGTACAGTCTAGCAGCTAGCTAAGCTGAGCACCCGGGTCTTCCGACCTGACAACATTCTGTTTTGTTGCCATATGGTTCCTATCAGTCTTTCAATGAAAACACCAAGACATAACCAACAAACAGCTATGACATTCGATGGTGTGTTTCCCTCAGCTATTACAGCAGAACTGTGGTCACAGATTTTAACATTATTGAAAATGAGGGCGACTTTATACAAGTCTTTTTCTATTAGGGAGCTTCTGCCTGACTAACACTCTGAAACATCACTTCCAGTCTCCACTGCTGAAGAAGGGGTTTAAGAGCCTAATATTTATCTATTGGACAAGGCACACAGTAAGGTCCTGGAGGTTTGGCTGCTGGTGCTCAGAGGCAGTGCAGAGACTGCCCTTTCTCTTTGGTGGCCTCAAGGAGAGTACCTGCTGATCCAGACCTGGACTCACAGACCAACATCCTCCCCTGTCCCTGGATGGGGCTGGTGATCACCAGGCTGTGCTTGGCCCTGGTCACCCTCCCCACAGCTGCTCTGCTCCCTTGCTTTAGCTGTTGTCTTCCCTGTCCACAGGAGCTGCTGACCCCTGTTGGTGAGCTCAGGTGCCCTTGAACCCTGAGCTATGAACCATGGGCTGCACATGGGCTACCCCTGCTGCTCCCACTGAGTCAAACACCATGGCCCAAACTCAGGACCCCATTTTCTCCCCTCTGCCAGCTCATAGTGCTTCCTGTTCCTTGCTACATACACATCCCTTCTCAAGAACTTAAGCAAGCACGAATTCACCCAATCAGAAACTCCCTCACATATGCGAAATAGTGATAAAATGCACTTTGTATCCACACTGCAGGAGCTAACTTCTCTTTAATTATTAATTTGCCTTTGACTAGTAAACATTCTTTTTAATTTAATAGAAATAGGTAGAAAGGTTGTGGTGGTGGTGCTATCAATAATCAAGTTTCAAAATAAATTGCATTCTATGTTTTACATGCACACAAAATATTTTGAAACATTTACTTTCTAGCTTTCTAGCTGTTTTCCAGTAGAACATAATTTTCAAACTGAGTCAAATTTATTCCGTTACTTTGCAGCTACCCACAAGTTAAAAAAAGAAGAACTGTTAGAAAGTTAATAATATTCTTCTTGAAGGAAAGCTACTTAAAAAAAACACTTCATGTAGGAAAGTGGGAGGTTGGCATGTCATGGGCCTAATCCCAGCAGATTTAACCAGCAAAAAAAATCAGGATGGCAGCACTTGGTAATCACAGTATGTACAAAAACTTAAAATCTTGCCATTAGTGACCCATTCCAAAGCTCACGGGAATCAGTTGTGGAAATCTTTACATAGCCTCCTCTAAGCTTTATAGTCTTAAACCCATTTTTGATGCAAGCCCCCAATATGAAGGTGATTTCTTGAGAAAAAACACAAAGGCATTTTCATTTTAAAGCACACATTTAAAAAGTCACTCTCCTATACACAGACTCACGAAATTCTTTCCTTCTGCTCTTTGAAAGAAGTCTCAACTGTCCATTGCATCTCACACAACAAAACTAAATGACTTTTGAAGTTGTATTTTCTTGTGCTCACAGTGTATTCTCAACTACATGCTTCAATATGAAGTTACATACGAATGGTTAAAACAGTAATGGACATACATAATTATTCATACATAATTATTTATACTATATCTTATATTCCTAAGAGGCCATGAATAAGTTTTCCTAATGAGATGATAGAAATAAAGGTAAACTTTACTGGAATGGGTATACTTCTGTAACATATTACACAGTAATTAACTGAACCATTGAATATTGTACCACTTATGTGATAAATGCTTTAGAGCTACTGTGCTCACATGTGCCACTGTAGAGCAAATGTAGTACAAAGCCCTAACTTTTGACCTCCAAATTACAAACAAAAATCAAAATGCAGTTTGACTTTCTCTATTGAAAGAACATGGCATGCAGTAGTAAGAATAAGATATTCTTAGGGTTAAGCCATCCAATACCATTATATGGCATGCCTTGCTGCATTACTGTTCTCATGAAAAATGCTTTATATGGATAAATGTTTGGGGTTTTTTATTTTTAATTTTTTTTGTTCCACAATTTTTGCCAATGTTATTCCATATCTATTCTTCTATCCGGAATACATTTACAGAGGAAATTGTCACCACTCAGATATTAAAAAATAAACAGAATCTTTCAAATGGCTTTATTATTTTTTTTCTTTATAGTGTTGGAAATGTGTCACTATAGTATTTAAATTATGAATTTAATTAAGATACCAGTGGTTAGAGAGGATTATTCCCCTCCTCTGTCTACCATTCTTAAAAAGAAAGGTTAGTGGTACTTTAGTTGCTGCTACCCTCTGTGTGGCACTGTGAATTTCAGAAAACTTTTAATCAAATGTTTTAATTTTATGTTCTATTCTAAGAGATGTTCAGAACGGGAATCTGATTTTTCAATTACATTGTCTGCAAAGCCATGTTTTAGTAAACAGTACAGGAGGAACATCCGAGAGGACAGTCTTGTGAAACAAGTTAAATATTACTTAATGAAGAAGTTGGATTTGTACTGAATTACAAACCAGCCTTGCCTGTGAAACAAGGAGTGCTCTTCAGCACTGAGTCTCTCACTCAGTTCTCTAACACTTATATCAATGATAGAACACACAAATGCCTAATTCTGCATTGAGGCAAGGAGAAGAGAAATAACAAAGCTGAACTACTAAGTTGACCTAGGCTGCCTCTGCAGAAGCTTAGTCAGAGGTCAAAACATTGACAAGCAATAGGATGTTACAGGCAAAATGTATTTTTTCAGGAGAGAGTTCAGCTAGTCTAAGCAATGTTCAGGATCAGACCTAGAAATGAAGAGGCAGGAGATTTTTCAAGTCCTCCAAGAAGCCTTTATCAACACTGTTCTTGTGGGCCTGATTGGAATAGAAATCTAAGTTACTAATAGCTCTCTTAGATGTAAAACTACTTGTGTCTACACTGGCAATTAGTGTGCCATAGAGATTCTTCCTAGGCATTGCCTTGGAGTCTCAAAGTATGCACATGAGCTCAGCAATGTTGTTCCTCGAATCGTTCCCCTTTTGATGGAACTAAGGATGAAAGTGCTCACCATTATGTGTGCAGTGTTTGCCAATCCAGATCAGTGTCCTCCAGCAGTTTGCACTTTGCATATATATTGTGCGTACTCAGGGCCAGTATCTGCCATGAACTTCACTGCCAGGTGAAGGATGGATGTTGTCATGGTCTGGCAACCAGAACGAATTGCTATAAATCAAATTCTACTGCTTCTGTCTTTGCAACCTTATCAGTCAGTGATGTAGTCATACCCAGTAGGACCTTCATTGGGCAGCAACTTGAATCACTTCTCTCAGCAGTCAAGTGTTCTTTCTGTTTCTGCTACATTTCTAAAGGATGAAGTCTTGGTCTATTTTCAGCAGGGGAACGTGGTCACTGGTTTTACAAACACAAGTATCATGGGGCTCTTACAGAACACAGCGCACTTCCATTACGGAGCTTGTGTGCCATGAACTTTAAGCAGATCAAAAGCAAGACTGGAAGGATCCTGCCTGACTAATGTATAAGTATGGAGTTGTGTTCTATGAGTAAGAAATGTTAGTCAGTGCAAAGGCTCATGTGGGTGTAAGGTTGTGCTGATAAGCACAAGATAGTTCCACTTCCAAGTTCTTGGAGAATGCAGTTACTTAAGCTGACTAGACTGGATTCTGCCCAGTTTTACATCAGGTATACCAAAGCAAAATTAATTAAATTTTGCATTAATTTATAAAAAATAATTAATATCAGTCACAGTAAAAGAACCTTCTTGTTTTAAAAAGCAGTTCCAAGAATAGCTACTGCCTACAAAATTGCACCTGATACCACATTTTAGAGATTCAAATATAGCTTGGAAAACAACATGAAAGTGCTAAAATAGGAAACATCCATAAATATGCCATGCTTTCCCTGCTGAATGATCTTCAAAACAGAAAAGCAGAATAAATTTTGAAGCAAATTATCTTAAATTTATCCAAGAGAGCTATTTTTGTTCACTAGCAGAATGAAAAATTGAAGTTAACTGCAGAAAAAGTAAGGTGCTATAGGAGTCAGTCATCATTATAAAACTAAGAATATGCACATGTTTACCAACTCAGTGATCTCTTAGTTTTCAGTAAGAAGAAAAAGAGAGGTTTTCAGCTCATTTCTGAAGAGAAAATTGAAAAGTTGAGTGTGAGCCATACAATAAGTAATCTAATTATACTAAGCTATCAAATGTTTTCTTTTAAAGCCTATATCATGAGTTTCTGAGGCCCTGCTCAAGAGTTTGAGCTCCTAGTTTTATACCAATATTATGATAGTCTATTTCACTTTGATATTCCCATGTCTACACAATTTGATTGAAAATAGTACACGGAAATACATATTTCAAATACAAATTTCATTTTGTCAGTGAAACTTTTTTATTAGTTTCAGTTTTTTATAAATTACTAATTAGTGGCCTCCATTCAAGATTAATTTGTCATAATAAAATAAAATATGTGAAACAATAACAGAGGATTTGAATAGCATGTTTGGGGGAATTCGTTACCATAACTAAGGGGGGGAAAAAAGTATCTATCAATACTTACCAAACTACAAGGAAAAGAACTGTGATATGCATACCACAAGCAAAATGAATGTATCACAGCTACACCTCCTTATTTTCCATCACATTTAAAAGTGAGCTAGTAGAAAATAGCTCTAAGCAACAATCTTTAAGTCAGTGAACTCACATTAAAGAGATCAATGCAGACTAGGTACTTGTAGAAAAAGTCTCTAGGAATGAGATGAACTCCACCTTCTGAAGGACTACGGGTAAAATGGGAAACATATATAAATTTTTAAATGGCCAAGATTTCCCTGCCAGGTCACAGTGGTTGATAAGAGAATATTTTTATTTGAGGCTCTGCTTCCATTGTAAATTACAGAACTTAGGCACTGGTGGGTTCTAATAGTTAAAATTTACCATCTTCATATTGCTGCTTTGAATAATTTCTCTACGTGCATATGTGCATTTTACATACATATATATATATATGTTAAAAATCATAAGGACTCCCTACTGGAAAGAAAAAAGGAATCAGAAGGCCTTTTAAGAAAACAGACAAACAAGCCTCTAATAGGAGATCATAGGAATATACTTGCACAATGCAATTAATTCAAATGTTTTCATACTGTTAACCTCAAGATGCACCAAGTACATTTAATTTTTCTTTAAGTAAACAGACTTCGGATTTTACTGTGCTACCTAATAAGCACTTCTCCAGTAATTTATTCTCTTTGGAACTGTAACTATAAACTTCACTTCTTAGGGATTAATGAAACACAGTGATGCATGACATGAATGGCTTATACAGACTGCAGGAAGAGAAGCCAGTCACCTTTACCTGAAGTGGGAGACTTGCAACGCTCTAGCTCCAGGGAAACTGGACTGTCACTGAGTTCAGTCAGGCCTGAAAAAATGGAGTTAAAGAGTTAAGTTACAATCTAACAGGGCATGCTTTAACTTTCTAGGTTGATGATATTCTGAACTTTAAAGTCAATTTGGAGAAAAGAATGGTGTGAAATAAGAGGAAAATATCTATTTCAGATAACTGCAGTTATCAGGCTGTCACTGCAGAAATTTAGGTTTGGTTTAAAAAAAAAATCACACCTCTTGTTAACTCAGATTTGTTTTCCAAGTGCCTTGGGATAGAAAAGAGTAACCTAACAAAACAAAACAAGTAAGTATAGTTTAAAATGTAAAAGTCTGTGATATGAATAAAACTCATTTGTCCCTGTCAAACTGATGTGGAAACTCTGCTTTCAACTACTGCAGAATGCAGGGAGGAAATCTTAAAAGAGGGGAGGAAAAAAAATATAAAATCACCACTACTGTTCCATATTAGGAACTTCTGTATGAATTCACACAAAACAGATAATTTTAAAGGACATGGAGGCATTGATAATGCTGTCTGAGTATAACACAGAATTTTTGGACAAGATGCTTTATATATTGTTGAACTCAGTCTACATGGAAGACAGCAACATATAAAGCAACCCTAGTCTATACTGCTTAAGCTTGGGCTTGTTTCTGTGACCCAACCTTTGGCACAGGTTGAATGAACAAGTTCAAACATGCCTTTTGGCACAGGAGGGAGGGAAAGTCTGAGCTCATGCTATCCTTTACCATGTTGAGTGGGTGAACTGGGCATGGCCACACCTATTCAAACGTACCCTTCCTATGTATCCCGTAATGCCCCGTGGCCTGTATCAAGGGGTTCACCCTTGTTACATGGAGCTCTGGCACTGCATGCCATAGACTATGTGGGTCTGATTGAAAGCCCAGCACCAGACCTACAGATGGCACTATGGACTCACAGCATTCAGGTCAGAGCCTAGTGAACATCAGCCCGCAGTCAGATGTACAATATTGTCGTACTGATACTGTATTTACACACATGCTGCTCATGTCACTTCCTGAAAATCAAACATCCTACAAGAACCTTTCAGTATGCTTTATTCTGGCACCAAAAGATAACATGTTTTAATATTTATCGCTCCTGAACTCAGGCCTAGAGTCCCTTATCTCTAAAATTCATATACACTCTTGTCTCAAAAAATTCTGCTACCGTTTGGCCACCAATGCTGTTCTCTTAGTGTTGAAAACAATGAAATCTTAATGCAGGTACTGACAACTTTGTGCCAAGAACTGGGGAGAGTCCAGAGCCCTAACAAGCAGAACAAAAAAGGTTCTACCACTAACAAAGATTCAGGAGTGCAAGAATAATATTGAGAGTCCTTTGGAAAAGCAGCAGTTCATTTGGCCTGTTAACTCAGTATTAATGACATACTTGTTCCTGACTTTTAAAAAACAAGAGATCAAAAACTAGCTACTATTGTTGAAGACCAGAGATCTTTTGTTTTGAGAGACATGCTTGAATCCTTCTCTGATTCTCTGGGAGAATTTTATATTTCAATCATGAGTCCAGTCACTTTTGATGTTATGAGACTATTCATAAAAAAATGATTCCCCATCACTTAGGGAGCCTCTCTATGTATAGTTTTCTTACAGCAAATCTTAATTCTACTTGACCCTGAGGTTTCTGTACATACCTAGAGATTTGAAACAGAATTGATTTTTGCTGCAGAACTGTCTGCAAGGTGCAGTGGGAGAGAGTTTGGCACATTTGCATAGCATTAGAGGCCTTGGATGAATAAAATGAAATATTACACTGTTTCTTTTCTAAGTGCATATTAAAGTTTTAACGCCTTATCATGTTCTAAACCTTGGATAGTTAGTACTGGTGTCAGTTACAATGTCAAATCCCAGGTCAGATTTCGCTTCTAAACAGTGTGATGTGGTTTTTTTGGTTTGGTTTGTTTGTCTGTTTTTTAACTGTGAGTTCATAAAAACAATATTACATCTCAATATAAATTATAGTGCTACGGATTCAAACAGGAAATGCACCAAACCACACCACCCAAGAGCAATCACCATAAGAATACCATGAATATTTTTTACAACATACAACATTAAAGATACATCTCGTGATGATATCTATAAATGGTGAACATGTGAACTTCTCTACAAATCTAGACTTGCTGTCAAGCTACTATCACCTTTAACAATGACCACCAACAGATGCTTTTAAAGGAGAAGTGCAGCATGTCCCCATCTTAAATGTAAGTGGCACCATGTACCCTGCACAAGACTGTTATCTTAGATAGTTAGATTTGCTTAAGTGCTGCCACTCACAGATTTTCTCCTGCTTAGAAATATTACAAGTTATTGTCATTACCCACCCATTTGTCCAAAGTCTCTTTTGATTTTGCTAAATTCTAAATTCTGAATTCATTACAAGGCAATGAATTGCACAGTCATCATTCACGGAAAAGAATAAACAGCAATTTGTCAATTTTTATGTGTTACCTTTGATTCCACTAAATGTCATTTTTTGTTTCCCTTTGAGATAAGAGGAGATCTCAAGCTGTTCTTTGTACTAATGTTCATTTTCTAGTGTAATTTCCTTTTTAAGGAGATCAAGCTAAATACTTCCATGGACTTAAGCTTCCATTGAATGTTTGAGAGACTATAACAGCTACTGAAATTACATTACAAAAATATTTTTGCTTTCCATTTTGAAGTTCTGTAGGCACAATTTGTGCCCCAAGATATTTTAGCAATTTTTAGCCAAAAACTCCACCATCCCAGCAAATTTTGAGTCCACCTGAAGCAAGAATGTAGCAGCAAAACTAAAGGCAAATAACTGAGATTGGCAATGTGAACAATCACCTGTGAGAAGATATACCCATTGACACGATAAAGAAATTTGCTTTGATTTGAGCAAATCAAATGTGTGTTTACGTGTTTAAATAGTGCAAGATGTAAATATATCACACAAGGCATTAAATCACTTCTAAAGATATGTCCTGTGCATATTTTTCAAAGTTAACTGTGATTCCCATTTCCTCTTCATATAAGGATCAAAAAATGTACTGCCTAGTATGAAGTAACAACTTTTACGAACTCTTAATTTGAAATTAGTTTTTAAATTTTAAATTTCTATCTCTATGCTTAAATGATTCAGATGGATCATTTACTTTAAAGTACCCAAAGCCATAACATATGTTCCTATAAATAAATTATCATAAAAATTCACAGGTCAATAAGTAAGCCCAGTGCTACTCTAATCCATCATCTTCACACTGAAATACCATACTAGGTTTTGTTTATGCTTATAGATACATATATATATATGTGCATGTGTGTGTGTATGCCTGTATTCTTTGGAAATTAGTCAGTTCAGAATATAGCTGTTGACTTAAAACTCAACCTATATTAGCTTCTTAGGTGTGATTTAGAGTGTCAATTACTGATATGTAATGGCTCATAACACACAGTCTTCTGTGTCCTCTTGTCAGACCAAGGTTACTTTTGCTGACATCCTCTCAAGGGACTGGCCTGAAGGAGGAAGGATTTCTCACTGAAAGGTCTTCATTATGAAAATTATTTTCCAACATATCAACATCCTTTGAATTTGACAACTTTTTGGGTGCTTCATAAAGACTATTTATTTTCTTGTTCTTCCAACAGATGGTATGAATTTCTAGTAGGAGATGCAAATTCCTTTTGCATCATTTTGGTATTTTTATATTCTGCTGCAAACATTATCTGTCTAGATGCAGTAAATGTACTTGTTTTAATATTTGAATATATGTTACCCACCACAGGGTAACATATTCAACTTGATTTCAACTGAAGAAAAAAAAAAAGAAAACCAACCAACAACATAATTCTGCACTACTGCAGAGAGAATTTATTTTTTTAGCTTGTCATGTATTCTTGCTACAAAGCAAGGTGGCTGTAGATATTACAGCAAATGGAATCAGCATCAGCACTAGAAAGCAACTCCCAGCTCTGCACTTACCCTCATCTCAGCTTCTATTTTTTTCCTCAAATTCCTTCCCTGATAGGACAATTACGTTTCAATCTCTCCCATCACATATACCTAGAACTGACTGCGTTTCTTCCCTTCTTGCTCTCCCTTTCCCACTTTCACCTCTCAAACCAGCAAATGTGTTGTCTTAATGCTCTAAGTCCACTCAAGGTGCATTTGAGTCTAGCTTACATATGTAATCGTTATCAAGTTCTCTATAGATTTATTAGCTAAAATTCAAAACAATTATTCCACCACCATGCTTTGTATACTAGATGTCCTTGACATTGTTGACTGTGTCTTTCCTTTGCAAAACCTCTCTTCTCCAACATAGTGCTTCTTTCGTCTGACGCTTGTTTTTTTTTTTCCTTTTCCTCTTCACTTGCAAGACATCCTAGACTGAAATATGAACACTTCCTTTATCTCTCTGACCCAGCATTTGATTAGGATGAAGAACTGAAGAGATTCTTTTGTATAAACATGACAATAATTATAAATATACATATTTTTTGCCCTAATGATTCATAAATACACAGATCTAACTTGGATTTTTTCCATCCAAGATAGAGTAATAATCTTGTCTAAAATTTACTCAAAAGTGTCCAAGTATGACCTTAACACTGTCAAGATGACCCCTACCTTCTTTTTGTACTGAAGTCTCCGTTGTGTCAACAGAGCTAGCAGCACCACTGAATTCACTGGTACTCTAATCCATTATATTGGTAACATTCTTAGAAGATCACACTCTAACTCTCATATTCAGGCTGGATACTAAATTACACTGTTTCTTCCAGCAAATCAGCTCTAAAATGACCAAGAAAAGTCTCAGTATCTTGCTCATTGATAATCTCTTCTTTGATTTCAATGCCTACAAGTCATTCTCTCAAACTGATCCTCACGAATTATCTTCCTGGTTCATTACTTAATTTAATCTACTACTCATATATCTTCCCATTAACTTCCATTTTCATTTATACAACCCTGAAAACTTTAGACCTAATGCTTATGTTATGACATGACTACTCTTGTTTTTGTCATAATAATATCAGCTGCACAATTTCCAAAAATAATTTACTTTTCCCATCATTATCCCTTACGAGAAGAGACAAAGTTGTAAGCAAAATCCTAAATCCTCTCTGAATACCCCCCTTAAAACTCACATCTCAGATAAGACATATAACATAGCACAACTTGAGAATGACTTAGCAAGATATTTTCAGTCTATGACACATTCTGGTCCTGTTCTTGATCTTATTGCCTTGTGTGTCTTTCAGATTATACAGCATGTACTCCTGTATAAGTACCAAATAACAAAATCAAGAACCAAGTGTTTTTTGAGGAGAGAAATGAAGCTGTTAATGATCTTGCCTAAAAGTCAGGCTCATACCCTTCAGTTAGGATGCATACAGGAAGATTTTGTGGACTTTTTTGATTCTAGGTTTGAAGATGGAAACAGGATAATAAATTTTCAGTTATGAAAAACTCTATGGTCTGTGTTCGTAATTCTGAATGAAAACATTGGTAATTTTTGGCCTTAGAATTTATTAATTTTTTACATGGGAAAAATCCCAAACCTTTAACTGCTGTCTGTCTCTCAGGTTCTCTGTTACAGATAGGAAAATAGCAAGATCAGACTAAGAGACTTCAGGATATCATACACCAAACCTTTTTGTGGACTGCTAGATTTGTAACTGGACATGTCTTTTAACTAAGCAGACCACCTTTTATGAACTATTATGAAATAAAATCATAGAAATCAGGCTAGAGGGATGGAATCATAGAAATCAGGCTAGAGGGATGGAACAGATTTTCTCCTGCAAATGTACAAATGTATTTCAATAGCTACATAAGTCTGTATTTATGTGAGATGATAAAACAACTGCCACTCTTTTTCTTGCCCATACTGAATATTTAACATAAAATTGCCTATCATTCATAGTTCTGTGAAAACTACTTTAAAAAGAGTTGAATAAGAGGCATCCTAGAGACCTAATTACATAAAAGCATTGCAGTTAATTAAGATACATATGGCTCATCTGTTGAACAGTCAATTTGCAAAATTAATTATAGCTTTGTTCATTGCATTCTGCACTGATGAATACTAATATTTAAATTGCATATCTGTATAATTCAAAATTTAAAGATATTAAAAACATTAATTTTCATAGCTCTCTTTGATGTATATATTTTTATGTCCACTTTACATTCCCCATCAAAGATCAGAGACACGGGATGGTTCCCCAAAGACAAATATTCAAGTACTAAACCAAGATTAAAATTTTAAATTTTATAGCACCCAATTTAATGGGTGCACTTTTAAGCCACATTGCTCTTCTGAAAAAAGGGATGAATTAATTGGTAACTACAACCAAATAGTGCCATTGCAAAACAAGAAATGCTTCATATAAGTAAATGTACACAGAAATGAATAGAAAACCAAAGAAAGATACTGTCATCAAGAACATAACATTGCTGAAAAATCATTTCTAAGGCCCAATCTGTCCATATAACACTGAGGTTTTCTCTTTGACTCTTTTGGAAGAAAAAGGATATCTGTATAATAAAGATAATTGTCAAAATTAAGCATGGTTGACATAATAAAATGTAATAAGTTTGCATGCATGCTGAATGTGTTTAAAAAACACATTACGAAGCACAAACACATGGGTTTAAGTCAGGCACAGTCCAATCATGATAAAGCTATTTGCCTAACCTTTATAGAACTTACTCTGATAGGAAGTACGGATCCGTTTCGTTAAATCTGGATAAAAGTTAGACAGGCCACGCATGCAAAAGTTGTCTTTGGAACATGCCAGTACACCAGCATCAGCAGCAGGCAGAGGAAAGAGAGAAAAAACAGTCTAAAGTGAAAGGAAGTGATATCATAACCAGCATCTAGAACAGCCATGGTGAAAAAATTTCAGCAGATGCTTACCTTCCAATTGGGAGATATAACAAGAAAAATAATCAAAAAAGTAAGGGATGTGGGATGGATGGTGAGAAAGCAGCTGAGGCTTTTTTTAGATGCATAGTTTCTATGAGCAATCTGGAAGTGGGTATTCCTTCTTAGCGGTCACTTATCCCCAGTGGGCTCCTTTCTAGCAGCACTGCATAGCTGGAATGATGCCTTAAAGGATCGGCCCAGACTGGCCCCGACAGAGAAATCCTATATGATACAGTGCTGATAACTGCTTTTTCTACATGCACAGCCCTCCACCTTTTGTACAGGGTTCTGCAGATGTCACTTGTGGTGAGCTACTCAAATTACTTTGGGAGCTGCTGTGAGGCTGGCTGAAACCAGCC
The DNA here is from genome assembly GCF_036250125.1 of Pseudopipra pipra. NCBI lineage: Eukaryota > Metazoa > Chordata > Aves > Passeriformes > Pipridae > Pseudopipra > Pseudopipra pipra. The sequence goes on along the minus strand of NC_087550.1, from coordinate 26,554,269 downwards.
AGGGAAGCTGAAGGTAGCTTGAAGCTGCTTGTCTCTTCTCTCCTCAGCTGTGCCAAATTTAAATATTTAACACTTGGCACAGATGAGAACTAAGCTTTGCTATGATTAAATGCATAAAAAGTGAGATAAATGGTCTTTCAGGAACAGAAGTAGGCCTGAAGACTTACATTTTATTTTCTAAATTTTACTTGCTGTTTGGAGTGCAAACATATTCCCAATCTAAAAAAAGATTTCCCATGACTCTGTGGAGAAATACTAATTGATGATTTGGTGCAGGGTCTGCTGGTGAAAATGCTGATGTCATAAACCCACTATAATCTGTTGCTTTCATAATTTTGTGGTTGGATTTAAAACTCCACATTTTCAAAGAGATTTTTAAATCTAATTCTAAAATTTCACAGCTATGTAAAACACATTTCCTAATTGTGTCTGACTCTAGCACATTATTATGGAGTATGTCTAGTGAAAAGACTTGAAACATAGATTATTTTTTGACTTTCTCATACAAGAAGTAAATTTTTTAATAACCAACAATGTATGGCAAAATTTAGATGTATTGAAGTACTAATATTTCTAACACACTATGCATAATAACAGTTATGACTTACAAATGTGATCCTCTTAGCATCAAATTTTAAAATGGGGCACAGCTGGATGTTGTAGGTTTATGCCAAGAACTTTAGTTCACTAACAAAGTGCTTAATTTGAGCTACTTGTGCTACCTGTATAACACATCTCCCTGGCGTTATACTTCTCTAAACAAAACTGACTATTCAAATGAATAGTACCTGGCAGAAGATACATTTAAGTTTAAATTGAAGTCTTACTTATTGGCATGAACTTACTGAAGACAGAAAGAAAACAGCATACAAACTATACTTCAAGTGACTGCCAGAGAAAAAATTTATTGCTCTGCTCATTATGATTTTGTACAGACTCAGCTAAGGGAATTACTTGCTGACCTCCATCCCAAGAGAAAAAACTCTGTAAAACATTTTGTTTCTGAGAAAGTGCCCGTACCTAAAGCATGTCAGGTTTCTTTTGTCAAGTTATAGAAACTCCATTGGCTGGCAAATAGTCATGCATTTCAAAAGCACTGTAAAAAGCCACAGGCAAAAAAAACCAAGGAACACATCAGGCTCATAACCACACTGATTTATTTCCTACCTGCAGCAAACTGCCTGCTTTTGCGAGGTGAGCGGGGTTGCCGCTGGTATGGATCACTCGATCCGTACAGGTCAAGGGTTCCCATGCTCAGCAGTACTGTCTTCTGCATAAAGTCCACGACAGCCAAACCATTGCAGTTCCCAAATGCCACTCTGAGAAAAGAAATGTTCCTCAAAGGTATTAGTAATGTGCAATTAAGTTACTCAAACAATAATTGTCTATTATTATGAATTCTGCACAAACTTCTCAAAGCTTATATTTTATGGGTTTTTTACAGATTTGTAATCCTGAATTTATAAAAATGTTTCCTGAAACACAGTAACTGACTTTCCAGAAAGCAGATTTACAACTATTACTAACTTTCTGTGCCAAACACATTGCAGTAACGTCTGAATGTTGCTTTACTAAACAGTATAATTCTAGTAATAATGATATAAATTAAGCCTGCAAATCTGGACATAGACCTTAAAAAGTGGTTATGCATTTGTATAAAATACAAATATAAATTAGGATATAAATACAAATACATGCAGAAATAATTATTTTAAGCTAAATATAAATGACAAATTAAATACATTAAGCTGTATTATGGAGATACCCAAATGTGAAAGTAAAATTTTCTTTCAACTCTGTCAGCTTAGCTACAGCACAGATTCCTGTTAAAACAGTCTCTACCCCTCTGAAATGCTTTTACAAATGGCATTTTGATAGTGGTTTGATTCATTGGCAAGATCTCTCTTGTTTTGTATCAGACTGCAATTTTAAATCTCAGATGTAAAGGACTGCAGGTACAGCCACAAGGAAACTCAAAAACCAAAACTCAAAAACTCAAACCATGCTCAATCATACTAAGAATCATTTCTTATCAAGTTCTGTCATTTTATGTAAAAAGTGATGAAGGTGGTCAGTTCAAAGGCCTGCAAAATATTCAAGCACTTAATTCACACTAAAAGTGAGATGTGCACTCACCTCCACCTGACTCTTCTTAATATAGCTCCAAATATCTGATAGGAATTTGTGTGTGGAAAAACAATAAGGCAAGAGAAAAGTAATGAGATGGAGGAAAGGGAAGCAGGGTAGCTAGAACATTTTCCTCTCTTCTACCTTTTCTTATGCTCCTTCCATTACAAAAAAGAGAGCTCCATATAGCAAATAGAAAAGTAATATGTAAAGTAAAATGAAGTGATTTTCCCTTAATTGCCAAACTAGCAAATTAAGGCATCATCTATAATAGTGGCTCAAATTCTACTGTTTGTTACTGCACCACATTTACTCTCTTGTCTTAACACTGACTTTAGTACTGACTTTAGCATCTACAGAAATACTGTGAACGTACTCTGATTTTTCCACATTGACTTTTCCCCCCCATTAAAGTGGTGTCTCCTGGGGGCCCATGTGGGGACCAGTACAGTTTAATGCCTTCATCAGTGACAAAGACAGTAGGATCGAGTGCACCCTCAGCAAATTTGCAGACAACACCAAGCTGAGATGTGCCTGAGGGACAAATGCCATCCAAAAAGACCTGGACAAGCTTGAGAAATGGGCTCGTGAATGGGGTTAATGGTTTTAAACTAAAAGAGAGTTGATTTAGATTAGGTATAAGGAAGAAGTTTTTTGCAATGAGGGTGGTGAAACACTGGAATAGGTTTCCCAGGGAGGTGGTGGATGCCTCATCCTTGGAAACATTCAAGGTCACATTGGATGGGGATCTGAGCAACCTGATCTAGGTGAAGATGTCCCTGCTCACTGTAGCACATTGGTCTAGATGACCTTTAAAGGTCCCTTCCAGCAACAACAATTCTGTGTTCCTAAGTCCCTGTGCTCTAGGTGGAGAAGAAAAATAAAGGAATAAAAATTACAAGTGTCAATCTCATCTGTTAATACTTTAGGGGAAAAAAGAATAGCCATTTGCATTTTGAAAATTATTAACCTGAGATCTACTAATTTTGGAAAACATGACTCACAAGAAGAGCTAGTGATCATTCACACTCTGGTTAGCAATTTAACAAAACAAATCATCACTTCCTGGTCTATTTTTTTTCCCTAAACTTCTCTAAATTCACACACAAGCATGAATATAATATTTCTTATAACTAAAAAAATTACTTTACCAGAAAAAATCAGAAATTGCTCATTAATACTATAACCATTCTGAGGAATAGTAAGAAAATCTAGACAGACATTACTATTAACAAGGCTTAGGATAAATGACTAACATCCAAGTCTTTATGAAATCAAATACAAAATGAATTTCTCAGTTTTGAGCAATGAATAGAATTAGTTGCTAGGCAATGTTCTATTCTGTGGGTATCTTTCACAGAAAAGTCACAAAATCCTCATCAGACATTTCTTGACAATTAATATGCAGATTAGCTGAAAATTGTTACCACACGAGCCTGCAATAAATCTTTAGAGACTGCTTTCAGTCCAACAGAATTTACTTTAAAACAAATTTATTTTTTGCATTTAACCTTGTTCTTCAAGGTTAACCTAGTTCTTCAGCTGTAATTGAAGTATTTTGTAAAATTTTCTTTTCTACTTTCATAAGATGAAGAAGTTTCTGATGATTCAGTTCAACATAAATAAAATAGGTGTTAGTATTTTTAGTTTGTAGCTTGGTACTGTTAAAAGTAAACCAAATACATTAAAAAAATTTCAGAGTGCCTGAAGTCTTTCATCCTTGCTGGGTTTAAAGTTTTTTTAATACCTCACTTTAATGCTGTTTCATGGCTGCAGTAACACAACAGTTACAGAAATCATAGTAATTAAAAGAATACTGAAAGTAGACTCTCCAGAGCACACTAACCATTCTAAGCTTTCCTCCTAGTTAAACCTATTAGGAAAAACTAAGAGAGTAGTTAAACCCTATAGGAAAAAAAATAAGGAAAAAGATGACTCAAATAACCCTAGAACTAAGATGGCAAAAATTACGTGTTCTCAGGCTTCATGGTGAAGTGGCATAGGTTTTCCACATGGTGAGGCTAAATAACAGGTGAAAATTAAAGTAGTAAACAAAAATTCTGATGAAAAGAAGGATTGTACCTTGTCACAGGCCCAAGGAAAAAGTTAAGAGAGACAACAGAAAGGGAGAGGGAAGAGAGTCTGCAGAGGAAAATGTAAAGAAAAAGACATTCTTGGGTAGCTTTTGTAGGAAAATTAAATTTAGGGTATGGATTAGGCTCTTTTACAGATACACACATTTATTTCTGAAACACTCATATACATAGCACATGGTGTTTTAAAGGAGGTTGTCCTGTAAACTTTTACCGCAAAGGAAACAATTTAAAGCATTTGATTGAATCAAATCAGTGATTTAGGAAACCACTGTGAGTGCTGGGAGAAATGCAACCTGTCGGCGTAGTTTACAAGTGTGATTATTAAGAGAACAGTGTGATTATGCAGATGTTACCCTGAGGTCTGAGACCTGCAAGGGAGCAAATTAGGCAAAACCTAACAACTTGCTCAAGGGACAAATGCATCTAGGTATGGTAAAGAAAAAGAAACTTCTAGAGCTCATGAATAGGAGACGGTCTAGGAATTCAGGCCAAAGACTTGAAAAAACAGCTCCCAAAAGACGATACTTTTTCACAAATGAAAAAAACTCTTCATTAAACTGCCAAAGCCTTTGAAGAGAGTCCAGTGACTTATTGAAAATCAGTAGCAGTCAGGACCTAACACCCACTACAGACTGAAGTTTTAATGGAGTAACACCTTCTACAGGAAAAACCTGTATTTAATGTATCTGGGTGACTCTCAGTAAGAGAAAACATTAAAAAATCCCAAATAAATTGAACCTGAGGAAAAAAAGTACACAGTCTGATTTGCACTGCCATACAGAAGTTAGCATTTGAATGTTCCTTATTCAATTTTCTATTTCAAGTCACTGGTTCTTGTGCAAACAGACATTAGCACAGACATGAAAATGCTGTTCTCAGAAGACAATTTCCAACTAAGATATGATGTCATGATAAATGGCATTTAACAGTTAATCACATCACCATTTTCTGTGAAATGCATTTCACCTTGGTGAACCTTTCAAATCACTTCAAAAATTACATATTTGAAAGGCAATTAGATTTTATTCGAAAGGATGGACAGAATAATGTGAAAAGATTCAGACTTTTAAATAGGAGTAGTAAAAACATTGGCAGGAATGGCAGTTTAACATCTCATATCACAATCTATGCGAGTTCAAATAATTTTCCGCAAGAATCTGAGTTACAACACCTTTTGAGTATTTTACTTTGACTGTAATAAAACAATAAACAAATGCAAACTTAAATTTGAGTTACTTACAGTCCATATGCAGAGTTTACAGCAAGACTGGTAATCTGCTGTGGAGGCTCACCATCCACCCACACCAACTGAATAACAAGATCTGCTTGGTATCCAGGAGGCATTCGCACAGGTCGAGTCTTAACACTAAGAAGAAGAGGTACAAAATAAGAACAAACAAACAAACAAACAAACACGTACTGGGCCATGAATAACAACTGCTTCTCATCATCATGAATAATCAACCAGAATGGAAAACCTAAAATACTTCCCTCTGAAACTTTGAAAAAGGACATTTCTGTATTTTCGGAACTTTTTTGTTCTGAAGAAAAGCACAACAGAAAAATGTAAGGAGGCAAGAGAAGGGGAGAAGATATACCTTTCTGTATTGGTCCTCACCATAGCACATTCAAAACTTATGAGCTTGACAATTCTATTTGGCCATTTAGTGCAAACAAGTTCAGTTTTATTTTTAGAAGCATAATCACCTAATATGTGAATGAATGCTTCCTACATAAAAATCTGACCAAATTATTAACACCTGTTCCTATTGTGTTATGGCAAGTCCAGTGACTTGTAAAGCAGGTTGTGAAGGTGTACATATTAAGGTATTAAGGGGAAGCATAAGAGCTGAACACCTCTGTATGACTGCTTTATGTGTGTTTTTGACTGGTAGAATTTAATGTGGTGATACACTGAAAGAAGATATTATGCAATAACAGCAATACTTTGAGGAATTCAAGTTAGTCATTAGTACATTCACACTGTACGTAGTAATTTATAAATAAAACCCATTAGTCAGCATATTTTTACTGTAGCTGTAAATGGTGAGATTGCTTATAGTGCACCCCTTTTCATACAGCCATAATAGGGCAGTCTATCACATATAATCCTCTATCCCCGTGAAAAGCAGTACTCCAAAGAAGACTAAGAAACAGGAGAGGAGGGAGAGTAGCTAATTGATATAGACTTGGACAACACATTCTGAAGAACTGCACTTTTTGGCACATAATATTTCTTTCTGCTTTAATTGCTTCTCTATCCTATGTACTGGATCTTGGAGATCTTTGATGACACTGACAATGCAGACTACCTCCAGAATGATGTGACTCACCAAGCTTTCCAAGCAGCCCTGGCCCAAACACCCGAAAAGATGATGCATCAGATTGGAAATAAACCTAACTGATTTCTATTCAGAAGCAAATAATTAGGCACATCTTTCAAGAAAGGATATTCAAACTTCTCACTCTATAACCAGGGCTATCAGGTTCTTTGCAGCTACCCTCGTGGCATCTGCTGGGATGGAGACCTTAGTGGCAAATAGGGCTACTGGCAATCTTGGAAAATTGAAGATAGATGCAGAAAACTGAAGTAAAATGAAGTAAAGCATAACCACTGAATGACACCAGGGCAGAAGTTCTCAGCAAGATAACTCCAGTAGCACAAAGGGCAATGTACAAACCAAACAGTGCTCTAATTCTGACAGAAGTTATGAAAAACAAGGAACAGTGCACTACTCACAGTTTCATGGTTTGATTAAGAGTATGGACATACTTTATGACACAGAGATAAAATCACCAGCATAGTGTTAGCAGTAGGAGCACTTGCAGATACTTTTTGGAAAATTTCTTAAAGCATAAGGGCTATTTTCTTAATAAGGCCATCATATCTCTGTTGTGGGTTAACCTCATCTGACTGCCACACACCCACCCAGACACTCTCTCACTCCCCTTCCTCAACAGGACAGGGGAAGAAAATAAGATGAAAGAGCTCATGGGTTGATATAGGACAGGGAGATCACTCACCAGTTACCATCAGAGGCAATGAAGACTCAATCTGGGGAAAATTAATTTATTGCCAATTAAAAATCGAGTAGGAGTGTGAAAAATTCTTCGAAATGACAAAATTAAAATCATCCTGTTCCCTCCCTTTTCTTCAGGCTCAGTTTCACTCCTGACTCCTCTACCTCTTTCCCCACTGCAAGCAGCACAGCAGGGGAGGGGAACGGTGTTTGTGGTCAGCTCATAACACTCCATATCTGCCATTTCTACCTCATGCTTTTCCCCTGTTCCAATGTGGGGTGCAGTCCTTCAAGAACAGACTGCTTCAGCATGGGCCCCTCAAGGGCCACACTTTGTGCCACAAAACTTGCTCCTGAGTGGACTCCTCCATTGGTTGTGGCTCCTGCCAGGAGTCTTTTCCAACGTGGGGTCTCCATGGGCTTCAGGGGAACAACCTGCACCACTATGGTGTCCTCTATGGAATACAAGGGAATCTCTGCTCTGATGCCTAGAGCAACTCCTCCTGCTCCTCCTTCTCTCAGTTTGGTGTCAGCAGGACTGCTTCTCATGCTTTTTTCTTGTTCCTCTCTTGCACAGGTGCTGTCCATCTATTTTTGTCCTTTCTTAAATTTGTTTTTCCAAAGGGTCCACCTTCTTGGCTGAGGGGCTCAGCTGTGCCCTGCAGTGGCTCTGTTGGAATTGATTGGAACTGGCTGTGACCAGCACAGGGCAGCGACAGCTGCTCCTCACAGAGGCTGCCCTGCAACCCTCTCAGCCAGCACCTGGGTACCTAAATATTCAAACCCTTTTTCGAATTGTTTAACCATTTCAGTGATACAGTTTATGCTGTACTGTGAATATTTTTTTGTAGAGGATCCACAAACCTTGCCAAAACTTTCTCTTCTTTATTACTTAATGGGAAAGTCATTCCTCTTCTATCTTTCTAAATGCATTTCCTTAACAGTGGCTTGGTACACTATTCTATTTCTTTTGCCTGTTGCACTGTTCAGACCGTAGATATCAATTTCCCTGGAGCAGTGATCAGCCACTTGGCTTGGATCTTGTTGCAGGAAAGATGCAACAGGACAGTTCAGCAAGTGCTCAACCCACTGCAGTTGTCAATAGCTTTGTATTGTTGTTTTCTATTAACAGCAAACCTCTCCCCAAAGTTTTGCACTTTCTTACCTGTTCTGCTGGCACTAAAGTTTTGCCCTTTTCTTTGTTCATACGATACATATCCATGAGCCTTTCTGAAGTGATGCTATCTGTAACCCTAATGAAACCCTGGATTAGCCAGGAGTATTCCTGGTGAGAACAAAGGGATGAACATCTATGAACTCAAGCTGCTAAGGGAGAGGAGTCTTTTGAGACCAGGAAAAACTGAAACTATAAGCAAGAGTTGTATACAATAAAGATGTACTATTTTCAAACAAACTTCACAGCAATCAGAAGCTGAATATTTTATACAAACAATCCTTCAGAGTATCTTTGTGATGGAGCTCTTCAACTTCTAATGTCTGTGAAGAAGCCTTTAAGAGGCATACCAGCGGTGGTCTTTCCATCTTGCACCCCATTTTCAGTTTTCAGCTCCTGCCCTTAAAAATGTTACAAAAGTTATAAAACAGGTAAATGAGATCCAAGAACCAAGACTTAGCCTAATGCCCTTTCAGCTGAGTTTCATATCTTCTAATGGATAACTGAAGATGTGGGGGAACACGAGAGTCAAATGCTGCTATGGTGAGCTACAAGTATCTGTCAAAGAAATGCATTCATGCTTTCCTTCTAAAAAAATTACCATGAGACTCACAGTGGCTGCAGAATTGAATCTGATCTTCTAAAGCATGTTTTTAACGTGGTATTACTTTTCCAATGTGTTTTTAACAATAGGCTGAAAAAATTAGAGAACTTGAAGTACCTCCTAAGTTTTCTTTCAGATTGCTGTTACCTGAGGAAAAAAAGCAAACACCCTTCTCTCTATATTTTTCACTGCAAATTTGAGCATCTAATTTGGTAAGATGGATGTTATTTCACAGAGATTTTCTCTAAGCATAGAATAAGCTGTAGGTGGTGAAAGATCATAATTCTGGAGTAAAATAATTTCAAGTTTCATGGTTAAGTTTGTCATTCCCACATTCCTGTGACACCTTCTTTAAGGATCTTTGAGCTATTTCCCTAACCATCTTGCTTGAACAGTAATGCTGATATTTAGTTTTATTTCACCTTGATTTGGATTGCTTATTTTTGTATATACTATAAGCCTAAAAGTACTGCAGGAGTATGTGCAGAAGGAATATAGGTATTTCCTTGACATGTTCTTGTTATGCCACTCTGAATTTGATTGTTGCAAAGTTTTGGTTTTCAGTTTTCTTCACAAGATATTCCCATTTCCTTATGACTTTGGAGTTACTTGAAGCTACTATCAAACCCCTTGATTGACCTAATTTTGGGATGATCCTAGAAGTCTGGGAACAAAGACTGACATTCTGGATATAGCTTTTTGATAACTATTTATATCAAAAGTATTTATCCGCATAAATGCAAATTCACTGGTTTCTTAGGTTATTACAGCTGCATATTTCACTGTAAAATCTGAAACAAGCAAGAACAATATTTATTCCACACTGCTGCCTGCCTCCCTCAGTAACATTTACTTTTGATGTCAGAGAAGTGCCAATTTTTCATTACTTCAGTCCCTTCAATCACTTTCTTCCTAGTATCTATTCACAGACACAAACACTTTCAGCCATTCTGATTTCTGACTAGAAGTATGGAGTGTCATCCATTTGCTGTAACGAGATTGAGAAGCAGATATGAAAATAAACATAATGGAACCAAGATTAAAAACTAGTCTGTATATAAAATTTTATGTGTATTATCAATACAGTTCAAGTTGTGCACTCACCCTCTGTGTCCAGGTGGCTGCAGGTTTATGTTATTACCACTTTATCTTAGATTTTCTACTGCTGCCTACCTGACTGACCTGCATATAAAGTCAACAACATCACCCAAGTCTTCACCAATTTTTCTGTTTCCAGCACTACTTTCATTTTATCATCATAATTCTGCTTAGATCGTTTCTTGACAGACAGTGCCTGTGGACCTGGTTAGAGTTTGGGTGAAAAGTATGGGTATTTATATGCCTTTCCCTATTGAAAAATATAAGAGCATAGGTAAGTACACTTTTATCAAAATGTAGGAGGGAGTATGACTTTGAAAAATCGCTTCTCAGTCAAAATAAGTTTACATTTATTTCGCGTAAAATGAGACAAAAATCAGTTGGGCAGCTTAATATGAGATTATATGGAACTAAAACTTCTAAAAACTAACAAGCAGAACCTTTATGGGCTCATTACAGCTTTTCTGCCTCCAAGATTAACAATTCCTCTCCTTCCCAGACAAAATCAAATAAGAATCTCTTAAGGAAAAATCTTAGCCAGTGAAATGATTGCATTCTTCCTTATTTCAAAGTCATAAATGGATTTCATATTTGGATTTTTAAAATAACATTTCTCTGCCTCGTCTATTGATTTTCATAGTGCAAATTAATGACTAAACTGAGGTCTGAAGGTCAACTACCTGACTGAATGAGGTGGACAAATGAACAGGATGCCAAAAAATACTGTTAATTTTACAAGAAAAATATCACAATATTACTTTTGAATGGTAATGCTTTTTTCAGAAGCCAAGCAGTCCAAAGTAACTGCAAAGTCAGGAAATGTTCTTTTGAAATAATTGAGGCATTTAAAATATTTAATAATAAGTAGACCAAAATAATAATGAATTCACTCAAATGAGAGCAATTGTTATCTGTAATGCACTATAATTGTTGGAAAATTACAGTTTATGGAGTTTTGTACAGGATTCTTGTTTTAAACTATTCAAACCTATAATTTATCTGCCTTATTAATAAGAACATATTAATCTCCACCAAACAGTGACAATGGGTACTCTAGCAGAAAACAATTTGCTTCTTTCTAAAGATTAAACAAATTTACACTTCCACACAGTGCAACTGTTTCATAATTGTATATTTTAAAGATTGTTTCATGAGTATGAACACAGTTTCCATGCATTACACACCATAAAATGCATATACTTTTTTCACAAAGAAGAAATTTAGTGTTATGCTAATTAATCAAGAAGGGAAAGATTTGCACATGTCTGTTTTACAGAATTCTCTTTGTGAACTATAAAAAAAAGGTTTCTCAGAAATTTCTTGAAGATTTACTCCTAGATCAGACTCGAAAATTACAGTCAAACCTTTATGGTAACAGTTTATCTTCTCCATAATTACTTCTATCCTTTTAAAATCTCTTGTTGATTATTTTGTTTGTTCTATATTCTGGTTTCTTCTCATTTTATGTCACATATATACAATTAACGTCTTTTTCTTGATAGTTGGTGGATTGATTAACAGGTAGGAATGCTTTTTAGAGAGATAAACCTTTGAGCAATGGCACAGACTTACCTAAGACATGGGATACTATCCTTCATTGTTCCTTCACATCCTACAGTGTTGGTACTGCCCGAAAGGCTCTTTAAAGAAGAAAGCTGGGAGGAGGCATCTGGAAATGGAGGATTTATCTCTGGTTCAGGAGTAATGATATCTTCTACTTCGTACTGAAGTCGTACCTCTAATGACTTAAACAAATAAAAAGCTAAGTTATAATTTGATAAAGAAAGCTGATGAAAGTTCTGTTACTTTCAAATAAATATCAGTAAGCTTTTTTTTAAAATACCCCACCACATTTATTATCATTTACAGGCAAAGAATACTGTCATTTGTTATTTACACAGCCTAGCAGCAACATCAGAGAGGAGCTATTCATCTACCCTAGGCTGATGGAGAAAAACATATTCTTCCATAGGTATATTCTGATGACTTTGATTCCAGCCTTTTACAGCAAGTGAAAGGCAAGAATATCAGTGTCCAGAAGTTATTATGAAAAGAGAAGTTCATCCCTCACCCCCAAATAAATAATATTTCAGTATAAGAAGACATCATTGAGAATAAGTGTCATGAAAATTTTCTGCCTATTGTTTTTTTATGTTTTTCTTAAGTAAATTCATTAAAAGAATGATCGTCAACTCTGCCTCCTCATTACCAGTACAACAGAGTCTCTACCAGACAGGTTTTAGCCAGGATGGAGAAGCCTGACTGCGTGAATAGAACTGATAAATGAACTTTGTTTGTCCATAGGTGGGGGTCAGGAAATCAGAGATAACAGCACAGAGAGTTCCGTGTTCCTTAGAATGGACAGGAGTTTGGTGGATTCTAGAAAGCAAAGTTCAAACCAGTTACCTTTTGCTTTCTTTCTGGCCTCCCTAGAAAGGGAAAAGAGACTAACCAGGCTAAACCACTCTGAAATTCTTTCCACTAATTCAGGAAACTTTAACTGAAGGGTTACTGCAAATCACAGGGGAAACTGGACAGGGAGTTAAAAATCTATGTAAGTAATAATCTCAAGGAATCACAGTAAATATTGAGTAATTCTTTCTACCGCATCAATTCTCTAAGGGGATCCCCATTTTGAAAAGAATAAAAAACAAAGTACAGCCCTCAAGGAGACAACATCTTGGGATTACTAGCTGAACAGTAATTTCCTGGTACCTTGAAATGTACAGAAAATATTGCAGATGTAGACACTGTAAACTCTAATTTAATGATGTTTCACTGAGACATCATCTGTACCAGAATGAAGATAAACAAAATATCTAAGTTTTATGAGAATCAGGAGATAAAGGTCAGTACTGAAGGCTCATCTGTTTCTCAACCATTGTATTAGAACATACAAGATTTCAGAAAGAAGTTATTCTGTTCAAACAGAAGAGAAAGAGTCCTTTCTCAAAATTTCACTTTTGTTTTATCCTTGCAATATCCATGGATGTTTTTTGCCTGAATCAGCTAAAGAAACCTATAGACAACATTTGCCTTCAAAGACTAATGAGTGAAATATTGAGTTCAGGAAAATCTAATCTGGAAGTAATTGCTGCTGACTGAAACAATTTATAATGTTGTTTAATCTTTATGCAAGACTGGGGGAACTGTTGAAGAATATGTTCTTCTGCTTGCCAAGTTAGAATTGCATCATTCTTCTTTGGATTTTTTTTTTTTGTGTATTCCTCTTTCTACTAAAATTAATTTTTTTTTAAGTTCCAGCTATCCTGCATCTGTAGAGAGAAGGAAAAAATTTAGGCTACTAATAAGATCGTGAATTTTTCTTACATTTTTGTCCCTGCTTTGACCAGTCTTAGAGGGTTTACAGAAGTGTTGTACCAACTTATTTTGACACACAGTAAAGATATTTTTGGGGGATTCCATCACTAGATTAATTGATTCTCCTTTCCACATTCAAATGAATGTAAACTTTTTTCCTATGGTTCTTCTCAAGAGCTTTGAAGAGGAGCTTCAATGAGGAAAGACTGATCACTGAGAAAGCAATCATTTTTAATTAATAGATGCTTTTGGGACAGGATGGAGTAGATTCAGATGAGAAAACAAACACAACAGCAGCAAATATTTTTTATACAACTGCATGACAATGACTCCGAGGTTGGATATGAAGCACAATTTGTCTCATAGATAATACTTGCCTTCAGAATCTGATTTGAAATGATGCAAATAATTCTTCTACTGAGGAAATCCCAGGCACAGCCTATGACCCTAATGCACATTCAGCAGCAGACCTCCCTGCTACATGAAGAAACCTTTGAGTAGCCTCCACACTTTCCATTTACCACAGCACTAACATTACAACACTGACATCAGCCAGTTAAACTAATGTGGGGGCCTTAAAATGCTTGGATTTGAAACTGAACTCAAGGTAAGTTCAGACTGGCTGATAAAGAAGGGAGGATACTAAATGTTTTGTATCTCAGGGAGCAAAGAAATCCTGAGACTGACCAGCTCAGTTTCAATATAGACAAAGCCAGACAGCCTACAGTCAGGTACACATTCCAACAAAGAATTCCATACTTCTGATTAAAAAAGTGAAGATTTGAATGCGTGCAGCAAAAATGCAGAAACCAACAGAGAAGGGCCATTCAAGGATGCACAAAACTGAGGGGAACTCAGTGACTATATCACCAACATGGTATAATTTAATGTTCAGAGAACAATTCTTTATATAAATGCTTACTAATTACAGATGAAATGTGAGAAACTGTTAAATTGAACATATTATAGCACTTTAGAAAATACTAGTAATGATGCAATTCGACCAGAAAAGCAAAGGACAGGAAAACAAAGAAACTAAATTACAGATAATGAAAGATAAGGTGCACTTACTATGGAACAATGTAAGAATACTAAAATGTATTCATTTTAGCAGCATTATACATGGGCTGGTCAGTAACATGACCATACTGTTCATCAGTTTTAAAACTTTCCCAAAATGATACATTCAGCTAGCTTAACAATTGACTCTGGGGAAAAAAAAATAGTGGAAAACAGCAGAACAGCCATAGGTAATGAATTTCCTTACCAGATGGCACATGGCTACAGGCCAAAAATGACACAGTTTTTTGCCACACTAGAACTCTCTAAAGTACATTAAAATAGTGTGAAAAGGAAAAGAAACAGGGAACGTGGAAAATATAAGGGAAAATATGGTTTTGTTGAGAGCTGGCAGACGCAAAAAAATACTTTCTCTCAAGAGAGTGTCTGGAGTTGCAAACTGTTCAGCACCAGAGAACAGCAAGCCTGAAGGAGAAGGCAGTCATGTTTAGCTTGGCTTTGCCTTAAGATCTGTCTGCTGTTAAACTTCTTACACTTAAGAAAGAATGTTTTACACTATAAATACTGCTCAATCACATTGTTAGAAATGGTTGTGGCTCCTGTGCAAAAATGCAAGATTTAAACTAAAGCCAGAATCACTGTTCAACAATGATGAAGTATAATTTGACTGCAGTGTAGTTAAAGGAACATAGTCTGTACGATTCTACCTAAAAAAAGGTGACTGCTTAAATACGAAGACAGAAAGTGGATTATTTTAATTGGACAAAGCAACACAATGCTTTTGAAAATATCAAATGCTTAGCCATAAATCTGGTGTTTGATATGGTTTCCATTTTTAGGGAAACAAAGTCAGCATAAGCCAGAAAAAAATCAATTCTTCTATTTTGTTAAACCCATTGATAATTTTCAGTCTCCTTATAGTACAAAGACTATGAACATAAATTAAGAAGATGAAATATTTGAGTTAAAAAGAGCATTAGGTATGTACACAATGAACATTATCTGATGAAAACATACAGCAGCCAGTAATTTTAGAGCAGGTAAACAAAACAGAGTCTTAAAAGCAAAGTATGTCTGAAATCTGTACTGTATGTTACTATTAAAGAAAAAAAAAAGATGGAGAGTTGGCTTCCAAAACCTCCGATTTTTTCAGTAACTTCAGTAGGATCAAGATTTCACTGAAAAGGTTTAAAATTAATATCTCTAAGCCTATATTTATACAGCTTGATATTTTTATTCAAGTACATGAGCGCAGATAAAGCAAGGCAATTTGATTTAGGAATTACGTTCTCTTAGAGTGAAATTCTGAAGTACTTACTGCAATTTCAGTATTTACTTCATGTTTGCTGAACCTGTAAACAATCACATATGCAGAAACTCCTGCCACACAGAAAATTCGGCTTTCAGGACACCAGTACATCATCTGAACAGCAAAAGGATCTTCTTCCACAATCTCAGCTGTTGCTTTTCCTTCTCCCACTTTCTGTTTTTCAAAGACCTTTGATGTTTTTAATTTGTACAACATCTGTAGAGTAACTGGAATATATTAAAACATATAAAAATACTAACATGAAGCACATCAGTTATAAAATTCCTCAATTCTCACTTTCTTAGTTGTGGAATAACAAGGAATCTTAGGAAAGCCTAACAGGAGAAGATGCATATTACACACTAGAGATATTATTCTGGCACACAGTACTGGTAGGACATGAATTTAATACTTCACTAAAGGATATTTGTCTGTGAAATACTTCTTAGTACTTTCTGGGACAAGATGTCAAAGGTATATTTTAACAATGGTGTCCATAATTAGGCTTATATTGAGTGTTATAGAGAGGCTCTGATAATGTCGATATTTTCCTAATGAGATGTGAAACTAAGATTCCATTTGTCTGATGTTATTATCTAGCTAGAATGTATGGAAACTCGAGAGAAAATATCAGGAAATCATTCCGGTGGCCTGGTCAACACGAGGCCTTTCTGAACTAACAGGAGTTCAAAAATGTTTTGAATTTCGTGCCTAATAAGTATATCTGTATTTATACCTGTATAAAAAATCCTGATATATACAGAAGCCTTTGTCAAGATTAGAAGTTCACTGCCGTGAATTCTGGAGGTACTATAATCAACCCCATTATGTTTTATTGACATTCCTCCCTGTTTTTGTTAATTTTACATTAATTTATCAGTGGCATTAATTAATAACTGCGTAAGGTCAGAAAAAGTCAGTCAGGCCCAGCACCTATAAAGGTGTATAGATCCATAAGGGCAAGGCTGTTACATGCATCAGTATAACTGTGGTAGCTCAGCCTAGCTAGCCTGTGTAACAAGAGCAACAGGAAGATGAAAGAGCAGTGTTTTAGTTATGTAACCGGATGCTGAACACAGCAAAAATACATTTTCATTTGGCAGTGCAGATATATTCCAGGAGGTTCGCCATATAAAATTTTTAATATTTTAAAAAGTTTTAGCACATAAAGCACTACCAAATTTTCACAAATTACAGCAAGTGCTTCTATAATAAATACATAATTCTTCCTGTCCTAAGTGGCAGAGAAAGAGGATTCAGGATGCCCTTAGTCCCAGTGGCAAATCTAGAGTGGCACTTCAAATCAGGCATCATGGGTTCAAGCATAGTAGGACTGGAAGAGTTACAGAATCATATGGCACGAAGTCTATGCTTCTCTGAATTACTAAGTACCATCTGCAAAAGGACAAATAAGAAACAGCAATGGCTTTTGATGCATTTGGATAACTGCTTCAGTGGCTTAGAAATTCCCAGTCTCTCACAAATCTGTGCTTTCAGATACAAAATTACACAATTAAAATACATCTAAAAGCAAAGTATTTTGTGTCTTCTAATACCAGTAGGATATTTTGTTTACTAGAAAATCTCAAATTATATTGAACTCCACTAAAAAAGTTAAGACCTTGTAAATAATAAAACTTCTTAATAATTAATACCTTGTAAATAAAAAGTATCAAGTATGCTACCAGTAACACAGTACATGCCCTGAAAAGCAGGACTAAGACCAGGACATCAGAGATGCACTGAAAATACCAATGCTGTTGAAGAGATTGTGAATATTCATGATCATCTAAGCTTTTAGCATTTAGAAAAATTCCTATTGCAGCGTGTATATATTGATTAGGGGGTTATGTTTATATTCCCTGTGAGAAGCTTTTTCTTTCTCCATTTCTGCCAGGACTATAGAAGAGGTAACTAGCACATTGGTTTCTGTGCAGTATGTATGCTATGTGGTCTTACAGCAATCTGTATTGCTTCACTCTAACTTCAGTGCCTGTATTTTCACATTCTTGTTAAAAATGTAAGTATGTAATGAAATATTCACAAGACAAGGTCTAATATCTCACTCTACTTCTCTAAATAAAGATAATTATCCTACTTTGGTTCGTATTAAAGCTCTCTCAAACTTCTGTCTTTGCTGATAAACTATTGACCTTGTTTGATTGTGGGTTTTTTTGGTGTTCACCATGGCTTGAAAAAGGAGAGTACCTGACAAAGTCATCAGCTTTAGCTGACATTAAAATCTTGTAAACGTTTCCCATATTTGCAGTAATAATCATTACAATTTTGTGGCACAATGTGGAGCAAGCAAGTAGTTTGAGTATCTCATACTCCACAATATTGTCACCCATTGCAGACTGATTATTAGGGTCATATTAAATCTCTCTATGCCTAACATATCATACAGGATTTTCTTTCACACTCTCTTTTCCTTAAGAAACTGATACCTCATAAGGAGATATTCTACCCAGACATTCCTGCATGTCTGAAGAGACAGAAGACAAGGCAATTCTAAAGGATCATTGGTAAACCACAGTCATATTATTTGAAGAAGAATATTTTAACTTTCAGCTAAAATGTATGTGTATTTTTAATAAATACATTTTACTAATAAGTACCGTACGTGTTTTCTGTAGGGGAAAATGCTGGTTTCTGATAAGTGTAGTTATAGCCAGATAGCATGGAACAAGCATTTTCTGAAGTTTTTTCCCGCTATGATGAATGGAAATGCTTCCCAATTATTTACTGGGACTTGAGATTGGGCAAGAAAGGTTTAGGTCTTTTCCATCCTCAGCAGATTAAGCATGTATTGACATGCACTATTGTATTTTAATTTTACTTAGTTGTAAAAAAGTCTTTGTTATACTCAGAACAGAAGAGACATGACAACTGGAACTGAATGTTACATCTAATTGAGCCCACTATTTTATAAACACAAGATGAATGTGCCCTAAGGATTTTTACTAGTGCTTCATTGTTCATAGGTTTTGGTATGTTGGATCTTGAGTTATTATGCCTCTTAAAGACTTTCACTCTTTTCTGCCTAATGTATCTCATTAGCAGCATTTTTTCCCCTTAATTTAATAAAAATTTTCTTCATTTCAACTAATTTTTCCTAAGTATATCAGCCCACGTATTACTACTCATACTGTTCAATATCATGTTTTATATATGTGTGTGTTTGCGTGATTTGTCAGCATTATATAAAAGTGAGCTTTAGAAACTTACTGGCAGAAGCATCCCAAAATTTTACTGATCCATCTGCATGGCTTAAAAAAATATAAAAATTAAATGTGTTAAAACAATATTCAACTATAAAACATCATCTACTTTCAGTGACTGATAAATATAAGCAGAAAAACTGTATTTTGCTCACGCGGTAACTCTCTATACCTTACTGACAATATATTAATAATATACATACTAACGATAAGTAAATGGTTTGTTATTAGTTTGATTTGGTTAATAAAATATTTTTCATGCATTTCCTATAAAGAACTAAGCCCCCAATGAATTTTAAGATCTCAACAAGAAGAAATTATTTCCCATACTAATGACAAGTTTAAGTTACAGCACTTTTGGCTTTGCACTGGGCCAGCATCAAGCTTATGCACCCTAAAAATGCCATGTATAATGAACTTTGAAAGGACAGAGGGTAACTTTGTTTTGCTTAATACCTTATAGCTGTGTTCTTTTTAGTCATTTCTGATAAAATGAGAATGATCCTTTCGTCAGCTTATTGGTACTATTGTAATCTTACTTTTAAAAACACATGTTCAGTATCATTGATAGTAACAATTTATCACATATATTGGTATCTTCAGCCTGACTGAGACCAGAGGGTAACACAGTGTGCATCTTAGATGAGTAGCTTCTGTTTTACGGTATGGTGCCTTGAAAATCCATCAGGTGTTTCTCATGGGGCTCCTACTTCAATCTGAGCCTTTCTATGCCTTTTTGCTATGGGTCTCCACTCACAGGGTGAAATTCATCCTAAAGCACCACACCCTCAGTAATTTTGGGTATTAAAATGAAGTCCTAAACTGTCCCCAGATACAAATTTCCCAGAAGGTTAAAGGACAACAGTCATAGTAAAACAACTGCTCTCCTTTTAAAAGCTATTCTCTATGACCTTGAAGGCCAAAATATTGTCTTGCTATTGATTTTCATTTCCAAAGACCCCAGCTTCACAAGTATACAGACTTGCTGTCTGACACTGGGGTCACAAGTGGTATTTCTTAATAGTAACTCGTCCCTGAGTACTAAGTTCTCTTTTTTACAGCAAAAGAGAATTTCTGCGGTGACACTGCTCACATGAAGAGCCAGGATAAGTGAATGCTGTCAAGGCTCAACTCTTATCTATAGGTAACCCTCAAAAAAAAGGAGTAGACACTAATATTTTAGAGGTACCGATCCCCAGTTTCATTCTCACCCTGTAATAATGATTTCGGGATATGTTTGAGCTCCAAGATTCCATGCTCCACCACTGATAGGCCATTCCTAAACAAACAAAAAGAGTACAGAGATCACAGCAAATTCTAATGAACTTTGCTTGGTTAATTCTTAAACTCAGGAGTAGAAAACATCTTCCCCCAAAAAGCAATACAACTAGTAAAAATAACAAAAGTATATATCATTTAAGGCTTTTACAGTTTATTTACATTTTTGTATTATCAATTCAGGTTTTGGAAATGTTTAATAACATTTTTATATTACTAACTAAAGTTCTATGTTTTTAAAATATTTCTGCACATCTAACATTCAACAATCTAAATTAGGAATGAGAGGAAGGAGTAACAAACAGTTCTGCTAGTCTTTCAAGGTGTCTTGTCTCTGGAAGTTTCTATAGAAGACTGAATAGACCAAGAATCTATTTTGAATACAAAGACTACTGAAGAAGCTGACCCAGAAACAAACATCTGAGCATGAAGCGATGAGATAACAAAATGCAACTTTTATATAACATATGAAATCATCATCTCTTCTCTGCCTTTTGTTTACTAGTAGCAAGACTCCCATTTTCTTCTTGGTCTAGACTGGTTGAGCAAAATGCTGGTTTGTGCCTGAAGTATGACATGTATGGATACAGGATAAAGGATGTGGAGGATGACGTATGTGCAGAGTGGGTGAGGACGTGTGCAGAGTCTGAGTGGGTAGAGAAAAACTGAAAGCACAAACTGTTTATTTGGATACATGGAGTGGATGCCTGTGGGTACAGAAATGGGTGGCTGGCGTATGAGTGACTACCTACCTTCAGGGTGTATATTTGTATGTGCACAAACAAAGCAAGGGGTCAAGAGAGTATGCAATGAATACAGGTAGGTGGTAAAAAGTACATGAGGTAAGAATATGAGGTAAGGAAAGACTTAAATAAGAGAAATAAAGTATTTTCTGAAGTACTTTGCTGAGTAAAGATACAAAAGAAGTAGAGAGGGCTCAGTTTCTGAGTTCATGGAAAATAAGGCAGCTCCAAGGAGAATACTTCTGTTGATTTGAATAGAAAATTGATGATGTCTGAGTTGCTTACCCCATTTTTTCCCTAATTTATTTATTATGATAGATTAGTTCCAGCCAAAACACAAACCAGATTAAAGCTTGAAATTTATAAATTAATTGCATTTCCTCTTCTTTCTGCAGCTTGTCCTATTTCTAAAGGCATCAAGATAAGACTTTGGTAGCTCAGTAAAATAATATCCCTATTTAATAACAAATCTCACAGACATGCTGTCAACCCTCACTGAACCTCTTCTGCTTAAGTCTTTCAGCTATAATTTTTTCACTTTTTTCTTTGATAGAGATAACCCACCCATACAAATTTGAATTGTACATGATGGTTTTCCCTGAACCCAATCTGATCTGGAATAACGCCAGCAGCCTAAAGTCCTGTATAAAGGTAATTAACAGTTGTGCTTAAGTGGTGGTGTTTCTGAGGGACAAATACCAGCCTGTAAACATGCTGCTAAGCTGATGGCTGGATTAAGTTGAAAATTATTATCAAAGAAGTAAAATGGAAATAATTCACTAAGATGTTACAAAAACCTAGGTTATACATCTACTTTCTTTGCTTAAGAAAATATTGTTTTTGTTTACCTTATTGCTGTATCCTTGCTTTTTATGTTTTGCTCCTACAGAATAGAGTACAGGAATCAAATCTGGAGGACAGTCCGCAAAATATTCAGTGCAGGTAACAGGTGACTCATGAATGTCAATAGGATATGGATTTTCAAAGATTGGAAAACTAGTTAAGGAAGACAATTTATTAGAGCACAGTCACACTGAGTCATAGAATAAAACATATTCTTATATTAAAGAGTATAACAGAATCCAAGTAAAATTATTACTAATGAAATACATTTTCCTTTATTTATTCAAACTTATATATTGCTTTTCATGTCAATAATAATTTGTAGTTACGCAAATAAAGATATTAAAATTCCAATGCTGTGACAAGAATCCTCTTGTTACATAAATACCCAGTTATGTGAATAGTCCCTAAGGCTAATAGGGCTACTTGTGTCAATGGTGATTAAGAACTAATTTTTTCCAACATCTCAAAATCTTATTTATACAGAAGTGACACATTTTCTAGAAGTTTCAGGTTCATGGACATGATATATACTATGATGTAAGAACTACTTATACAACTTTGGATTTTATATTGAGGATCTTAGCCTATTGGGTTGGTAGACTGTTAATTCTACAATGAAAAACTGCAATAACAGATGAGTAGACCTCAGTTTACTATACAGTTCCTCTTTGATAAGAACATCGATTCTGATTTGAAAGAACTACTTGTCATTTAAACCAGCAACTGGATCATGAAATAATTCTGTAGATCCATATAAATCAATGCCATTATGTATTAAGATACCTAAGCAGTAGATCCTGTGGAGTCTAGTTATGCATATAAGTAGAAGCTGAATCTGATTTCCAAAACATATGTTCAGGTCATATTTCAGCATGTGACCAAGTATTACTTAACTTTGGTGTTGAGTGAATGTTTGAGTACTATGCTGAAGGGACTGCAGACTGAGATTTATTCTAAAGTTCAAGAACAAATATTATCTTAAGTTCCGGCTGATTAGACGATCTTAGCTCTTACAGTGGAAGTAAATATTTAGAATGAATCATTTCCAAGAGTGAATGATTTCGGACAGCAAAATGACATCACATGATAACATTTGGAGTTTTATGATAATTTGCTGGACAGTTAAACACACAAATAGATTCATATAAAACTTCATACTTACTTGCTTTGTGTCAGGTCAACAACAATGAGATCTTTTTCCAAAAGCACAACTACAGCATAGGGTTCTTGAAATTCTGTAAGCAAGGAATCAAGTATAAAAGACATGGAGTTCTTCTATCACACATTTTAAACTAGCAAGTAATATTTATGTTCTCCAGACTTTCACAGTACAAACTAGACAAATCTGGAAAGTAGGGCCAGACAGGAAGTAAAAAATGACTTTTGGGTAGTATTGTTGACAAACATACAAAGCAGAAATAGAATTGGAATATTACAGCCTGCCAGCGTGATTCTATATTGAAAGTAAAGAAATAAAATATTAATTAATTGTATGTATCATTGCACTGATGAAGCCAATTATTATACAGAAAAAGTATTTTTGCTGTCCAGAAATAATATTTCTACTGTGTACAACTACTCTTCAAAACCAGATTGTGCAGTTCACTTTATGATACACAATGCCCCCATTTCCAAGGTGATTCCAAGGGAATATTCCAAATGAATATTCCAAATGAATCCTGTAAGTCTGTGGTGTTCAATGCAAGTACTGACATACCCCTTCTTCCTGCACACTCTTCTGGAGATTATACAGTTTGGTTTTTTATTTAATTATCTTTCCATTTATCAAAATTATAAAATTAAAATGACAAATAAATGCTTCCCTTGATGCATAGGGTGTATTAGTTTACATAGGATAAAAGTTATTTAAAAATTATAAATGTGAAATTATGGCTCTTTTCAACA
Source organism: Pseudopipra pipra (assembly GCF_036250125.1). Classification (NCBI taxonomy): domain Eukaryota; kingdom Metazoa; phylum Chordata; class Aves; order Passeriformes; family Pipridae; genus Pseudopipra; species Pseudopipra pipra. The sequence goes on along the minus strand of NC_087550.1, from coordinate 26,530,507 downwards.
GCAACAAATCATCCCAGCATGTGCAAGCTCAGAACACACTCTTCAGATGGGTGATGCCAAAATGATGAGTAAATGACAGCAGCTGATTCAGCTTCCTTTCAGTCTTGCTAAAAATGCACATTATTTTTTGCCTGTTTTTATACAAGGCTATGAATAACACAGGTTAAACCAAAATGCTTAAATATTAGTGTGTAAGCAGGGGAAGATGCTACAAAATTGTAGCACTGGGAAGTATTTGACACAGTTAAATGAAAGCTCAAAATAACTTTGATTACTGAAAATTAAATTTTTGTATACCATTGAAACAAATACATACTTTACTAAGTGTATTTAATATGTATTTGATTTAGCTATGTATATAAGATTTATTTTACTTTTTGCTTGAGGGTTTAAAATGCTAAACTTTGTTTGTTTTTGACTTACAGCTTCTCTTAATTTACTTCCTGGAATTTTCTGGGAATATACTTCAGAATGTGGGCAGTCCCACAATATGCAGCAAGCATTTTTAGCAGTTCATTTCACACTGAAGTATAAGAACTTTTTTGCAGATAAGTGATAGTTTAATCTTCAATAATTTAGTAATCTGTGGATTTTCAGCATCATGAAAAATGTCAGAAATATAAGCACATATGTTTGGTTCATAGCAGTATTTCCCCACACTAGCCCATGTGTTTCAATCTTATAGGTGAAGATTTATGCATGCTTTATTGTCCACTCATCACTTGCTTCCTCTATTGAGAATGCAAACAATTTCCAGGTACTTTCAGTTATGTAGTTTTCTTGAGATGAAGACAAATGTGAGAATGGAAGTCCCTGGAATGGAATTAATGTATGAGATCACTTCATTTATTTTTTCCATAATTGTATTTTGCTGAATAAACTCACCGTTTGGATATGGGGTTTCACAAAGAGTTAAAAAATCAACTATAGGGTGATCCATTTCAAGAACTGTAATTGCTTTCCCATGCATGATTGTTAAACTGGGTCTTCGACAAGGCTTATCATATGACAATCCACCAGAAAATATCACAAATGGTTCACTGTATTAAAAACAACAACATAATAGTTGTAAGTCTACATAGTACATACAGGTTTACATTATAGGTTTAGTTTTCAAATAGTAATAAATAGCTTGCAAAAAGAAAGCAGGAAAGATTCTAAAAGGACTTTAACTTAGGAATGTAATATTGAGTTAATTGCAGAATTAAAAACAAACCTGTTTTTACAGGTCTTGTACTCTACTTTCAGAATTGGTTTACAAGATTCAGGTTTTTTCCCATCTCTTTGAACTTTTCCTAAAGAAAGAAAGAAGATGAAAACTCTATTAAAACATCATGATAATAGAACTATCAAACTAAAACATACACATTGAAGCAACTGTATAAGCTGTAAGAGAATGGAACTTTAAAGCTACAGAAGATGCTGAGTATTAACTCCTATTTCTGTAAAATATTAATTGTCTAAATTAATAACATTTATTATGTCTTTGTGTTTTACTACCACATACATCTAAAGGACCATAAGATACACTTCAAAAATGCCTAAATCCCATGCAGATTACTGAGCATGGCACTTAAAATTAATGAATTAGACTAATTGCACACCTTCTTTTCTGAACACATTATGACCATAAACAGCTTAATTTTTTCCTAAGCCTTTTTAGATTAATTCAATTCCTTTTGTTGACAAACTGCTACATGCTTTGGATTGTAACTAGTTGAGTGGTAAAATTAAATGAAGCATACAATTGAAATTCATTGGTTCAGGCCTGTTTTGATCTGATGGTTAGACTAGACCTCTGAGAGGTCCCCTCTGACATAAAGTACAATTCTATGAATAAAAATTATAAAATAGAAGGAAATTTAAGAAAATGCTAGTTCTTTTTTGGGCTACATAGATCTTGCCTTGTCCTTCTTCCTCCCTTTGCACACAGTTAGGTTTCTTGGTTATGTATTGATTTGCAATGAAGTCAATATTTTTTACCTTGTTCATAGGAAACAATGGCATATTAAGTCCCAGGCATAAAACATACAGCCTGTTTCTTAATATGGCTCCTTTACATTCTTCATTGCAGTTATTTGGGAAACCTTGTACCATCATCATGAGAAACAACACAGTGTCTTGGACAAAATGTATTAGCTTGTAAAAATTGCATGTGAGCACATAATTACAAAATATAAAGAAAGAAATGTGAAAATCGCATAGCCTGAGGGTCTCACAGACAAGGAGTAGACTCTTAAAATGAGTTGGATAAAAGAGGTATTTATGACACCAATTAAAAAAAAGTTTTATCTAAATTGCTGATTTATATAATAATTTGCAGCTACTATGCAAGAAGCAACTTTGGATCTGGGCTACAGTGAAAAATTAAATAAACAGAGATTATATCAAACAGCATTGAGAACACTGTATTGCTTCTTAGTTATACATTTTCACTATCAAAATTACCATGTGGAATTGTGGTCTGGAATGGTCTGTTAGGACTTTTCAGATTCCATAGGGTCAAGCTGCCATCAGAATGACTGCACATGAACTGTTTCCCTTCATGATGCCAAGCAACAGAATGAATAGCCTACAGAAATTAAAGAAGAACTTGAAACTGAAACGAAACACAATGTTTACAGCAATGATATTTTAATGTAATTATATTAATCTAATGGTATATCAATAGTTGTGAGGTTCTTGTTTGTCCATTACCACCACTTTTTAGCAACCAACAGCTGTAATCCACAATTCACCATAAAGGCTAACACAACACAATTATGTAAGGAAGCCTTTAAATCAGACCAAAACTGAAGGAATAGGGTATTAAGGTAAAAGTATAAGAACAAGGGACATACAATGCAATTGTAATATGTGTGATAGCTCCCCTCAGAAGTATTTAATCTGGCAAATTTACAGGGAATTCAGTGTAACAAGTTTTACAGGTAACATACAACACACAGTCTTCCCCAGAGGATGTAATACACTGTACTTGAACAATTTCCACACACACACACTCACATACTTAAGTTGCAGAGCAAGTACACAGAAATCTGTGATGTTTAATGTAAAAATCAAAACACTATACAGACCAGGATTGTTTCATTGATCTGGGAAATTCCCAAAACAATGTAAGATACATTGGAACAGATAGATACGTTCCTCAGAGAAGAGGAATATTGCACTCCTATGTGCACACTACAAGTACCACATGATGAATATTACGTATGCCAAAAAGCAATACTTGAAAAATTAATAGACCATTCTTAATATTTTGTGCATAATTAGTGGAACTGACTGAAAATATCTATTTACACCAAACTAGCTGAAAGAATAGCGGTGTAAGTCCTTCACTTTCATTGGTATGTGCTGGAAATAAACAAAAGCCATCTTCTGACAAAACATTCATTGTTTCTCACAGTTTCTCACACACTCCTTTCAGAAGCACAAATTCACATAATTCTCCCTTGAATCCATATCCCTTCCAGAAATGATCACTGCCAAATAGCAAAAAACACAATATGTTTTTATGTAAATGTAAATAAAAGAGACCTATTTTTGAATATAGTTTGAGAAATTACCTTTTTTTTTTTTTTTTTTCAGCGTGGGAAATACTAAGGCCTTGCATGCACTTAGAATTGCATATAGCCATATTCAATATATAAGTGACTTATTCAAATCACTTTAAAATCATTCCTGGGTGTTCATAAGTCAGTATTGCAGTTATTCACATCAGTTTTGCTCAAGCTGACAAGAAATAAAGCTAAGTCTACTGGTCGCTATTCAGAAGTTCCTGTTGGTCTTCCTCTTTTAGCAATTATATTGATTGTTATGGTCAGTTATGGCTCATGGTCTGGAGGGAGTATCAGCAGAAACAAACAACAGGGCTGTGACCTCTTACCAAAGCTTTAATCAGCTCCTGAGGCTGGACAGCATGGCCATAAATGCATTAATACGACCCAAATGTTTTAATAGTAATCTGACATGCTTTGTGTATGAATGCTTGACTAACATACTAGGTAAGATAGTCATGACAAAAAAAGACTCAAAACCCAGAGCTGAACAAACTCCAGATATTTATCTTTTGAGTGACATAATGAGTATCACTCAAACTTCTACCTGCCAGAGGGGGGTTGGCACACAGTTCCTCTTAAAGACCCAGAAAACACCAGACTATAAAGGAAGCAACAAAAGACAACACAGAAAGACAGTTCATACAGAGTCCAATATTGTTGCTCTCAGGTAGGGACAACCTTTGATCTGTGGGGAGCACTGCTTCACTTACACTGAAGGCATGTCTATCCTCATGCAAATTAATTCTGACATGAGCTCATTCATGCTTGCTATTGTGCCAAATCTGGATCTGGTTTTGATATGCTATCACATTTAGAAACATTTCACATGGCTACAATCACTAACTGTCTGAGCAGGAGCTAGTAACTAGCAGCTGAAAACTGTAACAAGCTGCTTGTTAAACTGCCTCTCAGCTCCTGGGTGTCCCCTGCCAGCATAAACCTCCTGTGGAGTAGAGCTGAGGTGGAATGCTCGTGTCACAGAGAGTTGGCAGAGCAGCAATCAAACTGACCTGTTAGACTTTGCCTTGAAATGGGCAAAAAACCCATATAATCACTTCCAGAGGTCTCATCTGGGAGTCACGACTAATACAGAAAGATGGCACTGAACAAGTTCCAAATTTTCTCTCTGCTAGAATATGTCTAGATTCTAATCCACTTTGTTAGCATCCACACATAAAAGGAGCAGTTATTTGCTTAGAAGAGAAGTTCATCATGGTGGGTGACTCATGTGAATGTTCACACAGTGTATGCACATAAAGCATATCACTCCAGATTGGGTACGTTTCTCCCTCTGCAATATCCACAGTGGTTGCATACATATTCCATCTTCTCTCATACACAGCATGCACTAAAATTAAGTGTGCCCAACACCATTTCAGTTCCTTCCCAATCACAAACTCTCTTTACTGAGAAGAATTCAGTGAAGAGTCTTTAGGACCACTTTTAACCATATATTGAACAAGAACTATACTCCTCTTATTACTTGAATGTTAAAAATCCTTTGTGTTAGCAGTACTGCAGGACCATTAAAACAAGGGCCACATCTGATTTGATACTTCCATAGTGGCATAGTGTTTGACAAAGGTAGGGAGATGTCATTTGGCAAATGTCTCTGAGAACTCTGCAGCTTCATTTTAAGGATATGTTCCAATGAAAGACTGTGACTGTTTCAGAAGGCTCTGAGTGTGTGTTGACACAAACTTTCAAAGTCTGCACATGAAGATAGCTGTTTTTTGGGGTCTGCCAACTATCAATAACAACTTGAGAATCCTTTGAAAGATCCGTCTTGTTTATGTGCTCTCTTTTTATACCAATTGGTGGAAATAAAATTTTGAAGAAAATTACAACAGGGCTTGCAAGGAAATCCTTTCATAGAGGGCATCATGTAGAAGCATTGATTGGAAGAGCCTCAATATCTCATACATATCACCACTGAGGAGATGACAGTCATCAGACAAAAGCAATTTCAAAATGTCAGAAGTCAAGCAGGTGAGACAGAAGGCCAGCTTGGCAGAACAGGAATCTTTTCTTGGAGACAAGGCAGAAAGGAAGCTGCATGCCCAGTGGAAGCAAGGTCAAGTGACATGGGAAGAATTCAGAGATGTTGCTTGCTGCTGTAGGGAGAAAATTCGTGCAGCCAAAGCTCAACTGGAGTTGAAGCTGGCCAGAAATGTGGGGGACCATAAAAAGAGCTTTTTCAAACATATCAATGGCAATAGGCAATATAGAAATTGTTAGAGCCTCTTACAGGATGATGATGGTCACCTCACAAACAGGGACAGAGGTGTTTAACACTTTCTTTGCCTCCGTCTTCAACACAGATGATGGACCATGGGGGTCTCAGTGCCCTGAGCTGCAGGACCATGACTGTGAGAATGATCAACTCCCAGTCGACCCTGAAATTGTGTGGGATCTGCTGCTCCAGCTGGATCCCTACAAATCTATCGGGCTTGATGAGATTCATCCCAGAATCCTCAAAGAGTTAGGTGACATCATTGCAAAACCTCTCTCAATGATTTTTGAGCTGTCTTGGTAATCCGGAGAGGTCCCACCTGACTGGAAGCTGGTGAATGTTGTCCCAGTTTTCAAGAAGGACAAGAAGGAAATTAAAGGCCTGTGGCTGCAAATAAATATCTTTAAATTCATGAGATATGAAACCATTCCTTCCTATAACAATTGAACGCCAGCAGATATAGTCCCCATCTTGAACTTAAAAAGGAAGAATATTTAGATTTGTAGATAGACAGTTACCTTTCCTCTTCTCTACCAAAAAACATCTGCTTCTCATATCTGTGCTGCACAATGACAGGTTCTACAGATCTGAATAATAACAGAAAGTCTCCTTCTCAACAGCTGGCCTGGGTAAACTGAAATCCAATGACATCAAAGCTAACATAGGACAAATCCAGTTGAGGCTTGATCCTGAGAAAGGATGAATATTTAGATGGAGTCTTGAGAGTGCTGACATATATTTTGAGTGACATTACCAAACTGGAGAGCTACCTGAAGAAGACTACAGAAAAGAAAGAACTTGCCTCGGTGAATAACACTGACAGTCCATCAAAGACAAGAAAATAAGCTGTTACAGTACACACCAAGTGCTAATCGAGAAGCCTGGTGCCTGGGGAAATTTTGATACTAAAGAGAAGAATCCACTCCACTTATAAGCCAGAAAAGATAGTGCTATCTGATGATCCTTTAAGATGCCAGAAGAGGAACTGGTGAGTTAGATGAGATCTTCAGTCCTTTTAGCATTAAATGGGGTGACTACATTAGTTTCAAAACTGATGCTAAAGAAAGTATAATGACAGTGAGAAAAATGAGGGTGGATTAATTTTATTCAGAACTCATGCAAAGAGACACTTTGGTATTTAATGAAGATACAGAACATTTACAGTAATTTATCTGAGACTTCACAGATACCCTGCAACTGCAACTGGCTGGCTCAGTGCCAGAACAATACTGAAAGATTGGTCAGACATCATGGGGCACAGAGGCTGCATCAGTCCGGAGAGCATGGTGAAAGGGAACAGGAACAATGATTTCTGAACTGTGATCTTTGGTGACCAATCCATAAGATGAGGCTTAGGTTTGAAAACTTGGATTGGTGCTAAACACCAAGAGGCATGTGCTGAACAAGTAATTTGTGACTCACAAAAGCTATATAACCCAGGATTTAAAAAAGAACCCTTTTTAGTGGCTCCCTAAGGGAATCATAGCATATCTGGAATATTACGAACATGGAGTCTGAAAGTCTGGAATAAAGTACAATGGCTAGTCACACAACCCTTTTAAAAACAAAATAAGAATTTTTCAACTATTTCAGTAGTTGATAAGAAGAGACCACAAGTTGCACTAAGTGGAGTAATGACACAGCAAGTAACCACTGAGGAGGAAAGTACGGGACTGATAGAAAGGCCAAAGAAAGTTCCTGAGGACAGTACTGAAAAATGTGGATCAACTAAATTGCATGAGAAATTTTCAACACCCAACCACTGTGTCTCAATAAGAAAAAAAGAAACAGTATTATGAAGATCCTCTTTTACGTAGACTCATTCCAAATACAAGAGAGGAAAGCTGATGAACAGACACACACACCTGACTCTCCCCCAGGAGACTTGCAAAAGGAAAAAGTCATCCAGCCTTAAGTAATAGAACAGGTGCAATTTCACAAGTGTGCAGAGGCAGACTGTCACTTAGAGACAATTTAGTGGGCATGTCTAGAGGCTTAAGTGCTGGCCTGTTCACACTCTATCTTTTAAGACATTTGTTATGTGGATGCTCAGAAACTTAATCTTGAAGCTCACAGTAGTTTTAATGGGTCTCTGAAAGCAGGTCTGAAAGAGCACAGGATTCAGATGTATTAAGATTACTTTTTAGAGAGAAGTAAATGTGTATACTCCTTGCACGTAATGAAGTGACAAGATGAAAAAGGGAAGAGAACTACAGGAGACCAATTACTGCCTGGATCACTTAAAAGAAAATGTCCTTTTCTACCTTCAGTTGTAGTTGCATTCACATTCATCCATGGTGAACTTTAGAGAAGGACTGGCAGAACAAAGCATGTTTTTCTGTCGGGCTAGTGCTAAAATCATAATAACTAGAAATATATGTATTTTGGAAACAACTATGACACTATAATTTTTTAAGCCATTTAATCAGATCTTAAGTAGTAGGTAATATCAACAGCTGTACAAAATATTTTGTCTTTCATTCTAATTAATGTTTTACATAGTAAAGATGTTTCTATAGTTCCTAATGTAGCTATATCTCAGGTCAGCTCATTGCTACACTCTGTTCAACTGAGAATCCCTACACAGAAGTTGATGAACTTTTTAGAGTCAAGAGGAAGATATTCTGTGCCATAGTACACTCATGAGAGCCTAACACATCAGAACTAGAGATTTCAGGCTTTGATTTGTATTGTCAATAATTTGCTCAAAAGCATAGCACAACCAGTATTTCCAGAACTAACAATGCCTTAAGACAAATATACATCTGCTTGGTAAGACATATGGCAAGATGCTGAATAATGGATTTTCTGAATTAATGGAAATTGCTTACCTCATCATAATAAGCTCTCAGATCAGCTCTTTTAGATCGTAAGTCCCAGAACACGACAGTCCCATTTTCATAGCCTATCAACAGCTGGAGGAGGGAAACAAACACAATTACAGTTTCTGAATCAGAAGGTATATACCAATATTGAATAATACGAAAAGAAATGCCAACGTGATGTGCAAGATTGTAATCTGCTCTAGATGTAATACCATGCTTTCAAATTATTTTTCGGTACAAATTACTTCACGTTTAACATGTGACATGGAAAAAAAAAATGGCTTTATACACCTTTTTTTTCCCCCCCTGAAGATTATGTGCCTGGACAGTCTTCACAATTGCATATCTGCTGAAAAAATAAGATTGTAGCATGTACCTATCAGATCTTACCCTCCTTGCCCCTTGTTGGAGAGGAAAATGTTTGACACCTAACCATTTAAATAACTTCAAACCAAAATGTGACCAGATTAAACTCTCATTCAGCTACTTATATTCCTTTAATTTATGTCTTCTATTGCTTAAAAACATTTTGAAGAATTCTTCCTGCAGAGAATAAATTGCTTGCTTTCCTAACAATTAAAAAGCAATTAACTGATATGCCAATTTTTACTTCTTCTACATCATATCACTGTGCACACCTCAGAAACACCAGCAAAGAAGATTTGAGAAAAGATGAATGAGTAGGAAAACAATGCTCAGAAGAAAAATAAGAATGAACACAATCCTTTCTCCTTGTCTCCATTGAAAACAACTGAAATATTGATCTGGCACTGTAGAGTACTCTTCATTTGAACACAATTAATTTCAGATCTTATGGACGATATGAAGTCTAGCCTACTTAGATGTCCTGGAAATTGTTTCCCATAGAGTCTGACTTCCTAAGAATCTATTCTGGATATGAAGACTGGAAACGACCAAACTGGCAGACTCACACATTTCTGCTGTAGAATATTTTATACAACTGGCAGTGATAGCTGCAGTTGTTCATTGCCTATAAACACATGTATCACAGAATGCAGGCAAGAATTTAAGCTTTCTATATTAAGAATTTGAGCAGAAGAATGACAAGATTATCTCTTAGTCAGTGAAAGTTTAACAGTATCTTTGCTATCGCTCACTTTGGCTTGCATAAATCATAAAAATGAAACTTGTCTAGGCTGCTAAACAGAACATCACTTTCTTTCCAAGTATAGCTGATACATCATACTGCTACAAAAGAGTCTGGGAATACTCTCAGTTCTACTAGATATGATTCTTTATATTGCCAGGAGAATATTCCTTATGTGGAGAGGTAGTAGCTAATCTGGAAATGATTTACAGTTAATACCTGAATATAAACAATACCTGATTACTTAAGAGTTATGTTCCTGAAAAAAAATTAAACTGCTGGAGAAATTCCAGAATATTTAGCATTTTTGCTCTGGATGGGTCCATGTGGGGTTTTGTGGCAGAGTCAGAAAGCATGCAGCTAACTGGATGTCACCTATGTCAGAATGCCATATGGTGTTCTGGGATAATAGGCTGCCCTTCAGAGAGTGAACAAAGGAGTGTCTTACTGCGGCTGCTCTCACTGTAAGTGTAGTGATCCCAAACGGAAGTCATTTGTACATCCAGGAGTTAGTGATCCACACAGCAGTTAACCTGAGTAGGTGCAGACCTGTGCTGTGCTTTGTTGTGTTGCACACAGTCAGGCCTGCATTGTGCTGCACATATTCCTTGGCCACAAGATAAACGTAGCTGGCTAATTCTAAAGAAGCCTGTAGGCATCTCCCATTTGCTAAAGGCAATTACAGCACCTTTGTGCCTTTGCCTTTCTCTTAATGTAAGGCAGTATGGCTCATGTGAACATCTTTTTGCTTGACAGTAGAAATGGATAGAGGGTTTTTTTTTTCCCCCCAAAATCTTCTGAGATCTCCAAAGACCAAAATGCTGGCAAGCCTCTTCACAGAGGGAACTTAACACAGTGTGGTGTGCTCTTACTAGGGGTTCATCCAGTGCTATATGACTTGGGGTTACCACCATCCTTTTTGTATTAACTCCAATAAATGATATTTTAATCAATTTGTTATGGAGTTTGGGTGCCCTCCTTACTATCATCATAACAAACACTTGCACCAATGTGTTACAGCTGGGTACCAAACCAGCTGGTATCTACCAGTATTCTTTTCATCTCAGCTTTTGTACAAATATATTCAGAAAACTGAAGGAATAGAAAAACATTTAGTATGTGTGACCTGTTTCTTAATAACACTTTCTCCCTTGTGAAGCAAGCTTGTCTTTTGAATTCTGTCACTCTCTTTTCCAAAGAAATCATGCTCCAGGTAATTACTAAAAGGTTAAATACCTTGTATCAGAGACCACATTTCACCTGATCTATTGCTGAAATGCTTAATGCACAACAGCACTACAGAATGGCAAGATACAAAGTGTTGTGATTTCAGGGAATAAACTGAAAGGTAAACAGATTTTCAGCATAGCCAGGAGTCTCTCTTTTTGTTCAGATGGTAGTCATGCTGCTTTACTACTAACACTGTGGTATGACACTAAAGTCACAATTCCAACTGGGTGAACGTGGTAAGTCTCATTGCCAGTATATTTATGATGCTCTGGACTCTGACCTGGCTGAACCATAGGAAACTCAAACATTTGCACTCCTCTCAGTCAAGGTGATCACTTGAGAGATCTCTAAGACAAGCTTTACATCTGTAATAGAGGTAAAAAGTAAAACATCCATAAATGCAGTTGGAAGGGAAAACATAGACAAAGAAGAAAAATACATGTAAAAGGAGTCCAGGATGGAAAAACCCCCGAAGATTTCTCTTCAACTTGTGTCTCCTGGCACAGTTTAATTCCTCATACTTTACTAGGTTATGAAACATGCAGAAGGCTGGACAGAACTTGGAGAGAGAAGACCTGGCAAGATCTTCCTTGTCTAGTGAAGTTGCTCCACGTTTTAACTTAAATCTTTCTTCATGAAATGCTTTTGATGATGGTATTGTAGAGATATTTCGCTTCTACAATCAACTAATTGCATCCTGGTACATACCAGCAAGCCCCTTCCTTGTCCTGGTAACAAAAAACAGTTGGGAGAAAAAAACCCAAACAAACAAGCCTACCAAATGCACACTGTATTTAGGTATTATTAGATCTCAGAACTCAGACTCAGAGATAGGAAGTTTAGTCCACCAGCTAATATTAATAACATTAAACCTTTTCCTATTAAACTTTCTCCATTTGCTGGGAAACTGCAGATCACTGCAGTTAATGTCTTTTCCTTTGTCAGCAAGAAAAATCATGTTTGCTACAGATCTGCCACTTATAAATGTCTGTGCACTTCAGTCGGTTCCTAACGTACACTTATTCATTGATTTGGCAGACACAGTTATATTTAACAAACTTAATCACTAGGTCCCCAAATTGTTCTTCAGTGACACATTAAATGCCCAAATTCTCTTTGATGTCTGTCTTCCAGCCACAGCTTGCTAGATTCATAAAAGAGACTGTCTCCAAAGTCTGCCTGGATAGTTTGCCTGGAGGGCACTCTGGAAAAATGTTGAATGGCAGAAGTCTTCTGGAATCACATTCACTCTTTTGACACAAAGAACCTGATCACGAGTCACGGATATAAACTGGAACTTGAAGGAATTCCAAGAATTTTAATGAAAAGCGTTAAGATACCGTCAGCACACAAATTTCGCTGGTTTTCAAAAAGAGATCTTATGATTGTCTTAGATTTGGAAAGGTTTGACTGTGTTTTAGGACTCTGAACCACTCAGTGCACATAGGAGAAGTACTTACTTACTTCAGTGAAACAGTCCCAGATCTGTAAACTATTTTGTGATATCCTGGACAAGGATATACCACTGAACCCTTGCAGAGTACTTGAAGAGTAGTACTCTTGTAGAGAAAAAAATATCTGTATTTTGAGTAATGATTACAGTTCATTTATACCTACTATTTAATTCCTTAAACATATGCAAACAACACTTTCATCTGCTGCCTATCAGGAAATGATGTGGGGAGTCTGACTTCTCCCACCAACACCTCTTGGTGGTCTTTGGTTAACTTGGAGCTGAGGAGCTAAGCAGACTATATAGACCTATCTTCAATGAGCTCTAAGATAAACTTGGCTAAATTAAATAGAAGGTCTACCTGTCACAGTATCTTGTACTGAACTGACCAAGAGTAACTACCAAATAACAATAAGGGAAGAGGGCAAGTACTTGTCATACTCTTACATATTCTCTCAGCCTAAGTAATTTTCTAATTACAATATAGCCATCTCCCTATCTACACATGGCTCTGTTTAACCTTACCTTTATGAACTTTTTATGAGAATTCAGCAAACCTCTTCAGTTACCCTCAAATTGATTTCTCTTGTGTTAACTTTTCTAATTTCTTTGTGACCAATATAAATTTTCAGCAACACAACAGCATTTGGACAAAGTTTTATAGCTTCTACCCATTGCACATATGAAAAAGTACTAAATTGGCTTGTTTGGAATCTGACTTGTCAGCTTCATTTGATATCCTTTTAGTTTTTGTATTGAAAGAGACCATGAGCTGTTTCCATCCTCTTCATATCACTGAGATTTTCAAACTTGGAATCACAATTAGGTCTTTTCCACAGTGAATTTTCCCGTTTCACTAAGCTGTCTCTCATATAGAAAATTATGTTTATTCTCTTTTAGCACAATTATGTTCTTTTTAGATATAGAAGGAGAAGTATTACACTCAGTGTTCAGCAGCAGATCAGCTGTGCATTTCTTTAATAGCCCTGTTTTGTTCTCTATTCTTCTCCAGATAATGCCTAATTTTGATTTTCTTTATTGTTCACTACTGAGCATTGAGCTAAAATTTTCATTGAATTATCAATCATTACTTAAAGCTCTTGATAACAAACAGTAATCATCAGCTCAGACCCATTGTTTAATACATAAAGTCATAAATATTTTCCCCTTCACATATCACTTCTCATCATTTACACTCAATACTTGCAAATGACTTGCAAATGACCTCCCATTCTACTGCTGAGTTTCTCAGACTCCTAAAGGCCAGCGAACCTGATCACAGCACTGCTTACTCTGTTCTCTAGGCTATTTATGATGATGTTGAACAGCAAAATCCCAGAAGCTGGTTTTTTTTTCATTTTTTCCTCATTCTGAATAATATTTGTTTTATTCTTCATTCTTTCAACCAAAGTTTATTGAGACTTAATTGAAAAATTTAGTTTAATATTTTTCTCTTCTGTTGGATTTTTTTATCTAGAGTTATGTCTTTTGATTTACTGCTTGGATCTTCTCTTACATCTGTGTCTACCTTTTACTGATGTTTTCCTGTAAACATCAAACACTAACAATTCCACAGTCTGCAAATCTGCAAGTATTTTGTTAGCACCAAATTGTTCTTTACGCCACTCTCAAACTATCAGTGATACAAAGAGATGCACTGGGACAGTTTCAGTATAGCTTACGTTTTCTACTCTTTCTCCCCATAAATTTTCAATCTTTGTTTTTCATAGGCATCTGTCTGATTTTGCTGTTGCTGTTAGTATGCTAGGAATTCATCACTGTCCAGATATCTCCCACGTGCCCTCTGAGCAACAAGCACTTGTATTTCCGAGCCAGTTCTCCTCTAACTCCCTTTCCTGACTCCTTTTCATCTTCTCTCTTTCTGCTGAAAAATATTTTTAGGTTTCTGTTTGGACACAAGTGCATGACATTCCTGTAAGAGATGTTCACTCACAACAGAACTTTTTCTTTTCATATCATTTTTCATACACTGTGTACTTTAGGTACCCAGATCATCATCAGCTTCTGTTGTGGCCAGCAAACAAGAATGATGCCTCATAAATAAACCTTTATTTTTTTCAGGTATTTTGCCATAGATAGTTAAATAGCATTTCTTGATGGCTTCTTGTTTGAGGCTAAAACACTACACTTCACAGTGTTTAATTACTTTATTTGATAGTATTCTAAATTGCTTGATCTATTGTGATTCTTCTAAAAATGCTTAGAGATCCCATATAAGTTGTTGGAGGGCTAGCTCACAAGCACACCATTTGTACATAGTTCACCTTGCAAAATGGATAAGTCCAAGGACACATAATGCAAATGAAAACCAGATGAAGCCATCAGTGCTTTTCCAGGTACTCATAATTTCAGCATAATATCCCCCATATCAGTATCAAAAATTCAAACTGCTGCGAGTTTCTAACAACCATCAGCTGTTATGTGAGGGACGCTGTCAAATAGAAACATCATTTTTAAGATGAAGTACTTTATAAATACACAAAAAATGCAATTGCTAGAAATTACCAAAACCAATGAGAGAGTTAAAAACCCTTTTCCACATTGGCAAAATGTTAAAAAGATGAGTAGCAATGGATAAATGAAAAAGCTCTGTTAAACCTGGTATTCTGTCAACCATATTTCAGTTTTGAAAAGCTGCCACACAAATAAAGCCAGCAAACTTCGATTTTGCTTCCTAGTGCTATCAGTCACAACCCTGATGCTCTGACTATATGTTTTGATTCCTACTATGGGCAGCTCTTTGTGAACAGAGTTGAGAATAGCAAACAGTAGCAACAGATATAGATTACTATAGTTAAAATTCTTGTATAAGAAAAGAATTGCTATCTTATGTAAACTTACTATAAACTACTATAAACTACTTGTCCAAGTACTGAAGTCATGATACAGTTTCCAGTCAATTCTTACTTATACCAAGTCAAGTTTATTTAATCATGGACAATTTGGATGGTTATATGTTTCAAAGTATAGTATGTTTTTTGTACAAAGATAATTTTTTCTTAAAAAACTGTAAAATAGTTAAAGTGAATTGGAAATATAGAAAGAAAGCAGATGGTAAAATTAGTGAGTAACCAAAAAGAAGGAGCTACCAAGGCAAAAAAATGAAAGGCTATGAAATGTTGCGAAGTTTTATACCATTAGTTGTACTCACTTTTCCCTCATCTCTTGGGCTGTCACTTAAATGTACAACTGGACCAGGGTGAGTCTTTGTGGATCTGCAAGACAAAAATCAATTAAAATCTGTGAATTGGTTTTTTTTTTGTATGAAGAGCTAGATGCTTACCTTAATTTCTAGGTGTGTTAACATCTACCTCCAACAGTTTAAAAGTAATTGTAAAAAGCCCAACAGGGGAAGGTGAAGTTACTGACATCTTTTCAGGTTCTCCTCTATTTTTGCCATTATAGGCAAAGATTCTCCTTTGTCAATTAATCCTTTCTTCTGTTTGTTTTTTTTTTTTTTTTAAATCTTGCTATTCCTCCTATTACAATAATTTCCCCCCCACCCCCATTCTTGAGGCTTTTTTGCCTTTTATATTCTCTACTCTCTCTCGTTCTGACCCTCCCTCCTCATTTGCTCAGTTTCAAGGCTAATCTGCCAAGGATTTGCAAAGTCTTCACTGGATTCATTTAAAATATTTATAACATGACTCACCAAGTTCCAATCTCATTAATGACAGGGCTTCAGTAACCTCACCTACACTGCTCTATCGGGAGGCTTCTTAGCATTATTACAGCAGGATTTCAGAAATGGAGCACCTTGCCTTTGTCTAATCTGTAAAGATTTATACATCTTTAGAACAATGAATACAGTTACAGCCACAATGCATGTTTAGTGAGGCTCCACAGCCACAAGACCCATCCCACAAGTCTTGGTAAGCCTATATAAAGTCACTGTTCTTACCATCCCTTCTCTTTTTGTCACATGTACCAACAAGCTGTATGCCACTTGGTACAGGGACTGCTACTGAAAATTATTAATGTCTAGCACCTGACAGAAAACACAAATCATGTGCCAGAGCAGAGATTCCCCTGCAGTCTGTGGAAGACTCCACACTGGAGCAGGCAGATATTTCCTGAGGAAATTGCAGCTTGTAGAAGGACTCATGATGGAGCAGGAGAAAAGTATGAGGAGGAAGGAGAAGCAGAGAGGAGCTGTAATGGATCTACCAAAACCTTTCATTCCCCATCCCCCTGCACTACTCAGGGGGAAGGAAGTAGAGAAGTTTGGAATGAAGGAGTGGAGTTGACAGCGGGGGGGGGGGGAAGACGTTTTAGGTTTTGTCTGTTTCTTGCCATTCTACTCTATTTCAAATGGCAATAAATTAAATTAATTTTCTCCAAGTCAAGTCTGGTTTGTCTATTGACAGCAACTGGTAAGTGATCTTCCTGTCTTTGCCTTGACTCATGAACTTTTCCATTTTATTTTCTTTCCCTGTCTTCTTGATGATGGAGAGTGAGAGAGAAGCTGGGGGAGGGTATCACAACTAGCCAGGGTCCACCCACCACAAATTCCTTGATTGCTTCACAGAGGCCAGATTTGTTTATACACAAGTAAGAGGAAGTAAAGTGTCTATTAAGTTTGGCAGTCATAACATTAACTCTGTCAAGAAATGAGAAAGGATCTTTTTCAAATAGTTGCATATACTAAAACTAATTTCACATGTGCCATCATAGATAAGATCACACACAGATGACAACAGATGCTCCTGAAGTTTTTTGGAAGTGTAGAGCATATTCCCTGGCAGTCCTGCACTGCCTTTCTGGGGCTCCAAGAAACATTGCTCTTTTTTTTTTCATAGCAACTGAAGTTTTTGCATTGAAACTGATTCCCCTTTGGACTACACAACAAGGAATACTCACAAGATGCAGCACAAAGTCTGGGGTTTGTTTTTGGGATGAACCTGCACAGTCCCATCTTGGAAGAGAGATTTGTGGGAGGATATCCTGATACAAAGTAACATGAGTTTGGATGCAGCAAGGAAGAAAACTGTGCACGAAAGGACTGCAACTTCCTTCATTCTACATGACCTCTTCCTTGTTACTCTGAACCTGCCCTATGACTGGATACAGAAGGTGTGACATGATAAATCTTCTCTGGTTTGCTTCTCCTGAAGTGATGCCATCTCCTTTCTAGTACAGGACTGTGGCTAGGAACCCACAGTCCTTGGTGCCACGCTAATGCCAGAAATAGTCTGCCAAAGCCAGATCAGTGCTTTACTGCTTGGCTCTTCTTGTGTCCTCAAGTAAGGTATGGGTAAACAGAAACAACAGCAATATCTTTTGGATCCCTAGAGAAGTGTTGCTTGTAAAAGGAGTGCCAGGCATTGGGCTCTACGGTCAACTTCTCCTAAGGGTAAACATCATGACTGCACTACAGGCAGGATTAAATGAAGCAATTATTTAGTTAACTATATTATATCAATAATATTAGTTTATAGAACTTGTGAAACACTATCAGAGCTGCAGATACAGTAATTACTACTTTCATACAGTAAATTATGCTGCACGTGGAAATGTCTACACACAAAAACCATTTTGCCTGAAGTAGTTTAAGTATACATAAAATGTTCCATTTCCCCTCATTGCTACTACAGTAGAGTTGTCAAGGAGGCTGGAGAGTTGTACACTGTCATTGTGGAACTGCCTACAAAGAAAAAAAACACCATTGAAGTATATTAAATGCAAAACCAGAGATCCAACAGCTCCTGGAAAGGATGAGGTGGTGCTGGAAAACCTACCATATTTGCAGCTACCATAAGTAAAGCACACTGCTGTTGATGCCAGATACTCAAGTACAGTCATTCCTTCAAGCTGGCTTTGGGAAACTGCATAAAAACTAACTATATCCTATTCCTTGAGAAAGAGGAAAATACAGAAGAATCAGTAGGTGAAAATAAGGCATAAGTGAAATAGTTGGACAGAGAATTTTTCATTCCCAGATAGTAGCTGGGGTATTGAGTAGCTGGGAATGACTGTGAAAATAAAAGCTCTGAAAAGACACAAGAAGGATAAAACCTGAAGCCAAGTCCACACATAGAAAAAAAAAAGAAAAGAAGGTCGAGTCCAAAAAATATCAGCAATGATTTGCAATAAAAAATTCCCGAGACAAAAGCTACCTTCAACTGAGCAAAAAGAAAGTATGAGCTAATGATACAAAAGTTTGCAACATTTCATAGCCTTCACTGACCTTTAAGTCCACAAAAACAGACTGCAGAACTGAAAAATGGAACAAAAGATTCCCATGACAACTGTACAGAAGCAGAAGTTTGCTAAGAAGCTACTGATACTTTGAGCTGTTTTGCACTTCATTAGAAGTTATTCCTGACAGCAGCAGGTATTAATTTATTTGGTGCATGTTCATTTTGGGAGATGAGAGAGTGGGTATGGTGTAAAATTTAACTCTTACTCAGAACAGGACTGAAATTAAGAAACCATTCACTGTAAAACAGCCTTCAAAACAGTCTTCATTGTAAGGATGGAAGCTTTTATTTAATTATTTTATTCTAAAATTAGAAAGCTCAAAAGAAGTCTTTGGCAATGTTACAATCTGGACCCAGCAAAATGTGGAAAATATGTAGATGATGTATTCCTCAATCATCCTGGGACGTTTCATGCACTCTAAGAAATCAAATGACTTAAATACTCTTGTAAGAACTTCAAATACCGAGACAACCTTTAAAGCAGGCAAAAGTAATCTATGTCAAAATAGACTCATATCAAAACAGTTCTCCTTTTAAAATAAAAATAGCCTGCACAATTATAGAAGTACTGTGATTATTTCCGAGAAGAATGAAAACTTGATTTTAGAAAGTGATAGAAGAAGTTAGGAGAAGGAAAAAATGAAAACATCTATTTAGTCATTGCTATGGAGTTGAAGTTGACTGAATGTGACAGTGCTGAGGAAAACATATGCATAAGCAGATACTTCTGTAGCGTCAGTAGTCATACATCTTCTGCAGCTGTGCTTTCCACAAAGGTGCAGTGCACCAGGGACTTTAAGACCTTTTTTTCATTGGTAGAGCCACAGAGAAATTTAAAAGCACAAGTTAGATTCATCATTGCCATACTGTGAATCAAAGCTGGGAACTGAAGTAAGTAAGAATCAGTTCAACCCCAAGATGCAACTCTGAGTCTTAGACACACTTTCTAAAATATCCAGAAGGATACCTTTTAACTTGTGGGTTTTTTATATTAAAAACTGCATCCATTTGGGTCTGCACACAGAAAGGGTGGCAGATTCTTCCAGACTGTTACTTCTCCTCCTGTGTGCTGCTTTCCCTCACTGCTCTGGAACTGCTGGCTCTGAGTCACCAGTGTAGGAAATGCGGATAGCAGAGAAAGGGCTAAGAAAGGAAATACCACCTTACAGCTCTGCCATAACTGGGTTCCAGTTTGCCCAGTTCTTTGATACTTCAAATTCCAAAAATTTTGCCAACTTTCAGTTATTCATTCATTAGATAGTGGAGTGTTCAAACACTGGAATCTTACTGGGAGCTTATAATACAGACTTTTCAATTTTGGAGTTCAGTGGACTCATATTAAGACCTTCTTTTCCTTTCCAACACCAGATGAACTTCCAAAATGTATGATGCCGCTGTGAAAATCAATCTCACTGTAGTTAGAGTAAATGGAGACATGCTGGGCTCATTGACTATTTTTCTCTTCCAGGTCTGTTTCCAAACATTAGGAGGGAAAAGAGAGAAACTGTTCACTTATTAGACAGCAGAAAAACAAACAGTATCATGAGCCTCTAACACCTCTGGCAAAGGACTAGCCCTGCTACATGACAGAGAAATGACCAGTGAAAAAGTTTTGAGTTATTCATTCTTAGCTGAAAAGGTGCTTCAGTGTGGTCTGAAGCAGTGATAATGCATGAGATGATAGAAATGCCTGAGACAAGAATTGGTATCCATATGCTTGTGTCCTTTTTCAGCTCTGGACAAGGCCAGGTCCACTGAGACATAGAGAGTGCACATGATTTAAGAAAGAAATTTTTGCTGTATCTTCTAGAATCAGTTATGACTCAGCACTGAAAATACTCTAAAAAAAATTTAATGTTTCCTTTGCATTATTAGTCTATTCAGGCCTTAATTTCTCACTAACATTAGGCTAATGTTAGACATTGTTTAAGACAGCTGAATAATCTCTCCTACTTGAGAAGACAATAGTCCCTAGGATAAGATAGGTATTGCAATCATCTTTTTGACATATATCTCTACTAGATGCTTCTAAACAGGTCATAAACCCACCATCACTCAAAAATATAGTGCTATACAGATCTTTCAGTATATTTTAATAAAAAAGTAGGCAATAAAATCACAAATGGTAACAAAAAAACCTGTACCAAAAGCCAACTTTGTAAGTCAAAGTAGCCATGCAGGACAAGGTGATCAGATTTCTTGCATCATATGCAAAGTCTAAAAATGTTACATCCAAACCTGTTTCTCCTTCAAGTCTTCAAACTACCAAGCCTCTTCATCTGAGTCTTTCACTGTAAGAGAATCACTGTAATAAAAACAATTCTTGCAGTCATTTGATGAGCCTCACTGACTCAGGTTTGGTTTTTTCCTGAGGATGAGGGTTACATTCTCTGGAATGAATTAATGTCAAGAAGTGTGATGAAATTCCTTGTGGGGTTGAAACGTTGATAAGTCCATGAACAGACTAAAATGAATTGCTGTATTTGTTCCAATTTTTTTCTCTTATGCAATACCATCTGTTATATTGCTTACTAAGCAACATCATCATGACCTTAAAGGGACAAACTTGGTCCATGATGAAAGTCTAGAATGCAACTTTTAGGTGTTTTCCAAAGGTGGAAATGGCCATACAGGTATCAGAATACCTCTCCAGGTTACCTTGCCCATAGTGTTAGCAATGTATGTGGAGGCTCCCTTCAACCATGTTCTAAAGAACTCAGAGAACTGGAACTTCAACTGGGTTTTTTTTGTATTCTTACAAAATGAGCTATAATCTATTTTTACAGTGACTTAGGTATGGTAATATGTAGTTTAACATTACAAAGACAAAGCATTTCAGTTTTTTAAAAAAACTAACCGGTTCAATCTTCTATTTATTTTCACTGTAAAGCCTCGAAATCCTAATGACAACTGAGTTAAAGCTGCTTTATGAAAATTCACAGAGATTTCATTAGAAGTGGATACAAGTCAGTGTAGAAAATGAGGAGTTTTGTAAGAAAGACAAGAACTGGCTGAGAGTTGCATGAAGAGGGATGAACTCCTTCAGGCTTGTTTGAACAGATGACACACGAACCTGACACATTAAAAATTTTGTTTATAAATGCTCCATCTAAACTGAAGACTTGAAAATAGCAGGAGAACAATGACTTTTACTGGTCTTTTCTTGACAATAAGTTCGACAGAAATGTTTGTGCAAAAGGTGAACTCTCCCCTTTCAACCCTTATAGAGAATAGTAACATCTTCAAACTAATCTCACGCTCTGAAATTATATAATGTATCTCAGAATTAAAAACAATGTTACGAGCACTATTGCCTCTTACATCATTCATAGTAAGGTTTTCAGGTTTTCCTGAAGTTTATATATGTATGTTTTCCTGTTTTCTTTCATTTTTGAAAGTACCTAACATAACAGGCCCTATGAATTTATACAGTCCTGAACAACCTGGTTTTTTAGCAGATCCTACTGTGAGCAGGAAGTTGGTCTGGAAAATTCCAGAGAAGCCTTACAACATGAGCTATTCTATGATTCTATCATACTAAAATGTGAAAAATATATGAAAATTGTGTGAAATTAATGTGGAGATTAAAAAATATTATCTAGTCAGAACATATTCATGGCCCAAAATAAAATTTTTCTCAGTACTATTCTAAAGTAAAGTCTACTATCATAAGCTCATCATCATAAAGTACACTTAAAGTTCATAACATTCCCTTTAAAAGCTAATCTAAGTTCCATTTTACCTGCCAGAAAGCAATAGTACTTGAAGAGACATTATAGTTTATTACCAGAGAGAGTTCAAATCACTTTACTGAGAAAAGTCACCCACTTTCAACTTCAGCATCTATAAAAGGTGGCTACTGTGGTAAACGTCACCATTACTCCCACCAGTCTCTTACTCTAATCCAGAGAAATTAATCTGGAGACACAGAGGATCCCATGTCTACTCGTGTAATATATGCAAGGATGATGTCCTTGATTCCATATCAAGAAGTACATGATGAGATTGAAGGGAGAGGATACAGCCTTTTTAGGCAAGCACATTGCTTACAGGGATCAAGTTATACTTGTAAGGCTGGTAGAACCAGAAGTAGTAATGAATGAATACCTATGCTGAACTGTCACCAAAACAGTAATGGCAAACTAGCTTTTTAGAAAAAGAATCTATTTCGGTAACCACGAAGCATCTCCAAGTACTTGAGGTGACAAGGCATATCTATTATGTTGCCATTACCTTTCTCAACCTATGGAAGAAAAATTTTGGGAAATCTAGGTATGCTCCTACATAGACGAAACAAAGTGGACAGTTAAGAGAGGCAGCTTGCTTCCTTAAAGGTTCTAGAGAGGTATCTTATTTCTCAGCACTTAGTCTATGCCAACAACTCGGTACTGAAGCTTGCTAGAGAGCAGCCCTTTTTTCCCACGCACTGAGAGGCATCATTCTATTCCGTTTTCATGAAAAAGGTTTGTTGTGGCCATTAAAAAATTAAAAAAAAGGTTTATCCCGAATAATTTTTAAAGAATTAGGAGGTGAAATTTGGTGTAAGGCTTCCAGTCCATAAAACTCCAAGATTTTTTTCTATACAGAATAGAAACATCCTAATTTCGGGAGGAAAGAAAATTGTAAATGCACACAAACCAAAAATTGTTCTCAAAATCTTAAAGACATCATTCACCTACTCAGTGTAATATATATATATACATTTTAAAATACAGGAATCAATATCCCCTCTAATATGTCAACGTCCTCAAAACAAAGTGAGAAAGAAAAAAATAATTAAGATACTTCTGACCCAAAAAATCATCAAAATGAATATAGTGTGGTTTCGGTTAAACCACATTTTCCAAAAGCATTTTTTGCAGCCAAAACTACTAAGCAGAGCTGAGGAAAGTCTTACAAGGGTAGAACAAACACTCCAAAATTTAGAACTGGACTATAGATTTACCAGCAGACTGAATCCTGATTGCATTTGAATCCTTGGGTTTTTTCTCCTTTGAAGGTAAAATAACATTTTTATGACTGTGCCTATGAAGTTTGGTGGGGGAAAAGGGGAGGAAACAAAGTGAGGCATCAGTTTTATCAACCTGAGGGACAGAGTGATTAGTCAGTAATAATAGTGGGGAAAGAAAAGGGAAAGGGAGAATTTTTGAGAACTGCAGTTGCTACCAATGTGATCTCTGGTTGGGACAGAGAATTAGATTCACAGCCTGTAACCTTAGACCTGTAACCCTATTCTTAGATCCTGTTCTCTTGGTTCACTGAGACTGGTGAATTTCAGTTTACTACCAGAGGTTACAGGTCCCTCACAACATGAAGCAGATGTTCCAGAAACTACATTAAGTACTTTGAGCTTTCTCACAGCAGTTCCTCTTGCTGGAATTTCACAGAGGAAACAACAGAGAAAGAGTTTTTGTTTCTGATGAGGTTTTTACTTCCAGGAAGCACAGATTTATCCTACTCAGATTTTTATATGTCTCCCTCCATTTCATACCCACGACAGGAACCTGGCTTAGCCTGTCAGAGAACTGTCATTTAATAGGCACTCATTACCTTTCCTATCACTTCATCAGGTTTTGATGAGTCTGATTTAACTTTGAAATAGGCACTGTGTTGAGCAGGAGACATGGTCTAGAGACCTCCAGTCCCTTCTCATCTAAATGATCCCACAGTTCAATGAAGAAAAGCTCTCCACAGAGTCTTAGTGCCAATATACTTCATTATTCTTTTCATAGAATGGAGGAGATGGTGATCAAGCTACCCTCATAAAAATAGCAAAATCTGAATTTTGGAGATTAATGATTAGCTGTATCTCATGGAACCTCATAGCTAAACAGATTGTCAAATAACTTTTATATAAAATATAGTTACGTGGCCTCTATCATAAATCTGAATTCCTAATGTCCTGGAAAAGCCCTGTTAACACTGCAAATGCATTCCTTGAAATAAAAGGCTTTCAAAAGATTTGTTAATATTTGTAAAAACAAGTATTTCTTAAAAATTATTCTTAAGACAGCTATGAAAAAGACCACAGACACAAATGAAAGAAAATCTGCACTTACAGTTCTATTGCCTTGTTCCACATGATAACATATCCCGAAAGAATGAAGGACTCAATATTTACAATGTGTGTATTTCCCCTCTCTGTTCCAACATACAGCCATTTACTTTGGAAAGGTAGATGGCAGTAAGTAATCCTGGAAAGGAAAAAAAGAAAACATCAAAAATTTGTGACCGACTATCATGTCAACAATATTTTTTAACACTTTTACAGATGAAATAATTATTATTTTCATTTTATAACTTGAGAAAAACATGCCCAGCAGGTGTAGCATTCTGAAGAATGGGGGGTCATCTCCAGAAAAATCACAAAAGAGAACATGAAACAAAACAGGGGCATCCTGTCTGCCTATATTAAGGGCTGGGAAAAAGAGCCATATCACTTGAGCACTGAAGTAAGTCTATCTCCATGATACATAAATTGCACTTTGATAGTATCCAAGATGCTCGAATTGGGTTTTCTTATTTCCTTTCTTAGAGTAAGCAGTTTTTCTAGATGAACAAACAGAAGTTAATGGATGTCAGTGGGATTCATGTTTTGTACAACAGAAGTGTAACACCATAATTCACACAAGTAAACATTCATTTATTTGGTATCTGGGAGAGTAGTGCCCTAGATAAAAGCATTTATCAAAACTGAATTACCATAGAAGACACACTCATATTATTCTTACAAGATGATGAACCGATGCTTTATTATCTTGGAAAGATGTCATGACAATTTCTCATGATAATACATAAAAGTTTTCACAGATGATGAATGAGTAGATTCAGGTTTCTTTCATATTTTAGTTATATAGATATTAAAGCAAAACTACATCTACATGAGATAAAAAAACATTTACTACTAAAATACAATGGAATGCATGCTACCTACAGAGACTGAAACTTAATCCAATCTTATGATACAGACTGGTGAATTTTGACAAAAAGCAGTTATTTTGCTTGGTTTGCCATAGGTTATTATATTTATCATTCATTTCCACAAGCAGGCTATTTTTCGCTTTTATATATAAACTTGATTTTTTTTTCATTCTTAACACTTTCCACCACTACCAAAGTAAAAACAGTATTTAAGAACATACGCATTTAAAATTTTTCATTCTTATGGTACAGCAATCTTTCTGAATGTATTATAGAAGAGTGAGAGGAGTGTTGATTCAAGTGAGACTTAAGTATGATAAAGGTTTGTTCTATCCACCTGTACAGGACTAAATTTTACCATTAGTTGTCTAATTTTGGCAATAATTCCCGTGCCTTTAGTGGACAGAGAACTAAGTTTTTTGAGAGAATTGTTTTGAGAATGGGAATTATATTTTAGTATGTGTAACTGAAAATGCCTTCAAGCAGCAACATAGTACTTATACTGTGGGTGCAGTCAAATCAACACATGTCCAACAGAAACAGTTGCAGAAGGTATATGACACCTACCTGTTCCTTACTGGAGTTAAAGCTATTAGCTTTATTGTTCTGTTTATAACAGGTGCAAAGAATAATTTGCCCTTTTCACTTTGTAATTTTACAAATGCAAAGTTGTTTTTCTCGTATGTCCTGATCCTTCTCCTTCTCCTTAAACTCCAATTCTTTTGCTTTCTCTTCAGGTGCACCATTTCCCACACTGCTAGTTAAATTCATATTTAGTCCAGTTTTTTCTTTCATTTCTATACTAGCTCTTCTTTTCTTTCTTGCACTGCAAAGCATATGGATGCTTTGTTAGGTCCCAGCCCATAGAAGACTTCCCTGGTTGATAAGCCCTCTTAAACATTTATGTTTGCTCAACACTTGTTTGTAGTAAACCATTAAATTACAGGAAGAGAAAATATTTTTGACTTTGAAAGTGTTGAAAATGTGTCTGTTCTAGGGACTGACAAAAAACTCTTGAGTTACAAAGTGAACCCTAGTTGACTTGAAAGCTGCTACTCCAAATGCTTGCAGTTGTGTCATCAGACTAAGCAGGTTCAAGTCCACTTAGGACAATATTATTTTTCAGTATGGGGAACTGCAGAAAACTTGGTCTCTGATATTCAAGACTGAATCCAACACCTTGATTATAAATAAAGTTTCAAAATCATCTCAGACACCATATGAGACTGCTTTGGGCTGCTTTTTCTGATCCTTGTGAGTCCCTTTCAACTCAGCATATTCTGCGATTATGTGATTCTCCTTTTTGAAATTTGCTTCTAGGTTATGATCTCCCCATCAGACTATGTGGGTGCCTAAATTCCCAGATATTGCATGTCCTCTATTTGCCTGCCTTAGGTTAAATATTTCAAGATTATAATGCTCTAAGAGCAAGGTCCTACAGAAAGAAAAATTGGACTAAAGTATTAACCACTAATAAGTAGTTAGGCCATAAGTTACTAGACTTAGTTTCCTGCTGGCCTATCTGAAATCCCAGACACCAGTTGGTACTAAGTCTGTATATACAATATGAAGGACCAAAAGAGAGTTAGGTATTGCTAAAGAACGAAAAAAATGACCACAAATTTTCCTATTTTCCTAAGCTCAGCTACATACTCTTAAATAATTTAATTTTGTTTGAACAAATTTATGGGACAGCCAGACAAGAAATTAATCTGCATGTTGTTTCTTCCACAAAGAAAACTACCCTATGAGTTTCATTGTTTACCCAAACTGTAATTAGACATTATGAAATACAACCTTCTACAATATGTGAGCTTATAAGAAAATGCTATTCCCGTACAGACAATCCAGATATGTAACAAACCTATTAGAGCATAGGGGTTACTAGGCATTTTAATACAATATATTGCTAGGTTTCACCAAACAAAGCCATATGACTTTCATATTCTCAGAAAACTCTGCACTTCCCTGAGGCACTTAGATTTTACATTATGTAAATTAAATGCAAACTGCTTTATATATTATTGACTTTTCACTTTGACAGAAAATATTAACTTGACTTTGAGGCTTGGAAGCTTTGAAGCAAGACTCAGATTTTTAACGAACATCTTCCATTTCAGTAAGTACTGAAATTACATAATGATTTCTTCAAGAGAAAACAATGAAGTCTCATACTGCAGTTTTCACTGTGGATGAAAGGCATTCTATTATATGATTCCATTAGTCATATATCCCACAAGCAAATTAAGATGTCCTTTGATGCCTTTACAAAAAAGAGTCAATAAGCCAGAAAGAAAGAAAGAAAGAAAGGCTGTTTTTCTTCTTAAGAAGGTAGGGGTTGTAGTAATTTGTGCCAGGATGAAGTGCTTCTGACAAAATTTAATCAGATTGTCAATCTGATCGAGATAACATGGAACCCAATTAAATGGAGACCTGAGAATTTGGTCAGTGTTGATCACTTAACAGAAAGTCAGAAATGAGGATATTATACATTCTTAGCAGCAAACCACAATATGAGTCTCATTGATCATTATAAGAAATAGTAAAAAACATTAATTGATACCAAAAAGGTGTTTCTATTCTGCCAGACTAGTCTGTAACACTGTATTGTTTTTCCAGTGTATTCAAAGCACAAAACAGGATATAGAATGTAATATTAAAAAAAAAATCAAGAGGGGTTAAATAAAACACCTAAATCACAATTTATGAAAAACTCTTTTCCTAAAGTCCTGAAAAAACTTCTAAAATTATGTAAGCAACATAAGAAAGAGAATGGAATAACTGAAAGCGGCATTGTCAAAAAATTGAACCTCATTTTAGAAAAGAATCTATTCTGACTAGCAAATCTTGAAAAGATATACTTTTCAGCAAATCACAGCACTTTACAGTCTAACAATCGTGGCCAAAAATACCTCACTGCATATTGGTAGAATACCACAGTGTTAAAATAATTTAGAGTGCTATATTCTCTAAAGTACTAGTAAAAACTCTGAGATTACTTAAAATCATCTTTATTTTATTACATTAATCATATTTCTCAACGAAAAAATAAACTCCCAATTTGGATAACACTTTTTTCTGCCTCTGCTTTGTTATTTTTGTTTTCTTATTTTTAGTAAGAAAAATTTTGCTGGAACACTATTATTGGTGGAAAGTGAGGAGACCTGGTGAAGGGGGGGAGCAAAAATTGCATTTTTGTCAAAATTATAAACAGTTTTTCCAATTTAATTATTTAATTTCTTATTCCTTGATATCAAAACTGCAACTAAATATATATGATGCCTTTTCCCTTTATAGAGGTAATCTTAAATATGGACAAGCATTCAACATGTGTAGCTCTTATGCCCAGCACTGACTGGAAGAAGAGTTCAGTTTCTGTAAGTTCCTACAGAAAACAAACATCAGCTTGAACTCTTTCTCAGAATCCTACCAAAATAAACTACACTGTCCAGGTTTTCAGACAATATGGAAATCTCACAGATTTACAGGAAAAGAAAATGGTGAAACATAAAGGAGCATTAACTTGGGAATATGAGGAGCTGACAGGAAGCAAGCCCAGTAGCTGCAAGGCACACCAGTAGTGGTCCTGGGCTAGCTCTCTGCTCCCTGTGACTACTGAGGTACCGCCACTGTCTTACATCCAATTTACAGTGCATTGTCCCAGCATGGATGAATTCAGCTGCTGAGAAAGCTGATCACCTTCTTAAGTAGGTTATGCAAACCAGAAATCTACCTTTTCATTACTGTTATCATGGCTTGCCTCCTGACTTGAGGAATTTTCTTCAGAATTCTCTGGTGCTTCCAGTACTCTCCACTAATTTATGCTGTTTCCTTCACCTGGTCATAACCACAAGCTGTTCTCTTGCCACCTGATAGAACCATCATTCCTGGTACTAGCCAGTGACTGGCTGATGTTCTGTCAGGTCCTCTTTCAAAGCAGGTCTTTTTTGAGAGGAATCTGTGGCCTGTATAGCCTTCAATGAATATTGACAACAGCAGAAAACCACTGCATAAGCCCTTCTGTTCCTTCTTGACTTCTGCAGGATTTCTTCTCCCCAACAGTGGAAATTACAGTTGCTGAGGGTGCCTTGTGACTTTCTATCACTCCTCGTCTCCCTCCTTTCACCCAACTCATTTTCTTCCCTCATACTCCCTTAATGTTTTGGTATTTTTGAACAGTAGTAATACAAAACAAAGAAGACCATAGTCTTCTAGTGTCTGTTCTTCTCCAGTAGCTTTCTGAGGTAGCTTCTGGATAGCCAGCATTGTCAGAAAGTGTAAGCTTGCTTTTCTGTCCGTTCAGAAGGGAACATTTGAGCTGAGATTATCGCTTTAAGTCATGAAATGCATACAAGGAGATATAGACAGATATTCAGGCAAAGCAATTTATAGCTGACCAGAAGTGCCTGAACAGCACAGTTTAAAGCTATAGACAATGAAGAAAAGGAGTTATTTCCAGCAGATCAAGCAAAGGATGTAAATTATGACCTATTTGGTCTCTGGAGGTATTTAATCTTCTCCCTGGACTATATATGAATTTGGAGTTCATCAGCTATATATGACTTGTAAAAAACATGTACAGTAACAGCAATTCTAGCAGCCTGCCATCCACATGATGCGATGTGTTTGCAGCAGATGGTTGTGCAGTTCCTCAGATTAATGTGAGCTGGGTCTGTGCATAGTAATAATAACAGTGTTTCCCCTGCAACATGAAGTGCTGTTATATACCAGAAAGTCCTAGGAAGGCAGAAATCCAAGATGAACTCCATTACCAGGAATTCCAATGTATAAATGAAACTCTTATTTTAACTTGCTTGAAGTTTATGCACAGTCTTTCAAGCTGACATAAGAGCATAGGAAATACTTTAAATAACTAACTGGCATGACTAACAGTCAAATGAAATATAGAGCAGTGCAATATATCTGGACAGTTTTTTTCTTCCAGGGTCTTGGTAATACTATATCACAACATGAAACTTTCTCCTGTTCAAACTGGATTCTTCAAATACCACACAACATAATTTCAAAAATTTATAGTAACCCTACACAAACAGATCCTAGCAGAAAGTGAATGAACCAAATGTGCCTTTGAGATTGATATTTGTGGTCCACATGTTTTTTATAAGTGCGATTTAGTTTTAGTTTCAATTGAAATTTAGGAAAATCTTCTGTTTCACATGTATTTTCTGCTAGCATCATCAGTTAACATTTATTTTAAACTAAAATCTATTAGTTCATCTTATTTTATGTTTTAATTATGCAGAAGAAGTGAAGTAGAACTAAAAACACACTGTTCATAAATTGCATTAGATCCCTAGATCCTGGTGACAGCATAACAAAGGGTAAAGTCCATTGTTATTTAGGGATATCTAGACACAAGAGGAATATTAAGGCAAATCATATTCTTAAAATACTGCATGAGCATTTCTGTCTCTGGATTTTTTCCAGTTGAGTGTTATACAGACTGCTCAAATATTTTTTGTTTTAAGACTATCACAGAATCCCAGAATCACAGAATATTCTGAGTTGGAAGGGACCCACAAAGATCATTGGGTCCAACCATTAAGCCTGCACACGACCATCCCCAGAAGTCACACCGTGTGCCTTAGAATATTGTCCAAATGCTTCTTGGTGTGTCAGGCTTGGTGCCCAGCCACTATCTGGGTGAAGAACCTTTTTCTTCGACCTAAACCTCCCCCTGACACAATTCAGGCCATTCCTTTGGGTTTTGTCACTGCTCACCAGAGAGAAGAGATCAGTGCCTGCCCCTCCTCTTCCCCTCACAAGGAAGTTGAACTGCAGTGAGGTGTCCCCTCAGTCTCCTCCAAGTGACCTCAGCCGTTCCTCATACGGCTTCCCCTCAAGGCATTTCACCATCTTTGTTGCCCTCCTTTGGACACTCTCTAATAGCTTAATATCTTTCTTATATTGTGGTGCCCAAGACTGCACACAGTATTCAAGGTGAGGCTTCACCAATGCAGAGCAGAGCAGGACAATCCCCTCCCTCGGCTGGCGATGCTTTACCTGCTGCCCCCCCGGACACGGTTGGCCCTCCTGGCTGTCAGGGCACTGCTGACTCATATTCAACTTGCCATGGACCAGGACTCCCAGGTCCCTTCCCATGGCACTGCTTTCCAGCATCTCATTCCCCAGTCTGTCCGTACATCCAGGGTTGCCCCACCCCAAGTGCAGAATCCAGCACTTCCCCTTGTTGAACTTCACATGGTTGGTGATTGCCCAGTCCTCTGATTTGTCAAGGTCTCTCTGCAGGGCCTCCCTGCCTTTGAGGGAGTCAACAGCTCCTCCCAGTTTTGTGTCATATGCAAACTTGTTGAGTATCCCTTCCAGTCCTGCCTCCAAGTCAGTTATGAAGATGTTGAAGAGCACAGGGCCTAAGATGGAGCCCTGTGGAACTCCACTGGTGACAGGTCACCAGTCTGATGTTACCCCCCTCTGTGCTAGACCTGTGAGCCAATTGTTACCCACCACATGATGGGTATCCAGCTGTGGACATTTTGGACATTTTGTCCCACAGAATACTGTGAGAGACAGTATCAAAAGCTTTACTGAAATCCAAAAGGATCGTGTACTATAGTGCATACACAGCAAATAAAGGTTAGGACAGGATTTGGTAGGTGAAGAGTATCTAATGAGGAGAGTAATAATTAGAACTTAATTCTATTTTCCCATCAAATTTGGAGCTATGTGACTATTCAATTTATAACTACTCAGTGAATAATCTCTAGCAATAAATTCTAACTTATTGATGAAAGTCACAAACTATTTACAATTAAAAACTGTGAAACAAATCATCATTTAGCTCACACACAAATGTGCTTATTTCCTGCCTGAACTATCAATACCTGCAAATTGTAGTACCACTTGAAGATATTACTTCAGCTTAGTGCTTGCGAAGTCATCTGTAGAGATCAATATTTTAAAGAAAGAGCCAGTAAAGTTAATTGCTTTACATGAGGCAACATGTTCCCTGCAAAGAAACCCAAATGAAACATGGAGTCAAAGCAATGGTAACTCTTCTAGTTACCATTATATAATACATCTAAGTGCCAAGGTCCCTTTCAAACTTGGTATGTCAGGGTATTCATTTTACCCAATCTGTCCACAGAACAGTTTTATTTATCTTTATTCTGTACTTCTTTAGATACAAGTATTAATTACAGTCATTTCTGCTTGTACAACAGCAGTAATTTAATTTGTGTATTGGAATAGAGGAAATAAACCTTTGGGGTTCCTCTCTTCTGTTTACTACTGATTTAATCTGAAATAACCCTAAAAGCCTGAAGTTAGGCCCATTCTTGATTTGTGAGCTTACTATTTCAAACGAATTTGCAATCACAATTGTAATTAATAGTTTACAGCATTTCATAAATACTTGTTTTAAGATACAAATACTTATGTTAACCATATAAAACATGAATGTAGCAACTATATGAACATTTGTAATGGGTGCCAACATAAATTATTTACAAGCAGTTAACTCAAACTTAAAAGAACTTAGAACAAATCAAAAAGCACGTTCAAAAACATGTTAGATGCATTCCGTTTGATCAAATTAGTAAACCTGGAGATCTCCCTTGAATAAAGACTGAATTTATGAGGTTATTACAAGCCCTTCACAAGGACAAAGTGCAACCGGTCCTTTGGTTGTTTCCAGTTTTATAACTAACCTAGTTCTTATAACTAATCTTCTTACAACTCCATAGAGGGTCAGCCTGGCCTGTTCAACGTGCCATAACACATACAAAAAGACAGCTGCACTATAACTTCCTATAATATAAGAATACAGGCATTTAAATTCAGACTCTCAATAATTTAAAGGCTATCTGCTGTAGCACTGCATCATGTTACTGGGCACTACTGGAGCTCAAGATCAAAAGTCACTCTTGAAATCCCAGTGTACAAGGGCATGACAACCTTTGTAGCCTGTGTTACTAATAACTGTTTCATTTTCAGAGTGACAGAAAATTACTTTCCTTTCTTTTGGGCAAATGCACACCAAAGAGATGCCTTCTTTTGTCAACTCCCTTTTATGATTTTGAATGCAAATTCATTGGGATGTGTTACCTGTAGGAGCAAGATCACTGACAGTGACAGTGGCATACTCTCCTTGGCTAGATCTCTAGTACTGTATGACACAACAGTTCTGTCGTGTATGAACAGGTGTAACATAAAGACTTAGACCCAAGAGAAAAAGACAAGGAAATTAAATGAATTGTGCTTCCTTTAAAAGAAAAAGATGCTGGAAGAAACCAGCATACTTTCTATTGTCTTCTAGTTTGTTTCTGATGCCTACTCAAGGTCAAAGACAACAAAGATGAGAATAAAAACTCCACAAAATCAGTGAAGTGAGCAAATTAGCGAAATGGGGTTGGCAAACAGACTCTTGCTTTCATTTTTGGGGAAAGATAATGTACATGATCTTTCTCTTGTCTACTGGCTTGTGAAATCACTATTTCTTATTTGTAGTACTTAATTTGTCCTCCATAAACTTCTTTGAAGGTTAAGTAAAAATGGGTTGGTAATACCAAGCATAGTGACAGTGATGTGTAATACAGAGCATGACAAGAGCCACTGAATTTCTTAGCAATGAAGGAAAGCTAAATAACAAAGGATGGAAGAGGGAGATAACTTTATCTCAAAAGATAAAGTTTTTGATTTGTTGATTTCATTGATTTTGTAGCAATTGCATTAAAAAACCCCAAACACCTAAAGGTAGAGTTTTTCTCATCCCTTCAGCCAACATCGTAGGTATAAATCAAAAATCCAGTTTTTGTTTCCCAATCTCATAGTTACAAAAAAGTAAATTGATACTTAGCTCAAAGATGAAAGGTTGAAACTTCTTTTTAGTTAAACAGCTTGGCTTCGCAAGCATTTAGAAAAGTAATCTAAAGATATGTTAGTATTTAGTCCTCTGCTAGCTGCAAAATACTCAAATCTGTGTCAGACATTCTTACTAAAGTAAGTTTAAAACCTATTTTATATCAACATCAATCAAGCTATTTTGAATGATACTCTACAGTCACGATAAGACTGAAATACTGAAATTAACTTAAATGTAAAAAAAATTGCATTTTTACATGTGTATGCTTTTTCTGTCTATACACGTTGTTTCCTTAGCAACGTCTATCAATTAAAATCATGTAGACTTATTGGAGACCAGCTGTTCTCATTTGTTACGCTTCAGTAGACAGAGACTTTATGATTAATGATCCTTGTTTTTCTGCAATCTGTAGTCTCTCTTCTCTTCCTGCTCATGTACTGTTTAATGATATAATCTCAACACTGACATTACTAGCTCTATTTCTGATTTACTGGAATAATGCCCAGAGTTTATTGTGACAGAAGGAAAAGTATCCTAAATCAGTGCATTGGGTACTTGCTTGAAGCTGACATGTGCCTGGGCAGAAAAGAAGCGGTGTGGTTTCCAAGAACTAAATTACTGCAACAGAATGGGTGCACGTTCCTCACTGCTTTAAGATATGACTGGAAATCTAATATAACAAAGGTCAAAGGCTAGATCTGAACAGAACTATGAAACATGTTTCAAAACTCTAATCTGAGAACTGTAGCAAGCTGAAAATTCCAACAGATAATGTAGACTGTTTATGCTGTCTGAACTTGTTTAAATTTTAAAAGGTATATTTTTTTTTTGCTCTTGTCTAATATAACTATGTGTGATATGAGGTAGGTGATGCATTTTTGTATTACAGTATTGGGCTTCTCATTTGTTATGACTAAGAAAGACCATGAAACACAATTGTTCAATGTATAGCTGTGTATACACATATTTTAAATTTTCCTATCCAAACCTGGCCTTAGAGCAATTTGGCAACATGGCTGCTATGTGAAAACAACATAACATGTTATCCTGTGTTTTCTCAGAAAAGTATAAATCTACTGACAAACATGCTTTATTTTCTACAAAGCATTAGAAACAACAAGCACACTGCTCAGCATATGATGTAAGGTTTGGCAGGATATAGCAACATTATGTCTACTGCTAAAGGATTTTTTCTTGAGGAAAGAAACCAACACAGAAGTTACCCAGGCAGTCAATCAGAGGTGGTCAGGTGACATAAAAATTAAATAATTCTGGACATGTTTTTCTTCCTTATTGAAGTAAAAACAAAACTTCACAAAGATGTTTTGCAAAATGGACTTTTGAATAGACACCTTTTTCTCAGAGAAATAATAGAAGGAACTACGGCCAGAGAGACACAGAGGACAAGGTAGATTGGAAAAGAGGGTTTGTCAGGCCAGAGATTCCTCTAGTCTCTATAATATTTTTAATCCTAAAGTAATTGTAATTGGGCTAGCTATGCATTTTTCTCCAGCAGTTCTGTCAGTCATAATGACTTCATGTATGTGTATGTGGTGACTGGTTGTAAGTCATCTCTCAGGGTTTTTTTGGCCCTTCTGCTATCAAATACAGCTGCTATTTCTGAAAGTAATTCATATATAGCAATTAGCCATTTTCTGTTTACCTTTTTTTAATGCACCAATGTGAGGACAATGTGAATTGAGTTGCAATTCATTGATAACCATTAAATAGAAAAACATTTGGCAAATTATTCATCACATTTTGTCATGTGTTTTCTTAAGTCCCAGAAACATGCTTCTAAAACAAGGATATATACATGTAACCGATGTCACACGGCAACTGATTATTTTCTAAGTAGCTGTCAAAAATCAAATTACTATATACTATGAGCTGATGTTAGTATTGCAAATTTTAAGGTTTCATTATGGAAATGGAACCTTTATGTACAGAGCTGTGCAAAAAAAAGAAAAGATCTTAACTATCTTAAAAAGCTCTATTTACCCTCAGAGAAGTGGTTTAAAAAACAGGTATAAAAGCAGATATTGTGGCATAATGCATTTAAGGACATTTTTAATTGAACTGAAACTGAAAATAATACTGGCAGAATCACGGTGGACTAAAAATTCCTTTCAGGAAAGACTGTGAAAATCACCATTAAAAAAGAATAAAAATTCTTAAATTCAAGGTTGGATCTGGACATAAACAGAGATCCTTCTATATATTCTAGAATGAAAAATCTGACCAGGACTTCTGTGATATTATTTTAGAGTAACATCTACCCTGGTGTGATTTAAGCATAAAGAAACCAAACTACTTTTAAACTAGAGAGCTTAAGCTGTTGCACTACTTTTTCTGCAGTGGCACCAACTCAGATTGCATTACAAATCCCATCCAAACTGGTAAGCATAAATAAACTAAACCCAATAAAAGTTAAGCCATGCTCTTATCTATGATGTTGTGACTGTAATGTTATTACTACTTGCTCATATATACTTAAAAATACACACTAACTACAGTTCTGAGTTTCAAAAGGACACATTTTGGAAAGTTGTAGTAAACATGAAAGGTAGGTTTACCAAAGGTGGACTATTTCAAAATATACCATATATGAAATATAGCATATGACAAAACTCAATATAGCATTTATAAAAACCACCACTATAAAATCCTATTTTAATGTCTATTTTCCACTTGATTTTACTGGAAAAGGAAATATTTTATTGGATATTTGAGAGATCAAGTATTAGTTTTACAGCTGTTGTAATTTCACAAGTGGTCTTGGTACTAATACTAATGAAACCTCTTAGAAACACAATATTACAGAGGAAGGACAATCTGAATGAGTGAAGTACAAGAAATGGATTTAAATTTAAAATGCAAAGGGCACAGCCTCAAACTTCAAAGAACTTCCACTTTAGGGTTGGAGCTCATGATACAGAAGTGATGGAAAAAGATAATTTCAGTTTTGCTTGTCTTGCTTTGCTTCCACGGTTAAAGGCTTGCACTGAAAAGCAGCACATTCCCTGCCAGCTAGATATACATCAGGGAAGAAGTGTAATTGGTGTATTAGTCAATCACAGCAAGACCACAAACACTGATAAGATGAAGCCACATAAAAGGAAGATGCCATTTTTGCATGCATCAGTAAACATATTCCTGCAGAGATTACAAAAGAAAATGGTATTGTCAATGGCCACAGCACAGATGGGACCCTATCTAGAATATGTTTCCTTGATGAATCATCAGCTCAGAGAGAACTGATATGAGAAGAAGGGCCCAAAGGAAAGGAAAGGAAATGAAGACAAAAATTTTTAAAGGAAAACACAGAATCTTAATTTTTGTAGTGAAAAAAAACCCAACCAAAAAACCCCCAGGCTGTGAATGTACATCAATGAGCTGTTTGTCTGCAGAGACAAAACATTTAGAATGCGTGATGATGTCAATACCAGAATATCATAAACAGGAAAAAAGAGCCATAAAAATAAATCTGGTCTTGAATCTGGAAGGTTTCTTGCCATCAGAAGAATGAAATGGACATGGAACAATATTCATGAATAGCAAATAGTAGATTTAAGCTTGAAGTTATATAACAGGGTAACAGTCTGGACTGTTGCATGCGGAGGAGACGATCCACACATCACTTAAACTGAGTAGGCGCCTGGGGCCACTTGTGCAGTGTGGTCTACAGGCTGTGCTGTGCTGTATGAAACCCTTGGAAGCTGGATAAACAGAGCCAGCTCACTGTCACAGAGGAGCCTGCAGGCAAATCCCGCTCAGTGGTTGCACCACCTTCATCCAACAGTGCAGAGGGAAGTTTTAGTGTTAATGTCTGACAATAGAAGTAATGCATACAGTTGTGTGCATTACAAGAAAATCCTATAATAAATTGAGTGAATAAAATGGGGTAACACTATGTATGAATGGGGTCTGCACAGCCTGATGTAGGATTTCCTATGCTACTCTCTCATTCTTTGTACTGCTGGCTATAATAAATTGCATTTTGAACACTGACTTACAGTCTTCAGTGCCTTTCTTACCGGGGTCATAAGATGTTTTGTATATCTTAATACAAGAAAAATTCAACTTGTTTTTTATATGAAGGGAGGTATACGAGTTGTCTGGTGTGCAACTAGGTCTTCACTAGAAGGCCCATATGTTTAAGATCTATTAAAAAGAAAATTTTAGGAATCACCTGAGTTTTCATTCTACTTTATCGGAATTGCATAGTCTCATAAATCTCTCAAACCTGTTGATTCTTGGTATCAATGAACAAATCTATGTTTTGTATTTTTGCTTTGTTGATTGTTTAGCTAATGTGTGTTGAAGACAAAAAAAACCAAAGTGCTTGTGCTTGATTCCTTTTTATGACCAAGACATTCCTCATTTCAGCTAGATTGCATGCCACCTTTCCAGGACAAATTTGTGGCTCTCATTGATCCTACAGGTCAAGTGTGCTATGAAATATTCCATAAGATGATGTAAGACCTGAAAAAAGAATGCTATTTTTTTTTTTTTTATTTTTTTTAATAGAGAAGACAGAGGCATGTGGTAGCTACATGAACATGATTTGGGTCAGTCTCACCAGAGAAACTTTCCAGTCTTTTTTCTTTCTGAAATACCATCTGACAATGCTCATTTTCCTGCTCTGCAGTACTAAGGTCCTCTAGATCAAAGTTTTTTTATGAGCTTCAGGAATCTTTTCAAGCTCAATAAGTGCATGGAAACATTGGTTTTTGAAATGCCTGAGCATCATTGTTTGATGGATACTGATGCAAGACCACACCACATATATAAAACCAACCAACCAACGCAAAACCAACAAAAAACAACAAAAAACCCGCCAAACACCAAAAAACCTGCAGAAGAAAGTTTTATGAAATCTTCTTCAAGATGTGGAAGTGAATACCAATCGCATGGGTTCTTTTGGTTTCCTCATTTTCTTTCCATCATCAACCTGAGAGAATTTACATCCTTTTCAGAACCCAGAAACTGTGGCAGGTTTTATGGTGAAATACTGCTTTACATTTGAATGCAATGGTTCTTTGGAATAGTTAAATGCTGGACCACACCATGTAATCAGAATCTGTTTTGTAGTGCAGCATGGCTGTGCAACTGCACTGAACTGTTTTCACGCTTGATGACAGATCTCTGACTAATTTAAAAGTACATAAACAATACAGAGTTTGCAGTCATACAATATTAACCAGGAGGTTCATTTATGAGCAGGCAAGCTATCACAGGAATTCAGTTCCTTGAACAGCCAGTGAGACAGGTAATCTACTTAAAGTAACTCACAAGTCCCTATCACACAAGTAAACAGACACAGGTACTGCTGAG
Source organism: Pseudopipra pipra (assembly GCF_036250125.1). Classification (NCBI taxonomy): domain Eukaryota; kingdom Metazoa; phylum Chordata; class Aves; order Passeriformes; family Pipridae; genus Pseudopipra; species Pseudopipra pipra. Next base: position 26,490,780 of record NC_087550.1, on the reverse strand, counting down.
ACTGCTCAGCCAGTCACCAGTATCATTCAAGAGCCTCTTGCTGTCATTTTGATGAGGTTTATCTGCAAAGGAGAGACCAAATATTTAAAATGCTCTTAACAACACAGGATACAAAACCCTGCAAAGATACAGCAAGACAAAGAGACAAAGATACAGCTACTCTCAGGAAAGAGTATAGACCATATTAAAAAAATAGCCTTAATACTCTCAATCACCTTGTTCAAATACTGCACAATCTCAGCTGTAGGAGTCAAGTTTCTAATCAATAGTAAGTTACAGCTAACATAATTGCTCTAAAAGTCACCCACTTAAAAGGCTCCTCTTCCTCTGTGCCAGCATACCCTTAACACTGAAGGAAATGTCACAGATTAGAACCTCAAAGCCAGTTGTACAGATTGTGTCTCCTGGTGATTCTCCTGCAGAAGGGCACTTATGGTATTGTCATGGTATCAGTGCAGAGGGCATGCAGATGGATGTTAAGACCCAACAGAACTTGTATACTGTGTTCATGTATGCTAAGTCAGTGGATAAGCTGTTGTGGCTTATTTGTTACACACCAGTTAGCACTGGCTAAAAGAAGAAAGAGAGGAGGGGCTATTCCCCATGTCAGTCGACACAACTGAACCAGCTCAGCTTCAGAATGACAGAACAACTGTGTTCACAAGTGAAATTAGTGCCTGCAGGCCTAAAGGACCTGGATTTCACACTGTAAGACTTGCTGGTTTTCCTATCCCAGCTGCACTAATCTTAAACAGGAATTCGTAAGCTGTTGTGTATTTAAAGCTGTACTTTCTGAAGTCTGCTCTCATTATAATAAAAATAGTTAAGATCCATAACAGTTTTCAGTGATTTTACTTAATCCTAATGTTCTTTGCAGCAGATAGAGACAGTGCCTAGTTCCAGTAGCCGAGTTATTTGTCTTGCCTAAAATGCCTACTGAAGATGAATCTGTTATCTCCTATGACATCAAGGAAGGAAAAGGAGGCACTAAAGTATGGAAGGTGTCCATAATGTTAACCTTTAAAAATACTGAGGAGATTCTTACAGAGTGTTTCCAGAGATTAAAAAGTTTTACCTGTCCATCGTATTTGTAAAAGCAACAGCGAATCACACATTATCAACCATATGCTACAGTCAAGCATGTCTTTGAGAAACTGTCTTATCATTACAGCTCTTGGTATGAGGCCAAGCTTACATTTTTATCTTCTTGAAGGTTCTTAATGCATTGTATCACACTCCAAATATAGCAATAGGAATTTAAGATGATTACCTTATATTTTGATACATGGCAAAAACATATAATTTGCTAAAAAGTCCAGAGCATTAAACTGTAAAACAAAAAAATCTGCCATTATATTTCCTCAGTGTTCCTTCCACACTTGCTCCAAAGAGATATTTAATAAAGGAACAGTGAATTATGATATAAATTAACAATGATAATGTTGCATTATCATTAGTTTAACAATAGGTCAGAAGAAGAAAAAAATAAATCTGGAGAAGCTGCAAACTCTGATTTAACGGCTATAAAAGTGCAACTTGTCAGTGAATTATTATTCATAAACCATTCAGTGCCTTAATACTGAATGCTACATGCTAAGTGAAAGACAACTAGTGTGCTGCATTTAAGAGTTCTTTGCTCTTTATAACTATGTTGTTACCAACAGCCAAAGAAAAGAACAAATGTCTTTTATTTTTATGGGAGGGAAATGGGGGATATATTTGTATGTATACTCTCTGGGAAATTTGACTCAAGTAATTGCAGAGACACTATTAAGAGCAGATTTTAGTCTATTATCCTGCAATCTTAAATGTCAAGAAGCAGAAGTAAATTGCAAATTAAACAGTTAAACAATATGATGACTGGTGCACTGAGGAATAGCCAAAGACTTAAGCAGCATTCACCCAACAGTTGTACATTTCATGCATCAAATATCATAAAAACCCACAATAAACTGATTGTACATGAAAGTTATCTTCATCATCACAAGCAGATAAAATATTAGAACTTTAAGTGCATTCTATTACATCAGTTCATGAAATCTGCCATTTGTTCAAAAATCTAAACCAAACAGTGCATCGAGGAGACAAACATACTGTATGAATAAAATTACAAATTTTACAAACCCTCAAGAGGGATGTGCAAATAGAAAAATTTGAAGGAGTCACATGTTCCATTTTCATAGCCAAACTGCATCTGAATAATTACACGTTTGGCTCTGTAGAAGCTGTCTAAAGCTAAAATTAAATTACATTATAAATTACATTCTTGTAAGAACTAGCCTTTGGCTGTCTAAACACTTCCCTCTATGGCCTTTTTAAATACTATACTATTTTCTGAAAACATGTATTGGTATTTTAAAACCTATTTTCTCTCAACAAGCATTTCTCCCCATTTAAGAAACATCAAAACCAGGTCCTTCATTGGGTCACAAACTTAAGACAAATGAAAGAATCTGTTTCTATTACATATGAATCTTGCTTCCATTTAACCTTCTCCTGCAAGATGAGAGGGAAGGATGAAAATAAAATAAAATGTTTGTAACTGTTCCAACAGTGAAGAAGATATTACTTTTTGGAAAAACATACCTTTGAATTTCTTGAAGAAAATAAATTTTTATCTTATTGCTTTATCAGCATCTCAAATTCCCCTTATATCCGATTTGCAATTGATTTCTTATAGCAAAGCACCATGTAATTTATATTTTCTTTTCTCTAACATCAAAAATATATCCAGAAAAAAAGGGAAGTTCTCTTTTAGACTTAACTACATTAGGCATATATAATGAGAAATGTTCCAAATTGAAAGGGTTAATTAGGGTTTTAACCTAACTTTATTCTACTTCCCAGAAGTTTATGTTGAATTTTACACACTAAATATGTAACTTGAGCTTAGAATATTGAAAGTTAGATGATTTGAAGTTAATCGATAAGTGTTTAAAAAGAAAATGTAATAAAAATGAAGTGCTTGGAAAAAAACCCCAAACAACTAGAAGCTTATGGTAGTGCTAGAGAATCTTGAGAAGAAATGAACTGCCTACAATGTTCTTTCTTTGTACTTAATGAAAACTCTTTTTTTACTTAAAACTGGACTTACTTCTTTGACAATATAATATAGCAGGATATTTGCCTCATAGCCTTTGATGTGTTAATAAAAATTATTTCAATGGCAGTAATTGAACCAGTTACTTAAAATATGTATAAAAGAACTAATAGTATTTTTTTTACTCACAACTTACTAGATTTTGATAGAAGGCAGTATAGTTAGCCATGTATTTGTTACAAATAACTACATTCTCAGTTCCTATTTAAACCTCAGTTCAAAAACATCATTAGAGAAAATCTGGTTTTAAGCAAAGTCTTCCAGTATTCCAAATAACTTGGCTTGCAAATATTTTACCCAGTGTTTCAGGATGTCAGAGGAAAATGGAAAATTTAGGTAAACATGATGACAAATGTTTTGTTCTTAACAAAACCCAAATGTGTGTGAATTTATTTTATCAAGATATTCTGACAAAATATTGACCAAGATACCATGTTACTTTCTTCGAAGAGAAGGCAAACAGAGATGAACAGAGACTGCACTTTTATAAGCCTTGATTCCTTAGGTTGTAAGTCAGATTGGTGGCTGGGAGAGTTAGACCAAGATGTACTGGAATAACTTCTACAATATTTAGATTTATCAATGACAAATTGTGCATAATGCACCTGCCTGATGAGAATACCAAGATTCAAATATTTCAACATATGTAAAATGATGACCTGCTGTTCAAAAGGAGCTAGCAAATGTACACATAATTTTTCTTTTTCATCTTCCCTCACACAGTCCCAAACCACTTGATGCACTTTTGCTATAGGTTATAAATTCTTTGGAATCAGACTGTATATTTTCTAAATTATTATGTGTACTTCCCACAACAAAACATGCCCCTTGGTGACATTTGAGTGCAAACATGACATGTATATGGATAATAAACAACAAAGAAAAATGTATTTCCATAATGATTTTCAGATTTGCTGCAGCTAAAGCTTTGATGACTGTTTACTTCACAGCTCTAGTAAAAGTACTGGTACCTTTCATCACTGCATAAGCACGTATACAAATATCAAAAAAAGTTGCTGCACCTTAATAAACACTGAATGTGTATGCTAAGAGAATGACAATATCACTTAAATCTCCAGTCAAAAACAACTGCTGCATTTATGCAGTGAGTCTTGGTGTTCTGACTGCCAACCTAATTCCTTAATAGAAACAGGGAACTTTTTCTTAATATTAATAAAAGTGTAGCATTGAAGTTCTGTAACATCATAGCAGGTTTTACTAAATACAGATTAAAGTGCTCAGTTTCTCTTTGACTTTGAAAATTACAACCACTTATTTAATCTATTTTCAGTAGGGATTCCTACAATTAGGTACTCATAAAGTAAAATTTAAGAAAAGAGTCTCTAATTCACTTGAAATTTACCATAGTTTCCAAAATTCATAATTTATTTCTGCTAAACTTCCAATATATTACAAAAATAAACCACTTTCAAGGTAAAGAAAATAATTATTACCCTCCTACAGCCAGCTGAGGTACTCTGTCTAATACTGAACAACAGATAAACCAAAAGGATCACAGTGCTTGTGTCTTGTCTTAAGAAAACACCCCCACAGTACTGTTCAAGGCAGTTCATGCAAACAGAAGGTAAAACGAGGAACACTTCGACAAAAAGCAGACACAATTTTTCCTGTTCTGAGAAGGCTGCAGAAAGTGAAGTTTTTGTTCTATGGAAACAAGACTCATAGAAAAAAAAATCAAGATACATCTTTATCCACCTGCAGAAAGGCAAAATGGTAAGAAATCCAGAAAGTTGGGGGTTTTTTAATAAGATATTTATTTTGTGCCACACATTCTTACCTTTCTCTGTTAAATTTCAGAGAATGTAGGATAGCTGGTCGTTTCTGTCGGAGATTCCACAAATGAAGTGCATCATCTGCACATGCACTGACCAAAGCACCCTAGAGCAGACACAAAATACAGCAACACGTTACTTTTCTGCAGGTTCTGTCTTATTCTGATCCTCACTGTTAATGATCTACCTGTAAAATTGACAGTTTATGAAAAATGGCTCCTTTCTTCAAGAAAAAAAAAAATCTACCATAAATAATAATAAATTTGAATTAATCTGCTAAATCTAAACATATTAAATTTGTACCAGATCAGCCAGAATTAAATTAAAACTCCATCAATTTGAAATTCAAAAACCTTTGTACCAAGGTTATACATGCCAACTCTCATGCATTTCCATGTAAACATAGAGATTAACCAAATGGAGAACAAACAACACTTATTTAAAAAGGTGAGTGTCAAGGATGTAACTAAAGGATATAGGGATTAGTGCACACACATGTACACAAGCAACAGTGCCAAGCACAGTTTAGTAGTCGTATTACAATAATGTGAATATTCAAAACCGGAATTATGAAAAGAAGTGCAAATGAGAAAGTAGGGACAGGTAACGGGGGGAGAGAACCTAGGAAGAACTAAGAGATGTAGACAAAAGGACAAAGTCTTTATCACAGATCAGCAATACTATGAAGACTGTCCCGAAAATGGACATCTTCCAAAGTCCACACCTCTATCTGACTGGGCAGCTTGGAGTAATTTCTGGCTCTCTTTCTCCTCACCATAGTACTCTGATGACCTGTGAAAATGACTGCAGAGGTGTGAAGCTCTGAACTGCTCCTGAAGAGGCTTACTACATTTACACCTCAGATCAAGTCTAATACAGAAGATCTCTTCTTGTGCATTACTGTTGCAGAGAGGAACTAGGTATTGCTCAAACAGAAGGCAATGCTGAGGAAGGGCAAGGATGTAACTGAAAAGCTTAGTTCATACCAGCTATGATGGACTGGTAAACTTCTTTTTTGCATCTTGGATTTCCTTCCTAATCCTAGTAACTTTTATTTTCAACACTGAGCTATGCAAACGAAATTTAGAAAAGTGAGCCTTCTCTAATACAGTGTAATCCATGCTTTAATTCTCATCTCCCAAAGAGTCAGAAAGAATGTCCACCACAGAAATTAAATTAATTCTATGTATTAGGGATTTTGATGGTCACCTAATGAAAACCTGATTCAAACCTTGCCTCTTTTCATCCCTGCATTCCTTTAAAGAATTTCATTGTATTGATTGTTTCTAAAGTTTTAGTCCTCCTTCCTCAGTTTATGTGGTTCAGTTACTTTCTCCAAACAGAGGTAGAAAAAAAATAAATATTTCTCAGGTTTAAAAAACCAGAAAACTAAAACTCTTCTGAGAAGTTCTGAGATCTCCACCTATAGAGAGAGGACTTGAAATTGTCAAAAGTGTTTCCTTATGTCATGGGAGAAAATTAATCAAAACTGAACTATGACTAGATTTGGCCTAGTTATAAGGTCCTAAAGAAAATACCTGATTTTTATGTTCCAGAAAGTCTTCTTGCCTATTACCATCTTCAGAAATCTTCTGCAGAGCAAGCTATAATTTGTCACTGTTTCTTTATGTTGTCTAAACTTGATTTCAACAAACTATTTACAAAGACTAAGCATGATGGTTTGATTGATGATCTCTGCTATTGCTTTTTCTTGCTTCAAGTAATAGCATATCCCCAAGTATTGTGTTTTTAGCCAATAACCATCAATATATTTCCAGAGAAAGATTTAGGTCATTTATTAATTTCCATTTGAAACAAGACTGTGCAGCATATTTAGTAATTTAATTGATTTTACATCTCCCTGCACACATTCACATATTGACTGCCTTTTGTTCAGTGCTTTATACTGATGTATATGAAGGCAATACTTTTCCCTGCATGCAGTCTCATAAATAGTCTTCTAAAAAGCACAGTGAACGTCCTCTGGATGTATGCCACTTACTTGTTGGCACAATTTGTCAATGTGAGAAGTTATATCACTCAATTACAATACATTGATTGACTTATTTAACTAAATTTATACAGAAGAATCTGAGTAAATATGTCCTTACCTCATTGATTAAGAACTGGAGCTGCAGAACTGCAGCACCACTTTCATGTTGGCAATAGCAATCAACACCAGGCCTGCCCAATCTGTTGCCATCAAAGTCAAGGATTCTAACATTCCTGTTATTACCAGAAGTAAAGAGGGAAAAAAAGAACTACCAATTAAACTCCAATTAACCTTTAATTAACCTCAATTCTTCTTGCTTTCTGTAAAACAAAAGAGTTTATGCTGACTTTCCACTATTCTAATTAAAGTACCAACATCATCAGTTTGAAACACGTACAACTGTGAGTGATCTGTTCTTGCTTGTATTTTTTTTGCCTGTGAAATAAAGTGCATGAATTAACACAAAAATTCAGCAGGATGTATCTTAAGTTTATTTTTATACATTATTGGTACATATAACACATGAATGTATCAGATTTTTGTATTTATCAAGACATTACGAATTAATAATTTAGGACTTATGTCAGTAACACTCTTCTACAGCAGGTTTTCTTTTTTAAATCTAAGAAAATGATTTTTAGAGTGAGTCATTTCACACTTTTATAAAAGCTCACATGTTACTATTGGTTTCTGTCTCATCAACAAAACAATGCAGTGCCCAGCAGAGTTCCACAACTCAACCTATGAATTGCATTCCCTAGTCTAATCTCCAGTCTGAGTGAAACCACAGCTACATTGCTTCTGGCGACCCAGCGAGTTCACTTGGAAGCAACACTGACACGCTTGTTGTCCAGATATATCATGAATGTAGCTTTCTGTCTGTTCACTCCAGGTATTTTTTCTCTGCATGCTTGTCATGGCTTGAGATGGCTAAATTGCCATCTCCCTAAGATAATGGTCTTTCCCTTCTGAGTCAGAGAATTTAACAAGAAACTGCTGTTCCAGAATATTATCGAAAAGTAAAGCAAAAGGAGAAATATGAAATACATTATTAACAACCACGTTGCGTGAAACATGTGAAACACCTTCATACATATTAAATCCATTAAGATTATGATCAGAAAAGAGATTTTACAACATCAAGCCTTATCTACTTCTAATATATAATCATATTAGCATATTGTAAAATCCTGAGCAAAAAAGCCAACTGTCCACTTATTTTACCTGCACGTAAATGTCAGATTCTTTACTTCCCCTTTCACAGGAGAAGAGACATGCAGTAAACTGTTCTAATATTGGCCTCAGAGAAGTATAATCCATAAATTAGCAACTTTGAGGTTTAAGAACTTTAAAGTATGAAGTAATTACTTTTCCAGTTGTTAAACAAGCAGTTTAATGGGTACCACTGACCTTGAGGGACATGAGCTCTACTCTTGATTTTGCTAACTGGTCTAGTGGACAACCTTAAGGGAAAAAAAAGTATATTTTCTTTCCTGTACCTTCATTTCCCTATTTGTAAGCTGGAGATAGTGTTTAATAAAACTGGTATCTGTAGATGAAAAGTTGCATATAGAGCATCATAGCTACATTATAGAACAGCAAGGTAGAGGAATAGAGTGAGTAACTCCATGTGCTGCTTGCTCCCAAACTGTAGTCCTGAATACGATCATAACTGATAAAATAATAAAAACCTGCATCATTTAAATAACCTATTTAAAATGGACAATAAAGATGTATTGTAGCCTAAGACACTTTTTTAAGGGTTGATGGTTGATGGTCCATTTTAAATGACTGTTCTGTGGCACTCCATATTCTTCTCAACTACCTGTTGTAACATGAGAGGAAGCACCAAAACCAACCAAGCAAGCAATCAACCCACTGGGGATTTCAAACCAAGTGGAAGTTTCAGTAGGTAAGTGCTTTCCCCTTAACTTGAGTTTAATATTCAGTACAAATACATGGCACTAGTTAGTGCTTGTCCTTAAGGAAAATTACAGTGGCATTGCCCTGACTAAGCATTTCTCACCCTCCAGCATCAGGATCATGCTAAGTTCGTTTTCTAGGAAGCATGCTAACAAAGTAGGTGATTTCACTCAGCATATCCCAAACAAATAAGACATTCTACAAAAATTCACATTTGTATGCATCAGTGTTCACTCTGAAATACTTCACAAATTACCAAAATAAGAGAGAAATTGTGTTGTCTGCTTCAGTCTGGCCAATTGCCCTAAAGTAAGGACTGACCCTTAAATAGCAGCATTATCACTGACTGATGGTGGTTTTCAAACATTCTGAGAGCTGCAGTGAGGTCCTTCCAGTGGAAGGAGCTGAAGAGGTATGAAAACTTGGCACATGTTCTTGGCACTTTAGCTCATCTTCTGCAAATTCTGTGCTTTGTTGCCAAGCATGGAGAAATACAACCTTACCACATCAAATCTTTTCATAACAGTGTATTCTATCAGGACATACAGCAGAAGTAGATACAGTTCAGGCTTTGGACTGAATTTATTCTTTTTACTTTTGCCTTTTCATTTAATGATGACTCTGCTATCAGGGAGAATGGAGTATCTCTGAGGATATTAATAGGGGGGACTAATACATCTGAATACCTCTAAGTAGACACCCTGGGTTCCAAGAATAAAAGTCAGTCACTATCTTCTTTCTCTTATCAGTATGTTGGATCTCCCAGGGGCCTTCCCAGACATGCCAGATTATCCTAATTTACACATAAAAGGGAAAAAGATGAAAACTAAGTCTGGATGTCTGTTGGGATCTAGAGTGAAACAAGTAGAACAAGAATTTTGTGCATCAAGCAGTGAAAGTGTGACAGTAATAACATTTTAACAGAAAAATGTACTTTCTGAAAATAACTTTTAATCCTGGCTTTAAGATCTGTGTGAGAAAAATAGGATTTTTTGCTCTGCATTCACTTGTATGCAACACTTTTTCAAAGAGTATTTCAACATCCTGATATTTCAAATTTAATCACTATCTTGCAAAAAAAAAAATAAATCAATTGTCAAGATGCCTAATTTTAAGTACTTGGATTTAGCTTCCAAGATGCAGACTTCCATGACAACACAACACATTATTAACCAAGAATTTACACTCTCATGTTTTGGGCCATTCCACCACAAGGTGAAGAAAATTTCCATTTCCCAATATTACAACCTCATTCAGATTTTTTCTCAAAATCCTTTTGGTCACTTGTATAAAGATTGGTTAGTATAGATCTGATATTCTCATGTCATATCCATACTCACTGTATCTTGGATGCCTTATGTCAGAGCACATGCAAATATGAACATTTTTAACTGGAAATCAAAGCTGCAAGTGAATAGTTACATACACAGGAGAAGCATCAATGGCCAAAGCTTTTCATAGCATGATCTATGACCACACTTTCCCATAGCACTCAACAGCATTTTTATTCTGTTACTCATTTTTACTGTATGATACAGACAAATCTGATGTGTCTCCTTATTCTCAGAGTTCAGTACTAATGGAATCCAAAGACTTGAAAGTCTTTGTGTGTTCACTGAGAAGCAAAAGTGCAGATACTTCAGAACTGTCTCTGAAGGTGAGATCAGTGTTACTTGCAGCAGATATTTAACTTCTTAGGACCAGAAGGTGCTGAGGTAAAACATATTTTTCTTCATTAAGATAGGTGATTCTTCCACAGCATAAGATTAAATCTTTTTGCAATAACAAGGACTGCAGTCTGATTCATTCCTCTTTGCAAGGACAAGGAAGTGAAGACATGGTATCATAAAGAACCTCCTACCAAGGCATCCCAATGCAGCTAACAGATATTCCCTGTCAAGTAAAAACTCTTAAATTACATATGGCACCTTTTTCAAAATTAAAATTCTTCCATAGAAGAAAATGACACCAAGCTATGTAAATAAGCAGCTCTAACTTTTTTTGAGTACTTAAATAACTTCTTCCATGACTAAAAGCAACCTATGCACAGAAATGAACACTAAAGTAAGGGGTTATAATTACTAAGCAGAAACCATGGTCTCACATCCACTGGTTTATTAAAAGGGACACATAGAAATGGGCAATCTCCATTTATAGCCTCTTCTTTAAAGCATTTGGGAATTGTGGGGTGCTGCAGAAGTAGCATTGCTGCTTGAAGGAGTCCTTGTCATCTGATCTGCACTGACTGGTACATGTTTGAGTAGGACTATGCAGCACCCTAAGAGCAGATGCTTGTGGGCTGGTTACACCATTATATAAACCAACTGTAAAATTGATTTAGTGTGTAACCCGAATATAGGACAGCTTTTTCTTCCAGAAGACTTATTCCACTGTATTGAGTGATTTATCAGTTAAAAAAAGCACCAATGTGTTTATCTAAATAGTCAAGTACTAGAATGAGCAAAGAATTCAACCACACCACTAACCAACCAAACCAACCAAAAGGTGAGTCAGTTGTATCTGTCTCACAGGATGGATTTTGTCAAAAGATAACAATTATAAAAACATCACCCTTAACACCTAGATTCACAGGTCTGAACAAAGTATTCAGTTCCTGGAACATACAGTTTTACAGCTCCCTGCAAGTCTCATACACATTAATTTTCTGTCTACTAAGAACAGTGCATATTCTGGTATAAATAAATGCCACAGTCCTAGGTTTTGTGCTTCAAATGGGATTCAACCATGGTTTTTCTCTCTTTACAGAAGATATTCTATCTTTTTGATTTCTGAAGTATATGGTTCCAGTGTTTTGTTATCCTCACTATTAAGAATGTCATGCTGTATGTAGAATCAAAATATTTAGCTTTCATTTCAAGCTTTTGTATCTCATTATGCCTTTTTATGCTAAATTAAATAACTCTATTAGCAGAACTTTCCTGCTTTGAAAGTCTGAACAAGCTTGTCCATCTTCTGCATAAATAAAAACAAAATACCCTGAGCTCCTCTATTTTCGTGTCACCAGCAATTTGGTTAGCTCTTGAATAGTTCCTATGTGATTTTATACATGATCTAGAATGTGTGCTCAACTTCTTTCAACTATCAAAACCAGAGCTACACATAATCTTGGTTTCTTTATCACAATGTAAAAAGGTATTTGGTGTTTTATTATTTCTTATATCCAATATATTTGTTTAATACATGTATGTGACACCTCTTTGTTACCAAAGCAAATTGGGAAATCATACTGTTTATGATTTTTGAGACTTCTCCATTGCTTTGCAAAAAATAAAAGCCCCCCTACCAACCTTCATTCTGTTAACTTCCTGTAGCTGGGCTCACCAAATTCCTTAAAAAGGACATGTGACCTAATCCTAGCTTTGTGGTCTTCTATATGCTGTAGATTCACTGGGTGCTGCTACATTAAAAAGTAACTCTTAGTGGGTTTTGGTTTAAACATAGAAGGATTTAGTTTTACCATGAGTTCATTTGAACTGTTTTGGCACCAAATAAGTGTGAGATTTTGGTCTACCATGACCTTCGTCTTGATTATTTTTCTTGACATAGATATCTCTGTTTATACATATAAATAATGTAAGAGTTAATCTCAAAGACAGTTAAATATCCATTATGATCTATACTGGCTGAAAAATTTGCTTTTGGTAAGCTTGATTTCTTCCAGGTTAAGGCTTACAGAAAGCTTGTATTTAATGGCAAGTCTATATGTATATAGATTACAGTCAGATAGCTGAATGAATGTTATGAAAAATATGTCTGTTTATTCAAGTCAAATGCAAATTTACATCCACGCTATTCAGATTTTTTTTTATTCCTATGAATTTAGAAGCTATTTTATTTCCCAAAGTATCTGCAGATACCTCATGAATTAGGAAAACTCACAGGACTACATATTTTCATCTCTTCTGAATAAGACTGCCTTTCAAGGTCTTTGTCATTTTTGGAATCATCTGTTCCAGAAACAGAATATAAACACAATCACCATGTGACTGAACTCAATCAACCCTAAACCTGAAGTAGTAAACTGTGAAAAGCAGTTACTCACAGGTAATGACCCTAGCAATGTTTTGCAAATAACATAGAATCATAGCATGGTTTGGTTTGGAAGGGACCTTAAAGATCAGCTAGTTCACATATAGGTGAATAATTTAATATTTCATTTGTGGAATATCAATAATTTTCAATTTTCTTTTGCATATGCACATATATATACACACACAGATATCATAATTAACAGAAACTTTCTAGCTTTAAATTCACCTCCAAAAGAGAACCTATTTAGTTACTAGTCTGCAAAAGCTCCATATTGCCAGGCAGCTACCCTTAAAATCTATATTTTGAGATTGTACTTCATGCAGTAGTGAAAAACAACAGTATAAGGTTGCATTTATAGTGGCTTCCTCTTTTTTCCCAGGTAATCATAAACCTCAGCAAGTTCACTGACACGTGCAGATAATATAAAGAAAGGTAACCAAGAGTGAAAACTGAAATCTATAGAAGTGAATGAAGAGTATAATTGATTATATTCACAGGGGCTAATGTTTCAGAGAAATTTACAAATGCAGACACAAATTCAGCCAAAGGCATGAACAATATGGGAATAGAAGGGGGAAAATATCTGTAAAGTTTGTTTACAAACATATCTGGTAAAAAGCTATGGAGTGAATAAACAGGGACAAAAGAATACTTTTGCCCTAATGCACACTGGAGGATACGGAAAACTAAACAGACACAAATGAGAGGGCTGTGTGTTCTAAACCCAGAAAATCACTAACATAACCAAGATCCTGAGCAACAACATATAGACATATAGATAAAAAAAATGATAACCCAACTCCATTTTATTCAATTTACTGCCTTTTAGGAGGACTATGCAAATCATACCATTTGCTGCCCATCTGTTTTCACTGGGCACAGATGGTAGACTAACACACTCTGCCTTACCTAAGAAACCAAGCAGGTAGCTTTAACTTGGCCATTTTGATTTTTTTTTTTCTCAGCCTTCAGATATTAATATTTAACACAGTATTTTCTCCATGTGTATCTGTACATCCAGAACACACATAACAGACGCAGGTTATCACATGTGCAGTCACTGATGACAAATGCATCCATCTACAATGATTTCATACTAAAATCAACTGCATTTAAAATTTCAGCCTGTGTGTTGTGCTACTATTTGTTTTTCCTGTTTGTACGCTCTACCGTTGAATTTGCTGATAACAGGTTTAGAGAAGGTTTAAGGAAGTTTTGTTTGTGCTCTTCAAGCAAAAATGGAAGACTATCTATACAAACTCTACCTAAGATTAAAACTTTTCTCATATTTTCCTACAGCAGAGATTTTTTTTAAATGGCTGTTGCATTTTTAGCAATTAGTAACAGTGATCACAAGGTACAGATTTTCTGCCAGTTATGAACAACTAGTGACAACAGAAGACAGAGAATGAAAAGTGCCCATATAATAAGTCTTTTTAAAAGGGGTCAAAAGCCCTGTCAAACTAAATGTAACTAAAAATAGAAATACATTTCCTCAAATATTAATTCCTCTTCTAGTTGCTATGGAAAATTATACAAGTAAAATAATACATTAAGCCTTCATCCATATAATGACAAAGCATGGATACACACTGCACTTCCTCTGTTAAACAGAGACAGGACTTAGTCATTACTGGAAATCTTTAAAGCAAGACTGCGTGTTTTCCCAAGTGCTACTTCCACCCCCAACCAGCAAACTAGGAATAAGGGGATGAAGCTCCTGTGGCAAATTATGCAGTCTGTAGGAGATGACAGCAGGTGATTAAATAATTTTCGTTCTTATCTGAAATTGTTTCACTGTTTTGGCTAATACAGATAGAAGGAAGAATGGTGATAGGATAATTAACTGTTGTCCCAGTTACCTCTGGATAATTCTTTATGCCAGGTACTTCACAGCAGTGAGTCCCACACAACTATAGTTCTGTGTTTCATGAGCAATTACAGAGTTTTAAGACAAATGCTGCCTTGCACACTGTTGTGTTACTCCCAATTTAGTCAAAGCAGAAGCAATTAGGAGCACATATATGACTACTTTTCGTGGGGAATTTTGTGCTCAGTCCTGCAATAGGAATGTCCTAGATGTTATTCTTATCAGGTGCTAAGACCCTCCCCAAACCACTTTGTTTAGTCTTATCAACAAATCAACATTGAACTGAAAGAGTGAAAAATTTCTACTGAAACAGTGAGATAATTCTATACTTCTCTGAAAAATTATGAACATCTTAAATGAGACATTCAAAAACCCCTTTAAACAGGAAATAAATGCTTTCTATAATGAACCTCTCTTCTTTCAAAGTTAAATTTGAAATTACCTGCTAAAACAACAACAAAATAGTTCCAGAATTAATTTTAAGAAATTTAGTCCCTGAAAATCTCCAGACTACTAGCTATTAAGACATTTAATAGGCTATGAAACTGAGGGGATCATCCAATAACAGACCATTAGCGGAGCTTGTATTCTTATTCATGTATTTACTGTAGAAACTCAACTTTATAAATAAAATTAAATAATCATTCTGTTATGTTTTCTGATTGTACTGGGACAAGCAGCAAGGTATACTGTGCAAATAGAACCCTGAGTCACTAAAGTGAACTGTTTGATGATGCATTTTCAGTCTTATTCAGTAATACGTCAGAAAATTTCCTTGTATGACATCACAGAACACTCTCTTTTAACTGAGAATTCTAAGTATACTTACTTATACTCTCAGAGAGATACATTATGCAAGGGCACTTTGGTCAGAAAAAAATGACACCAATACACAGGTACTAATGCATTGAGAAAGATGGCACCCGATCTTGACTCGGGCTTTGAAAGTGGTAAGTGGTTCAGAGACTCATTTGCTTGATTGCTTGAATAATTCCATTGTTCCAAGGACTGTGCTCTATAACATCGATATGCCCAAAGAAATACTTTAAAAGACTTTCATTCAAACATTTCTGTGGTTATGCAACCACAAGATAATAGAGATGCTGAGGTCATACACCATGTTCTTTTTAGGCAGAGCAATGCTGTCTAAAATATTAAATAATTTCATTACCTAACAAGAAACTGCTCACAGCTGGCTGATGAGCAATTCCTCAAATTCATCCACTGCATCAGCTCTATTATCATCTGTTTAGTATTGGATGATTCCAGGAGGTCTCTGGTACAACACAGAAAATACTTCACATCCAAAACTTGTTAAATGGAAGTTCAATATGTTAAACCAGGCAGTAATTTCATTCCTACCCCAGAAAAACAAATGACAGTTCTATAAATTTCAGTTAAGCTATATTAATATTCAGCTCTTTTGCCAATCAATATACTTATTTTTAACTCTTAATAAAGAGAGATGTTAGTCTAGAATTTCATTTGTTAAGAAGGAATGGCTGTGTAAAACACACAGGAACACATGCTATCAATAGAAGCCAAAACTGGCAATGAAGCTATTCCAGTCAGAATAAATAAGATTAAAAAAATTTAAGAATTTAATTGAAATAAATTTAATTTAGCATTTGACAAATTTTCAATGAATCATTGAATCATTTATTCTTTGGTTTAATTCAATGTAATTGACACTATATATGTGCCTATATTGAAAGGGATTCCAAGTATCAGTCAACATCAAATAGTTTTATCTTCTACTATTGTAAAACATATTTTTTTAAGAAAAGTTTTCAGCAACAAATTACATAGAAGAGACACTTTTTTTTCTAATGCAAGATACAGGTTAAATGGTATCTACATTTATCAGTTTTATAACCCCCCTGAGCCACATAATTATTCTATTAGATTTTGAAATAAAGTACAACATAGACCACAGTTAATCAGCCCTTCCATTCAATATACATAAAACGAGTAACCAGCAGCTGGTTAAAATGTATTTCAAGAAGCCTTCTAAGTGTAAATGGGTATGAACTATGATTTTGCCACTTTGAACAGACACTTGTAGATTGTGTTATACAAACCATGTTCATGTTTGATGTCAGCTGTAATATGCATTTATGTTTTATTTGAATTAAAATTTATAATCGCGTTAGTTAACATGGGTTAAAACATGAGTAAAGGTTTGAAAGCATGGTTGGTGAATACTGAATAACTTCCAAGGAGCATTTGAATTTTAAGAAAAGACTGACTACTTTTGGGAATAAAAGAGGACACAGCAGAAATCTCTCAGGATCCCAGTTTTTCCATGGCAATTACTGAAAGTCTGCATGTTTTAGTGAAGCAGGTCACTGTTCCAGAACTTACCATACTAATACGGTATTATTTCAGAATAACCCAATTCTTGTTGGACAAGAATCAAAAGGGATCAAAACTACTCGTACATTTCCTTGGCAATTCAAATTAAAAAGACTAAGAGCTCTGCCTCCCTTCAAGGGATTATTCTTTGCAGAATTTGAGAGAACTGAAACACTGCCACGGTTGAAGTGTATCTATCATTACGAGGCTCTGCAAGGTAATTGACACTGAGATGGTGCTAGTGGGGGTGGTTGATTCCAGTAATCCAAATCCTTCTCTACAGAATGAAGAGACTCAGCAGAGACTGTTGAGGCTGGATGACTATCAGTTCAGTTCTGCTTTACCTTTGCTATAATCTCAGGCAAGATCTACTGGTTTTGTTATCTATGTCAGGAAGCAGATCTGCAGTAACAGCTGCGGATCCAGCACAGCACAATATCACACACTACCAGGGCCCTGGTCTCTACTCAAGACAATGACAAAAATGCCTTAAGCTCAATCTAATTTGTGTTTCTGCAGTGTGATGTGAGGGAGGAAGCCTGCAGGGAAACAAACTGGGTAGAGGAAGCAAGATACAGTGTAGCCCATCCATACTGCCTTCTGGAAAAGTCCCCATAATAATTTTAATTATTAAGCCAGGTTTCATCTAGGGAGAGACAGCTTTTACAGCCTAAACAGAACCCTGAGAGGAATCTATCATACATGTAGCATGAGCAAAAGAAAAGACAAACCTGGAGCAAAACAAGAAGAAATCCAACTTCACATACACACATCAATTGCATCGGCTTCTCCCCACACTGATTTTCAGAAGCTAGAGGTATTATTCATACAGCCATTCTGAAATTTTAGTATATAAACTGTAGGTAGGATAAGAAAGGGAAACCACTGACTAGATAAAGTCTTTGACTCTCACTGATGTGAAAGTCAGAACAGAAATCTTCTTAGAGAGGTTAAACATGGAGGTGGTTAGTTTTCATTCTGTTAAACCCTTACAAACACTACCAAACATTCGGTAACATAAAAGCTATATCTATTCTATTCCATCCCACAAACAATCACAAAAATCACCTTTCTGTAATCCTATATTGTCTGCAAGACTTAAAAAGCAGATTAAAGATCACCTCTGTATGGGCACTGTTCCTGTGGCTCTACATGGTTTTTTTACTAATGCAAATTTACTAATCTAAATGGGAAAAAAAAGTTTCTTTTCCCAAGTCCTGTTCTTCCCAATTCAGCATAAAAACTAATATTTAGATTAATTAAAGGTAGCTAAAAGAATATAAATACAAAGGTTGATATGGAGCAAAGTCTAGGGAGAGAGATTTATCTCTGTTTCACTTCAATGCACATAAACATCACATTGCTTGGGATATCTGTCTCTGAATAAAACAGAGAGATACTGAATTTGGAAACTGGACTGTCCACTGCCAGTTGTCGCCCCCCACCCTGTGGCTTAATTTATCAAAACAAGCAGGATTTTTTCAATACTTGAAACTCAAGAGTCTATTAACTTTCCAAATGAATATATATTTATTAAAAAAGGCTTTGTGGAAAAGGACCCACTATATTTGCTAAATCAGCTCAAAAAAATCAGAATTGAAAAGAGAAGTGGACACACACACAAACACATTGGAATGGAGAGAAATATTTGAAAGAGAGGCAGTAAATATGAAGATAGCAAGGAAAGGATATAATAGATTAGTGCTTGCAAGAGGCAGAAACATTATATCATTCCTGTCAGAAAGTCAGTGAATCAGCATAGGACAATCAAAACTTTGTAATGCAAAAAGTATATAAAAAGTAAGGAATGGCAGCGAAACAAAGTTTACTTCCACTCCAAAGTGGGAAAAAACTGAACCAAAACAAAAACCCTAAACAAAAATAAAATCCCCAATTTTCTTCAACACGAACTTGTCATGTTTGATTTTCGTACTTTGGAAGGACCCCAGACTTTTAAAGAGTAGGCAAACAGATTTAAATTTTAGGTTTGCACAAGGAAATGCCAGTATCTCTATAGATAAAGCAGGAGATTTATGAGGTCTTCTGAGAATACTGATGTATTAGAACAAGCATTGACACGATGTACACACAGCTACTGAGAATGTTTGGAGCTTTCTTGTGCAAATTTGCTGATGTATCTCTCTTAAATATGAGATATAATCACATCCTAATATGTGATAAAAATGTAAGGTCATAGCTTGGATAAAGTTACACAGTCTGCATGTTTTACATCATAACACTAATTTTTCAGAATGAAAAATTGATTAGTAAGTAAATGCAAAGAGAAGAAATGCCTCTAAAACAGAGTCAGTTTGATGCCAAACTGACCATGTTTAAAGGCAAATGTTTATTCTTGCTGAGTGCGCCTGCTCCTCTCTGCTAGACAGGTATCAGAACTTGAAACTGATAGGTATCTACAACAACTACTTTCTTGCAAGCTAAGCTGTGATTATGTAGAATCTGTCTATTCAATATCTATACACATTTTCCCACGAGAACATGCAAAACACAAAGTAAGTCCTCTACTGTTGCACCCCACAGTGAAACTTTCTTTTCTAGATATTTGCCAACGAGTTCAGCTCTATACACATAGAAGTTGTTAATTTCTAAACCAGACCTTTGCTATGCAACTCAGTGTCCCATTTTCCTTGTGGCTTGATTTAAATTTTGTCTGGTTTAAAACAGTCAACTTTTGAGAGGGAACTCTAGCTCCACCTTATCGATAAACATTTCCCATGTTGATCCTGCCAAGAATGAGAGAACTGTAAATTTACCACACCAAAGGTTTTTCTGGGACTAAGATCTGCATTTCTCTGATTACAAAGAGTTATGGTTGCTCAACATGATATCTGTGAGTCCATAACAAAATCATGACTTTTTTTTTAAAAACTAAGGCATGCATACGAAAGCAGATTTTAAAACCAAATCACAAAGACATTTATATTTCCCACAGCCTATTTTAATCTTTAGCATTCATATTCACTGCACACTAATCATCTGTCAGACATTATTAATGGTACTGTAAAACGATAGTGATAGTATAAAATTTTAAGTTGTCCCTCTGATATTAATAAAGAATAAATTCAACAATATTTATCAAATAGCAATAAAATTATCTGAATGTTTTATCTACCTAATAACTCAAATATATACTATAGGTTTCACACATTTTTATTTTGAAAACCAGTAACACTAAAGTCAACACATTAAAGACAATAGAAAAGGTTATGTACCAGCTTTAGGAGGATTAATTTTTGCACTGACAATCCACATCACATTAGAATCAAGGTTACAAGTCAAACTATTATTTTCCTTTACTACCTCATGACAGTAAATACTTGTCATTTTCTTTCATTTCCTCCAAATTACATATCTGCAATGAGAGTACTTACAGTCTACCTGCTACTTCAATCACTTCTGCAATGATATTGTTTCATCTGGAAAGTATAAGCACTTCTTCTGTTCACTGAATATATACACATTATTTCTCTTCTCTATTTGTTTCTTAATAAATGGGATCCTGAAATAAAATGAGGTAAGAAACTAATTTACAATGCTAAATTTGATATTTCCTCTATCCTGGATATTCTGCCCCATCATTGCTATAGCCTACAGTGGCTGGAAGAGGAAAACAGCTTTTTTGATACCTAGAGGTTCAGGGGAAAGGTTTTTTGTTGTTGTTGCTATTCCTCCTAGTTTTGGGAAGAGACTGTTTTTAAGTAGTACAGGTAATACCTCAAGTTTCTGTCAACTTCAAGATATTTATGCTTGTGGATGACCAATTATGCATTCCTGCTTTACCTAACAGGGTCCAGAACAATGACAACAGCTTTAATGCGCTCTACTGTGATGTTTTTAAGACCCTGTTTTCTGTAACAAACCTTATCTTTGGATATAAAATCCTCAGATACTGGCCATATTTGCCCCACAGTGATATCCCCACCACTGACAGTGATATCCCCAGCAACACTGTTACTCTAGCACAAGGCAAATACCACAGCTGGACCCTGGTTTCACTGCTCTGCCGCCTGCTGAAGAGAAGAAATACTTCGAATGAAGAAAATGGGAAAGAGCAAAGCGACCATAATTGTTGACTAGCAAAGGCCTGGTAGAAATACAGGTGGAAAAGCATAAATCAGGGCAGCTTCTTCATTGTTTTAAGCCTTGTTTGAGTTAAATACCACAAATTCTGAGCTCTGCACTAAGGCATATTGCATATCAAAGTGTCCTGCATTAATTTAGGTATGTTTTGACATTTTTTTGCAAGACAGATTATGAAACCTGAACTAGATTCATTCTTAATTTTCCAAGACTCTCTCATTTCTTCTAGTGCTGAATCTATTTCAGAACACTGTGTAACATATCATGGTATTATTAAAGGTACAAGTAGTCAATTATTGATTGTCTAACTGAAGCTCTTACTGCAACATCCTTTCATCATTAGCTCTCTTCTATTACCAGAGAGCTTCTATTTTTTAAATATGCTAGAATTTCTGGATTAACATTAAAACAAACTGTAAGAATTAAAAAACCCACAAGACAAAGTACTATAAAAAAGATTACTCTGGCTGAAATTAAATTTTTAGAACTAAAATTCTCTGATAGTGAATGGATAAAAAGCAAATTTTCTTGGTTGTTGGAGCATGAAAATATCTATTCCAACCTCTTGTATTAGCTCAATGAATGCAATACTCTCTGTTTAACAAAAGCCTCTCTTCCAGAAAGGCAATAAATTTTAAGATTTCAAGAAATGAAGACTCTACGACTTTCCTTGGTAATTAATTTCAAAGACTAAGAACACATATTGCTAAAAATATTAAAGCAATTAGACAGATTTACAAACCACTAATATATTTCTCTGCTAGTTTAGGAAATCTTTTAAGTAACCATTTTATTCCTGTGAAAGGACATGTACAAAGCCGTTAAACAATCATTTAGTCTTTTTAATAAACTAAATCAGACTGAGATCCTCAATTCTCTCATTATAACATACTTCTTCCAGCCAAATAATTTTTGTTTCTCTCCTGTAAATTTATCAAGATTTCTACAATTGTCTTTCATGCTCACAAAAAGACAAGGCAAGCAAAAAAAAGAGAAATCAGTGAAAGTTTCCCTAATAAGCACTACATTCTGGTTATGTAGCCCTAATCTAGATTTCACATGCTGGTAATTTTTATCTTCACTACAGGAAATAGCTCAACCACCAGTGCAGAATTAAACTAGTAATGTAGCAGTCAGCTGTTAAACTTCAGTAACATTAGCACACACTCCTGTTGCTAAGGCAATTAACCAATTCTCTAAATAATAATGCTCACATTAAGGTACAGAATCATAAATGGAGAGGCGTATCATGTAATCACTTCTCAAAAAAATACGACATGAATCCTGATTCTTCATGGGAAATAAATCTATTTTTTTAATCTTTATCTAAATTGCCAACTGCTTCATGAGAAAACAGCCTTGTCCCTGAATATGAAGTAATTTACTGTGATCACATATTACAGAAGACCTACCTGCTCCTTTCCTCCCAAGTGGGCAACCTCCAGAGTTCCCCAAGGGCTCAGGATCAATGACATTAGCTCTTCTAAGGGCCCAAACCAAAAACAGGTCCCCCCCAAAACGGGGAAGGATAAAACCTCAGACTTGTTGGGAGTGAGGTGGCTCCAAATACAAGTTAGCAAGAAGAAACCTTGACCTGCAAAATGGCACATTAACCCCATACAGCTCCTCTTTGGCACCCACAAAAAGTCTCTTCCTTTCCTTCCACCAGAGCCACCTGTGCACCAAGCTCCTGGGAGTGCTGTTTCCCACTCCTTACTCTTCCCTCCCCCACAGCTGGAACCTTCCCCTCAGCTGAGAGGATTCAACAGAAAATCAGGGACATAACCTTTCCCCCAGGGATCCAGCCAGCCAGCAAAGAATGTAGATGGAACCCTCCCGAGGTAAATAGAAGACCTCTCTTTCAGCTGTTCAATAGAATTCATAATTTTTGTGATTTGGCATCTAGAAGAAACTTGGAGAAGCATATGGGATATTTTTTAAATTTTCAGTTATGTCATGCAATGTCTGATATTTTTATGGTATTGCACTATTCCTATGATTAATAAGCTATTTTAAAAAATTTATAGCTAGGTAGCAATGTATTATTTTCATTGGCGTTAACAAAAAGTGATGAAATAAAGCTCTGCAGACAGCTTTATGTAATTACATCACTACAGTATCTGGTATATATAAATATGCTTAAAAGCATTGTTAATATACTATTTAGTATCTTTATTTCATAGACTCAGATTGACTTATATACTTATTCTCAAATAACACCTCAGATATTTATATTACTAAAAACTAGGATTTTTTTTTTCTTACTTCCATATTTTGAGGGTTTTTTTTAACTGGTTGAATTTTTTGCAGAAAGTTATCTTTTGCCCTAAACAAATTACCTATCTGGAGGTAAAGCAAGAGATTTCATCAAATTCTGCAAATAACTATTTATTCTGAATTGTCCTTACATACATATAGTTTTCAATCTATCGAACCATCTGTCTTACTCTATATGCAGAACATTATTGGTCATTACAGCTTATATATACATATATATATACACAAAAATATAAATTCAATACGTATGTATAAATAAAATATAAACATACACTTAAGTGTGTATACTATGCTAGAAACTCCAGTTTTCAGTGACAAATGTATTGTGGCCACATTTCTATGAAAGGCTTATTCTCTGAGGTATCTGTGAGGTACCAAAAAACTATGAAAACTATACATATCATGCTACATAAACAAGGTAGTAAAATCAGGAATATTTTGAAAATTCAAGATTACTTTACTAAAAGATATGTAAATCTACAAAATGAAAATACAGTGATTGTTTGTTGCTACATATCAGTTGTGATCTTTCATAGTTCTGTCTACAGTAGTAATTTATAAGTTAATTAGTTTTAAATTTTACATGGTTGTCACTATTGCTATTTGTACCTTAAAATGTGGAATATCTTGTAATTTATATAATCAGAAAATACTCATGTGATTCAGTAACTGAATAAATACTACTTATTAAAATAGCAAAGGCTGTAATTTATCTTTCACTATCAACTTGTAATTCCCTTTTATTTCAGTTTCGGTAAAATAGTTCACTGTGCTTATTTCTTCAGAGTGAAAAATGGATAATTGAACAGAAGCTATTCTTACACTGTGTGAAAACTTCCATGGATTCCTAAATGGGAAGTGGAGAGAACACAGTAGAGAGAAGAGGAAAAAAGAGTATTCAGACATTTGTACTCAATACAGCAAAGAAAGGTTACGTAATGAGAAGCTACAGAAAATAGTCTAGTTTCACTTTAGGCCTAGCCTCCCCAAAAAACATAAGCCCTACTAATTATGCAGATGTCAATCGATATCCTTCTGCAGCTCCAGACTGAAGTCTGAGGGAATTCTGCTGATCATTGTTCTTCCTTAACCCAGCTCCAAAATCACATCCCAATGTTTATGAGCGGGTTATCTTTCCAGAAGTGTTAGAACAGTATTATATATATAAACTCATTTTCGAAAATATTTAAAATCCATGAACTACACAGATATCTTTGAGTTGTTAATGAAAAATATCTTTCACTTCATCCTATTTAAGGACATTAGTATCTAGTCTGGACATCAGTCCCCAATTTGAATAATGTGGTATTGATAAAATAAATACACAATACTTCCATTCTTTATAAGGTCCATATCAAAAATCTCCATTTAACTGTGAAAGGTACTCTGCCCTGACCACCCTTCCTTTCTCCCAGCCATTGGTTAAAGCACAGCACCTGCATGCTCCATTCTTCAGCCATAAGCCCACACACTTCAGCCAAAATCAGAGCCCTCCTTGCACACTTCCCACCTTCTTGTCCTGCACTGTCCATGTCAGAGGCTCATCCTGTTCACTGAGGCATTTTGTCATGCACCATGACTCTCGATATGAGTCACATGTAAACAGAGCTGTCAAGCTGACATCTCATATGCTAACTTGCTCCTCCAAAACTGGCAGTGAAACCTAGACCCTACACCTCCCTGTTTCATTTTCTCATGGATTGCTGTTTGGAAGATGCTTCTTCTACAGCTCTAGAAAACAAAACTAAAACACTTCCAGCCTAGAAAAATCTCCAAGTAAGTAAATCAAACCCAACTTGTTCACTACTGTGTTTGGCACATAGTCAATGTCTGCTCAGTGAGTGAAGACACTGCCTTGGTCACATTTATTCTTTAGCAGTGAACAAGTGAAGACCACGGAACACTTAAAGCTTCAGACAGCTTAAGTGAGGTTGCACAATGCATAATGCTTGCAGAGGCACCTCCAGAGACACAAAATTTACTTTGAAAAATGTCAGTGTCACTCTTAATAACTGCAAAACTGTAGAAATCACTAAAATGTTCTTTCATTGTGTTTCATCTGACTCACTCCACAGTAAGCTTTCAGTCCTGCTTCTCTGCAGATGCAGTAGCCACTGGATTTTTCAGAGAGCACTTTGATAGCTCTGGAGACTCAGTATTTAGCTAGTAGAATTCATATTATGAAACTAGCTTTGCTGTGCTGATATGGTCACCTCCCATTATGAACTAAGATCTTGGAAATATGTGTAGGAAACCAACAATGTAAATTCTGGTAGAAGCTGTACGGCATAAAATACTGAGGAAAGATTAGGGGTAAAATGAAAATAGACTGCAACACACTATATAGTCAGTGTTGTATGCATTTGCCTGAACCAGTTAAAAGCAGAGTGATCAGAATGCTGATCAAAGAATCTAGAAAAGAAGGAATACTCTTCAATCTGAAGAATAGTCAGGGATAAACAATAGCTGGTCTATGAAATTCTGTTTCTGAACTACTGAACCTCCATGTCAGACTGATATTTTGCTAGCATAGAGAAGAATTTTACAGTGAAAATTCTTCCATTTACATCCTTGAGACCTTAGACACAAGATGGAAGTACAAAGAGAACACACCAGAAAATCCTAAAGGAGAACAAGGGAAGTCAAAAGACTTCCAAGAAATCCATGAACGCACATTTATCACAATATAGCAAACATTGTGTAGGGGTTTTTTCCCCTCTTACAACATGTGGAGACAGAAACTAACTAGAGGCAATAACCATGAAAAACTAAACTGTGTAGATAGTCTGGAGAAAAACAACAAAATAAACATCATCCTTGTTCTAGTTTTCAGATTCCACCCTAAAAACTAACATGAGCTTTGAATGAAGGTGATCTCACTTTATACCTCCTTAATTCCTTTTCAGCTGTTGCCAAATCCCTGGAAGAAAAAAACACCTCTTGCGTTTACATACATACATACATACATATGTACATATACACACCTATATCTACATATTTGTACTTAGACACATATATATATATAAAAGCATAAAATCAATCATAGAATGGTTTATGTTTGAAGGGACCTTAAAGATCATCTAATTCCAACCCCACTGCCATGGGCAGGGATGCCACCCACTAGACTACGTTGCTCGAAACCCCATCCAATCTGTCCTTGAACACTTCCAGGGATGGGGCATCCACAGCTTCTCTGGGCAACCTGTTGCAGTTCCTCACCACACCCACAGTAAAGATTTTCTTCCTAATACCTAACCTAAATCTCTTCTGGTTTAGTTTAAACTGTTCCCCCTTGTCCTATCACTAGCTGTCCTTGTATAAAGTAATTATTTTTCATAAGCCCCCTTTAAGTACTGAAAGGCTACAATGAGGTCTCCCCAGAGCCTTCTCTTCTCCAGGTTGAACAACCTCAGCTCTGTCAGCCTGTCTTCATAGGAGAGGTGCTCCAGTCCCCCCAGTTATCCTTGTAGCCTCCTCTGGACCCATTCTAATATCTACCAGAACCCCCAAGTTCTTCTCCACAGGGTTGCTCTCAATGAGTTCTTGTCTCAGTCTATATTCACATCTGGGATTGCCCTGACCCAGGTGCAGCACCTTGACTTCGGACTTATTGGACTTTATGAGGTTTTCATGGGCCCACTTCTCGTGGTTGTCCAGGTCCCCCTGGATGATATCTCTTCAAATGACAAAATATGACTGCTCTACTGGAAATCTGTACTTTTCCTAAATCTTACATGATTCATATTATTTGGTTCAGTGCTCGGAATTGGCCTTTTGAACTCAGTGGAAAAAAACAAGAAGAAACAATTTCTACAGAAATCACAGCTCAGCTTACAGCTGAAAAGACAATATTTACTGAGCTACCTCTAATAACAACTTTCCTCTAAGTCATTGGCCTTTTTCTTAACCACTTTCTCTTTTTAGCAGTTATCAGGACCTTTGTTAACAAGAGCAACCAAATCAATAAGTATCCATATGAATTAATCCTTGTGGAGGCACTTATTTCTTTTTTGCCCTTTGTTAAGCCAAAAAAAGGCAAGAATTGCTCCAACTCAAATTACAAGCCTAAAATTGTATACCTCATGTTATGTTCCCAGATAATTTAAAGAGCAATCTGATTTTTTAGAGTTAAGCAAACTCAGTTTTCTTTGTCTACTGATCTAAGAATTTCTGTAGTCAGAAACAGTGTGAACTCTCAGTTTTTGCAGCAATAATAGTTTAAAGACCAAATACCTCTAAAAGACACACTGATATAACTTTCTCAGTTTGCAAAATAAAAAACCTAAGTAAATGTATGTACGGTAACAGGAATCCAAGTTTCCTGAATTTACTCCTAATCCACATTGATCATCTTATTGATGCACACACAAAAAAAGTGTCAAATTCTTATTCAAGTAAAATGTCCAAAAGTTAGCAAAATAGAATATGGGTTGTTTGTTTTTTTAACTTGGAAAGCAAAGAGATCATTATCAATGCTGACTATATTGATGTTAGATATTATTTTCTAATATCTAATTGCAATGCCAAGCAAGTAGGAGAGAAAAATGCATTGAAGGGTGTATTGATTAATTAATGTATTAAAGTATTAAAACTATACACACAGATAAAGTCAGATTTTTATTATAAATGACTATACAGAATAGAAAAGTAGGACATATTTATATGCAAGGTTGTAGAAGAATATATTTTACGTAATTTTTCAAATTGTATGCAGCCGAGATATTCTCTGTAACACACATATACAAAAAAAAAAAAAGGGTAGAACTCAAAGAAAACACAAAGTGACTTTAAAAACTCATCCTCATCAGTTTGTCCTCCCTGAACTGGTCTAACTGATGTGCAAAAATAATCTGGAATTCTTCAACTTCCTTACAAAACCTTTAACTGATAAAAACTGTAAGTTTCTGGCACTTATTTTTTTTTTGGAGATCTGTTCACATGCCATTTTTTCTTCATTTGAAGCAGAAAAGAAATAAAGAAACTATTCAAAAGTGGCAGCCTAATTTTCTATACTTTCTTTTCTGTGTTTTTCTCCAGCTCTAACAATTACCTTTTTTGTGGGGGGAAGGTAAGGTCAAGGTGAGTAATGGGTTTATCTGGGGGT
Organism: Pseudopipra pipra; assembly: GCF_036250125.1. NCBI lineage: Eukaryota > Metazoa > Chordata > Aves > Passeriformes > Pipridae > Pseudopipra > Pseudopipra pipra. The sequence continues at coordinate 26,462,211 of NC_087550.1, read as the reverse complement.
TGGAGGGCTTAGGCTGGGCTGGAGCTGTGGGAGGTACTGAGCCCCAGGTGGGTGCGGGGACCCCTTATCTGTGTGCCCACCCTGCCCGGGGGTGCATTTGGGATCGCTCTCTGTTCCGGCATTGTTGCAATGAGGGCGGATTGTGGGGAAGAAGCTTGTGTGCCCTTATGAGATTGTGAGCTATGCTGGCGATGGTATAGCTGCTCTCCATTGCTGGTAAAATCCTGGCAAGAATACTTTTGAACAGATTAATACCCGCTATAGCAGAAGAACTCCTACCTGAAAGCCAATGTGGTTTCAGAGCCAACAGGAGTACCACATATATGGTATTTATTCTCAGACAACTGCAAGAGAAGTGTAGGGAACAGAACAAAGGTCTCTATGTAACCTTTGTTGACCTCACCAAGGCTTTCGATACTGTGAGCAGAAACGGTCTGTGGCTGCTCTATGCTGATGACGACGCCCTCATCACTCACACAGAAGCAGCTCTGCAGCGTTTAACATCCTGCTTTGCAGAGGTTGCTGAGCTTTTTTAGGGCTGGAAGTCAGCCTGAAGAGGACAGAAGTTTTCTATCAACCTGCACCTCCATCATCCCCATATCACCATTGGTGAATCAGAGCTCAAATCAGTCCAGCAGTTCAATTACCTAGGTAGCCTCATCTCCTCGGATGGTAAGATTGACAGAGAGATAGACAACAGGTTAGCAAAGGCATATAGTGCTTTTGGAAAACTCCATAAAACAGATTAGTGAAATAAACACCTGAAGAAAAGTACAAAGATCAGTGTTTACAGAGCCATTGTGCTGTCTACTCTTTTACATGGGTCTGAATCATGGGTCATTTACCACCACCACCTGCGACTCTTAGAACGCTTCCATCCACGATGCCTCTGTACAGTCCTAATCATCCACTGGTCAGATTATGTGACTAATACATCTGTTCTAGAACAGGCAGCAGTTACAAGTATTGAGGCCATGTTGCTGAGAACACAGCTGCGTTGGGCAGGGCAAGGATGAAGGATCACTGCCTCCCTAAGATCCTGCTTTATGATGAACTTGCCACTGGCTGCAAGAGAGGAGCCCCAAAGAGGAGATACAAGGACTCCCTGGAACAACATCTCAACCTTGGCCATATTGATCATCATCACTGGTCTACTCTGGCCTCCAGTCAGGAGATCTGGAGACACACTATCTATACGCTGCTGCTTCTTTTGAGAACACACGCAGGATCACTCTTGAGGAGAAGAGACAACGCAGAAAGAACCGTGTCTTGTCGATACCACCTAAGGAGTCTTTCCGCTGTGCCTTTTGCAACTGGACTTGTCTATCTCGCATTGGCCTTTTTAGCCACCAGTGCGCTTGCAGCAAATGTGGGTAAAGTCCTTCCCAAATCTTCGTTCGTGAAGCCCAGCCATGATGATGATGACTGCAGCGTCTCACTTGAGCACTGTATAATCTTAGCACTGGTGAGAGTATCTGCTGCATACTTACCGTGGTGAGGTGAATATAAGAGGAAACATTGTTTGTAAACCCGTTTCTGTTGTTGTTGTGCTAAATTACAACACTACTGTAGGCAGAAGTTTTAAGACCCAACATCCTAACTCTGAGAGAAGGTAATTAAATACCATTAAAAAGATTAGGACTGTGAAGCATAAGAAAACAGTAAGAACGAGGAAGAAGTGAGATGAGAATTTGGACCCTCTTGATTTCTAGTTTATTAAGGAAAGCAGCAAAGGGCAGATCATTCTACAGGTTTTGAGATTCCCAAAACATTTTTGATAGCTCATTTTAATAGTGTCAATGAGATAGCCTAAATAGCTGAAACAAACTAATAAAATCTATGCATTTTTCCCTTAGAAAGAGCAGCAATTAAGGACAAGGCAAACTGCATGAGATTTTTAAAGAAGCTTGCCAAAATTCTGCTCATTTTCATTCCTCAGCTATTTAATAATTCAGGCAGTATATTGCAGTCATAAATGCCCATTTGCCATTTCTGCATTTATATAAAGCATTAGTCAGTAGTTTTAAATCATGTTGCCTATCTTTGGAACTGTCATTGCCCTTTCTCATTTCACTACTTTGAAAAGAAAGACCAGTGATTACAATTCCATGTCTTGATAAGAAACATGCAACCTTTTGTAAAAGTGAGAATATCCATTTTAAATTTCATCCACATACCTTTCCAAAATGATGATTTATTCTCACATTCCAGGGAGGTAAAGCTACTTTTATATAGCTCTCCTAGTTCTATTCTGCTATTCTTCCCATTTGAATGAGGTTTTTTTCTCATTCTTTTAGGATATCACTTTCAACAAATGAGTATCTAAATGTTAAGGTCATTCTTATAGAATATTATAACAGGTTGCCTTTTGCATGTGTAACTGCATATTTTGAAATTCAAATTTCAGAAGTTTGAATCAAGGTGGTTTTGCATGCAATAGATTGGAGGATAACACAGCACATGATGCCATATGTCATGTCCTTATAAACACTAATATTTGAGGAGGCCTGAGTCAAGAATATTGATTTATATACAGAAGGTACTTGATAGTGCCTTCTCCTTAGCTCCTAGACAAGGTGGTGATGCAGGAGCTGTGCTACCAGAGCTTCTTAGAATATGCCTCAAAGTACACAAATACACAATGATCAGCCATTTTTTCTTCTCTTTTCTTGTGCTAGTTATATTAGTGTAATGTCCTGGCCAGAAATGTCACAAACTGTGAATGGGAGCAGTATTCCCCACCCACTGGAGGTGGCAAGGTGGGGAAGTGGCAGTCAAAGAGATTTCAGCAAACAATATCTATTGAATTAAAAAGACAAACAGAACAGAAAAAGAACTCAGGGGTATCTGAGTAATTAAGATTCCCACTCTCCCAAAATATTGCTGTCAAAAGTCTGATTCAGAGTTTCTTTTATGGCTCTGTGTGGCTACTGATGTAAGTTCCTGCTGCACTGCTTCTCTGCATAAACCCTCACCTTATTCTCTCTGCTGGCACCGCAGCGTATAATTGCTGGGGAGATCAAACCGGGTCATGATGGGTACACAAGTGAAATTTAGGAACTTCCCTTGCTCCCTGGTGGGTAGGAGGCTACTGTCCAGATGCTGGTTTGAATGGAAGCTGATTTCCACACTCTTTATTCTTCAATAAATGTCACCAATGCCCTTCTTATCTCCTGTTTTAAGATGTCCAAATCTCAGCCGGAACGCATCGCTAGTTAGGTCTACCCAGACAGAAAACAGGAGTAACTCATTCAAGATTTTTGGGCTGTAAGACCATATCCATGACACATCCATGTCTTGAAGCCATTTAGTAGCATTATAAAAGGAGCAAGCTTGTTGTGATAACAATGAATTCTCTAAAAAGAAATGCAAAAATCCCCACTAGCATATTCTTCACAACATTGGAACACAGGAGAATAACTATGATAGAGGTAAGCACCTCAATGATGTTCATAAAACTACTGAACATATAGCTTATCCCAAACTAACCCATTATCTGACTTTCATGGTGCTAGGGATCCTATGGAAAAAATACTGTGTATTCAGGTAATTAAACACCACCTCTAGGATATTTCCAAAAGAAAGAATTAAAACTACAATGGCAGATATAAACATGACAATCTTTTATTTCAAACACATGGCTTCCTGATTTATGTTCTGTTCTTATTATCAGAATAAAAATTATTATGGTAGTCTCTCTAACTTAAAATAAATACTTTACTGGATATAATATCACCATTAGGTACCAGACATATGAAGAATGGTCAATTCATTGTACATAAATCCACTGAGAGAACCTTTAAACATTCCCTTGAGTCAGAGTAATTCTGAGTAATGCCCTCATTTATTGCAGCTTGCCTGCAAGTTTGCACTCAGCAACTGTGCAATAGCTTTCACTCTTAAAATCCAGGGCCCTCAAGGAATGATACTTGTTTTAAACTTTGAACTTTCTGAGCTACAGAAAAATAAAAGGTCTAAACAGAATCTCAAAAAGCTCTTCTGAAACTGAGAGTAAATATAATCCAGCTTCAGTTTGGAGCATGGTAATTTATAAATATCAAGTTATGGAGTATATTTTTGGTGCTATTAGATTTGATAATATCTTGCTCGGAAACAGCAAAGGAAATTGTTTTACCTAATTAAATTATTTGCTAGCAGGACCATTGGCATAGCTTCAAAAGGGCTATGAACAAATTGCTGGAAAATGGAATAGCCTGTGTAATTTTGTGTGTGAAGATTTGTTAATGATTACATTAAAAAGAAACTGATTATAAAAAGCAAAAGGAAATAATTTTATCTTTCACATAATACAGGTCACAGGTTTTTGTTATGTGGTTCTTGCATTATTTTGGTTCTGTTTCAGCAGGCATATGTAAGTTAGAAAGAGATGAATACTGCTTTAAAGATGTCAACACTAAGCACTGTTCAACAGTGCAGACTGTACATTCTCCCTTCTCACAATGAGCCACGGAACACTTATAAGGCTACATTCAGACAAGATGATACCATTCTCTTGTATGAAGATGATACCATTCTCTTACTTGACACAGAGAAATATAAGCTTCCTGCTGCCTCCTTTCACTTCCCAAACTACAGATTCTGTGGTCACACAAAACACTGACATGGAAGGCAAAAAGCTGTGTAAACATGAAGTCACTTCCTCAAACAGAAGGAATCAAATGACTTGTTTCCTTCTGGAGGTTTCCCTGTATTTTTTACTTATGGAAAAATAGCTCACAGTATATGATAAATATTTTTTGGGAGGATAGATTATAGTTAAAAATTAATGAGATCACTATTGGATGGATCTTCCAAACCAAGGAGTGGAACACACTGCTTCCCTGGAAGTTCTCAAAAATGAGTGGTTTAGTGGACATGGTGGTATTAGGTCAAAGGCCGAAATTGATGATCTTGGAGGTCTTTTCCAACTTTCATGATTGTATGATTCTGTGATCTATACAGTTCTTCAGAGCAGATGTACTACATATCACCAGCATGTACTGAGAAATACACCTAAACCATAACGCAGATCACCAATACTGCAAATCTTTTAATCACCGAGGATGACTTTCCTAAACAGTGGTAAGGCAAAGCTTCCAAAATCCCATCCTCAGAGATCACAGAGTGATTCCACAGTTCCTTTACTATTATGCATTGCAAATCTGTCAGAAACAAAGGTATCAGATAGTTTCACGATGTCCTTTTTTTCCTCATAGCATCTAGTGAGGCTCCAGGGAGTTGCTGAGTAAATCAAGGTTATTCATACATTTTACTAGTGACTTGAAAGTTAAACCAGTGCTGGTAACATCTTCAAGTACTGAATAGGCTAATCTCTGAGGAAAGATAAAAGGTAGAAAAGTTGACCCTGATGAATTCCAGAGCCTGGGTCCAGGCAAACAAAATGGAGGACTGAATCCTGAAAAGTAATGACTAAGTAGGATTCAGGAATCATAAACCACAAGTAACTCATTATGAACTACTTCTAAAAACAAAGGCTACCACAGCCTCTGGATATGTGACAATGAAATTGGAGACCATGTTAAAAGAACTAATGGAATATTGTGATATTCACAGACAAAAAGGCAAAATGGAAAGAAAATAATCAAGAAAAAAGTGAGTAAATAAGCAATCAGTACAGTTTATAAAAAAAAAAGGCTATTTGCTTATTGTTTACAAATATACTTCAGAAAAAAATACTACTAAAGAGTTCTTTAATCTGAGAAAGCCATAATAATCAGCAATTCCTGAAAGCTGGACTTGAAAAGAAGCAAATTAGAAATATGGAAGAAAACTTTTTGGCTTTTTTTTAAATAATGAAGAAACCAGAGAAAATGGGTGAATTGTACATTTTATATCTTCACATCAAGTATTATGTCTTACTTATAAGGTAATAATAAATAAAGAAGTATCATATGTTCATTTATTAATGAATAATACTTTGTTGACAACATGGGAAGATAGGAAGGGTAAGGTATGCATAAGAGATATCTTGTGCAATATTTAAGATTAATCTATTGGTGTCTTTAGTAATTCAATGATTGTAAAATAAAGAATTTATACTGGACAACAGCAACTGTCTTTAACTAAGGTGCCTGGTTCCAGGAAAAGCCCTCAGTGACTTTGCCGTAGTTGACACAGCTCCTGGTTAATTCAGTAGGTACCTTTAAGTAGCCAGACTGCCTGATTTGACAACTGTCATCAAATGCATTTCTGTCTAGTGTTTAAATCCAAGGGAATAGAAATGCAATAGATGAGTGTGGAAGTAGTCCAAAATGTAAGGAGCAGTTGGAAGGCAGATTACTGCATCTACTTTGCTAAGTAAAATAATACCCAGGAGCAAAGTGAGGAGTGGATTCCTTGATTGTCCATGTGATGTAATTGTTACTTAGCTTCCAGGCTCTGTTTTGAAGACATCCATTTAGTTCACTCTGAGACCTAACGAGGGAGTTGTTCAGGAGGAGTATTCCAAGGAGCACTCTCCATATACAGTGTGAAAAGGCTGTGCCTGGTTTGGTTTCTTCTACTCTATCCAGTCTTTTAGCTCTAAACCCAAAAGTTTTTTATCTCAGATACCATTGCATGCAATCCTACCATACTCTAGAGCTTGTAAGACATATCCTTTGTCTTGGGTTACAAAATACTGTGCTGCAGGGCTGAAACACAGATCTCACATTATTTCAGAGCCTCTGAAGTGAAAAGAGAAAATGAAAGAAAAAGATCATAGGCCCACGGTGGACCCCAATCAAATATTATGCCAGGTGACATCTCAGAAAACAGAAAGACATGAGTAGTTTTGAAGCAAGATACTTTATTCCTTGGAGTTCAACATGCATTTCCTCAGATGGACAGCATTTTGCATTGTCCATACATCCTCTGAGTCACCACTACTCACAACTAAAAAAAGAAACAGTGAAAAAAATTAGTTGGGGAAAATTTGAAACAGGTGAAGAGATATGCAATCTTGATTAATAATGTAAATCTTAATAAATCTTAAAAAAATCCTGAACTTAAGCCCAGCTAACTAAAATCTTAGCTTTATTGTTAAAGCCTTTTGAGTGATGAAAAACAAGATGAACTACGATTAAAAAAATAGCAAGGTAAGAACAATCTTCCCCCAAAAGTATAAAAAAAATCCTGAAGGTTTTGATTCTATGAATGTCAAAAGAATTGTTTAACAACCTGAGGACTGTGGAATCCTGTTCCCTCTGCAGATATATAGCTTGCTCAACCTTTCAAAAATTAAGTATAGATTGCCAAAAATTTCAGTGGATCTGGAAAAATCCTGAAGTATGAGAAATGTCTATCTTGCACGTGTTCTGATTCATCCCCACATATCTCTTTTATCCTTACAAGCTAGAGAGCAACATACAGCACACAAACTGGCTGAGGTCTTTTCTGCTTGTGCAACACAAAACTGCTGCCTTAGCTACACACATCTGACATTCTGAGGATGCAAGGGCATGTACTCAGAGAGCTCCCTGGCACAGTCACTGGAAGCATAAAACATATGCATAACTTAGGTAATTTAATGCCTTTTGACTATTTGAGTTCAGCAACCTTTTAGTGCTTATGAAACAAGACTTGAATATTGCTTCACAATACAGCAGTTTTGAATTTAAGCCAATTTTGAAGTTAAATGTCTCATAGTGTTTGCTCCATTTCATGTGCATTTTTCCATGTATATTCTTTTGCTTAATGTACATACATATCATACAACTTTTACAGGCATATTGCTTGATTTCTAACCTTTGTTAAACTGTAAAATTATGCCTGATTGATGAAACACATGCATTTATAAAAATATTAAAATAAAAGTATTTTGTTTGACAACTCTCTCTATATATATTAAATATTTCCATCAGCAATAATGAAATTGCAACAGAGAAATAAAAGGAACAGAAACTCAAAGAACAGTACATGGATGTTCTAAAACATTTTAAAACTCAGCCACTCAGTGAAGAAGAGATTGTTATGCATAAAATCATACTCAAAAGAGGGAAGTGTTCACTTAGAGTTAAGTGAAAGAAAAGAAAAATGGACAGAGTAAGACAGAGTCGTAACATTCTTTACCATTCCATGACAAGCTATCAGTTAGTAATACAGTAAGATCTGACAAAATCAGCTAAATAGAATAAGATAAGGAAAAGGTTGACATGTGAAAAAGCACTTTGACTTCTTGGATGCTACATATAATTAAATTCCATTCTAAAGAGCATCTCAGCCACTGATGGTGATTTTTTTAAAAGAACTGCACTTTATATTTCTAGCGTGCATGAAGATGGCACAGCAGCCAATAGAATGTCAAAATTAAAGAGCAAATCTCTTCACGGCTCAATTCCCAGGACCTTCTTCTCCTATTATTTTCATCACCAACCACGCAGAAGCTGTAAACAAATTGTACACATGCAATATTTGCCCTGTGGAAACCTGCTTTGAACAGATTCAGGAATGATGTCAACAGTACTTCACTTACGGTAGTAGTCTGCAAAAGCTTGATGATTCAATGTCCATGATAATTTCTCAAAGTACTGGGAAATTAAAGGGTAAAGAGAGAAAGAATGGAAATCAGAGACTCAGGCAAATATTAAAATTATGGATTAAGAGTTATATAGGAGTTTTAGGATCACCTGTATTATCTGACAGGATTAAAACAATATAAATCAAAAATGTGATCACAAATATTTTTATAAATAACTGTCAAAGTTAGGAAGGGCACAGTCACATTCTCCCATAACATGTGAATGGGAAAGTGAAAGCTTACTGTTATGGTATCATTTAAAACTAATGAAATAGTTAACTTGTGCACACATCACTCTTTTGAAGATGATGGCAAAAAGCCACTTGGAATTTTGTACTACTTGTATAGATAGCCTTCTAAAATAAAAAAAAAATTATTGAGACAAAGCCTTATACGTCGAAATCCTACATCCCAAGAGAAGCTGCTGAGAACAGAGAGATTCCTCATTGAAATTTTCAGTTTTCAGTGACCAACACATGTTAATAAAAATCTAGACTGTTAGTTACATAATTGCACTCAAATTTTGATATATCTTATTATACCTGGAACTCTGTGACCTGACTCAGTCCGGCTTGTTTGTCTGATCTTTCTGCTTTGCCTTGTCTTTTTGATGGTAAACCATGTTTGAAGATGACTGACAAATTGAAAATCAATCTAGTTAATACCTTCAGTTCATTCATAATATCAAATGTTAAACAGCAAAGGGGGAAATCCTATTGTGTGGTTTCATGGTTGGCCTAAACAAATTTAAGTTCGCAGTATCAACAGAAGTGATGCTCCAGGCTTTCTGTTTGCCGCCTTTGGCTGAGCAATCTTATCTTCCTTGTGCTGACACTGTGGATCATTTTGCTGCTACACAAACACAACTGGGAAGTGTTTGTGCTGAAAGGCAGCTCCACAGCAAAAGACAATACAACTCTCTTCTCCCAGGTTGCATTTCCCAGTTCCCAGATCTGGCTCATCAGGCAGCCAGAGGGTGGGATGGGAATGCTTGCTGGTGATGTAGGGAACTGAACGGAACCAGCCCTCAGAGTAGGAACACAGGCAGATTAGTTTAAATCAACTGAGCAGCTGCACACTTTGAGACAATGTTAAATATGATATTCCAATTTTTTATATCTTTTAGTCCTGAACTCCTCAAATAAAAAAAATATAGATTCAAAGAGAGAGAGAGAGAATGCTTCATTTTTTTGGTGTCTATTATTTATAAAAAAAAGTCTTTTAAAATTAATTCACCTTGGATTTGTCAGCTTGTTAATTCTGAAAAACATATCAGCCTATTCTTATCTGCTTAAATAGACCAGAAACTTAACACAAGGCACCCAGGTTCTAAAACATTGTTAAAGTCTACAGTACTTCAGTGGGTTTTCCAACTACTTTCTTCAGTATATTTAACTTCTTTTTTGCAGTTTTGTTTTTAATTTAAATATGTTTCTGTAGATTTTGGAAGTACAGTAATATTAAATTACTTTCTGACAATCAAAATCAAAACTGTCATAGTAATACAAGTTTATATTAAAAATAAAAATGTAACAAGTGAAACAAATTTGCAAATAGCAAGTGATTTGATATTAATCTTAGTTTCTATTTCTAATGGCATTTTACAAAGGAAAAGACTGTAAATTAATTCCTTGTCTAAAGAGAGCGTGTGCAGACAGAAAAACAACCTTTTATTTTTTTCTTATTTCTTGCACAGTTTGCATCAGCACAGAAAAAATGGGTTTTTAATGACCAGTTTCAACAAAGAAGTTTCCAGTCATTCACCCTATCAACAGAATAAAACTTCAAGTAAAGCTTTTACTGAGCTCATGGATGATGGAGCTCTAGGCAAATCTGAAGCTCTAGGCAAATATATAACAACTCATATGACTTTTAATGGCTGAATAACCTTAAAAGAAAAAAAATATCTTGAAGTGTTCAGATCAAAAGCAACTTTATTTAATGTGTGAGTTGCCTCTGAACACATTAAAGCAGCAAAGAGGAGAATACAATTTTTGCTGCAAGGTTTTGGTTTCTTCCATCACTTTCAGTTTAAGTTAATACCAACTGGAACTCCAAATTCCTATTAGGTTTCTCAAGTAGATATCTAGGAAAACATTTTAAAATTTGAATAATTTACTGTAGCATAGTATGTGCTGGATTGCGATCCAAATTTGCCTAAGTTATTTTCATCCTGAATTATGAAATAAACATTATAAGGGGAATACAATTACAGGACAAAAGAACTTAGGAACTTTTTAAAGTGAAACAATTTAATGATTTTCAGTACTTTTTTTTCTGACCTTCCCTGTGGAGACTGCTACAAAGAGATCCTTCTTAAGTGTCTCCCCAACATAGGGCTGGGGTGGTGAGGAGAAGGATAAAAAGAGGCAAATGGAGAAGATCTAATGAGATAAAGTGGCAATGGAAAGGGAAGTCCCACAACTTGCAGCACCGCTCCTCCTTAGTCTTTCTTATCCGGTTCAAACACAGCACAGTTCACTTTTTCCAGATATCCAGGTGGTTCCTAGCTTTGGCAAGTTATCTTCTCTAGGAAGGTCAAATAATGCATCTGTAACCCAAGAACTCATAAAGGCAGGAATCCTCAAGATTTCCAGAAGGTATATCCAGTCCATATGATCCCATTCTGAGAGGAGAATGATTCCAGATGAACAAGCAGATGTATTTTCCAACTTGTTCTCAAAAACTTTTTGTCAATAGTCATTAGTCAAAAAAATCGTTGCCTTAAGTGGCTTTTTGATGTGGATTTTTAAAAATAAATCTGCATCAAAATTCTTCTAGTGCTGCTCCCAAGTATTTTTTCTTGGGACTGCTTTTCCTTTCCACAGGCCACTTCAGTCCGATAGGCCACACACAAGGGATGAATATGAAATATATGATGGCTACAGGCAAAAAAAACCCAAACCCCTTGTAGAAAAAGAGATTTCTAATCCAACAATTTTTTTCACGTTTTAGTAGCTGTAAAGGGTTATTTGCCTTTAAGTATTATGAAACAAAGTGCATTCAAGTGTAAAGTCACTTCATAAATAGGAAGCACAAGTGTGGGGACCCAGTGAGCTGCTTACCAAGGTAACTCACGTGTAAAGTACTTTTGATGATGCATTAGATGTGTCAGCATATTTCCAGGCTAAGAATAGTGTGGAATAAGCTGTTTGTTATTTTTTTCATGAAAATAGATTGGAATTCATATTGCACATTACTCATGCAACTAGAAAACTGCAATCTTACATGTTTTCAGTTTTACTGCTTTTCTTCGCCAAACTGACTGAAATCAATTAAAGTGACACATTATGAAAATCATTGCACATAACAAATTCATAACTTCTACAGCAGAAGCAGTACTAATTGCTCAAAAGCTGTCTTAAACATTTATGAGTTACTGTAAAATATGAAAGGAGTACAGCCTCTAGTTATAGAAAGACAACCATACAGCCAGCAAAGATGTGACTACAGCTCAGGAAGGTAATTCCCAATGAGCTCACAAAGCTTTGGTACTGTAATAATGTTGTCTGCAGCAGCAGAAAGGTCATTATAGGCTGACCTCCAAATACGTATTCACATTCCCAGGCAGAATGCAAGTTCAAGAACTGAGCTCATTCCTACCTCAACTGTAATCCAGACACCCAGCTTAGGTATGCCCACAGATGGCGAAGCCTGCAGTGGTGCTACACACCAAGAAGCTTTAAGTTTTAATAAAGACTGGAAAAAAACATACTTCAATATGCAAGAATATTTGAACAATCTCTGGAGACTTGCCGATGAATTCAGAGAACTGTCCAAGTCAGATGATATTTATTCTCCTTCTCCTTTCAACTGACCCAATTGCATTAAAATAAGTTAAAACCAGTACAGTTGTTTCTTGGTGTGTTTTGTTGTTTGTTTTGTTTTGTTTTTAATGTTCCATTCTTAGCAATTGCTATATTTGTCACTAGAATATTCTTCAATTGCAAGTAGGAGAAACTGTCCCTTTACTTTATGACTGCCAAATCTTCAAGTTCTATATTTAACACAGATTTTGTATAGTTGAAAATACATTGTGTTCACCTACAAATATCAGTGTATATGGTCCATATATCCTGCTGCAAACAGTAGGATAAGGTCAGAACTCTGCAAAACCTGGCAGCTCTGGCAGATGAACAAATGGGGTAAGACTCACTGGGCATTCTGGGAGGTTTTGAGACTGTAGAATGAAAGGCAAATGCCAGATCTGAGAAACGTGCAGAGGCACAGTAACATGCAGAGGAGTGCTAGGCAGGTAGGAGAAAAGGATTCCTGGGTTTGCTAAGACAGCTTTAATGTGGTTATCTGCTGATACCGAGAGGATGCAGAAAAGTGGCTGCAGATTTGTGAAACAGCAGAAGTACCACCGTATATGAAGAATAAGTAGTTTAAAGATACTGGAACTGCAATAGCAGGACAGTATTCTACAGCAGAAGGCTTTGAGAAGACTGTGTCCTCTCCCTGAGATGATGATGTTTCAGCTTCCCTCCTTCCTGGTTATCTTTTCCTGTTAAGATCTCAGCAGAATAGCCAGATGGACAATACTAGGCTTCCAGTTCAGGATCTGCACAAACATATATGCACAGAGCTACAGAAAAATCAGCTTTGCAGAACATAAGAATGCAGAAGAAAAGTATTTCAGGGTGCAAGATGTGGAGTACCTGGTAGCTTTATGTGATTTAGCGGTAGGGGAGGTTGTCCAAGTGATTGAAATTAGTAACAAAACATAGTTGGAGACAAGAAAGAGAAATAGGACTTGCCTGAGAACGTTCTTCCTTTGAGATGTGATTCACACTGACTAGCTTGAGGACTGGCTATGATAGCAGTAGCAATGTGCTACTGAAGGCTGAGGTCTTCATATATGCATTCATAATTTCAGTGAATGTTCAGTGGTTAAGCCTGTCTCATCTCTCCACAAAGAGAGAAAAGACAGGGAAGAAGGGACAAAGGAGAACCTGAAAGCTTCCCAATCCCTGTTTGTGAGAAAGGTGGTAAGAGAAACTGATAAGAGAATTCTACAGTATGGATGCTATAGTTGGTGGTTGTTTGAACTCTGAAGTAATAGTGATTATAATTTGCCACTGTGACTGAAATTAAAGCAGCATTTAAACAGAGGTTTTTAATATGTTGGCTTACAGAACCTAAAAGCTAATATACAGATAGATCTCAAGAGCCAGTTCCATCTGCCTGAGACTTTGATATTCTGATACACAGTACAAGGAATTTATTTAGCCTTTTACTAACTGGGTAATAGTTTGTAATCCTATTAAAAAAGATCAATCAATCGTTTTCATTTATAGGGATACTACTATTTTTCTGTTCTATTAATGTTATGAACAACTAAGTCCAAGACGGGAGACAGGTGGTAATTTTCCTGACAGGTGGCCACATTACACAGCATTTTCCTGGTTCCCCCCCAAAATGCAAATGTAATCTCAAAGTATGTAGCTGCCAAAATATTGTCTTTTGTTTTCATGAGTATACTGCTTAATTTTTCTCACTTCAGATAGGAACTAAAATAACACACAGTGACATGCATTTGGGCAATGAAATTTTTACAACCTCTTCTTACGGTTGAGGAATGTGCACATTGAATTCATTTATCCCATGATTTTATATGGCATTTCTTTATGTGGTGACATAATAAACAAATGCCTGTGTATGCATGAGAATGCTCAAGACATGACCCTGAGAACAATTTCTGTTTATGATACACGTGCCATCCAATGATTGTAATATGCAATCTAAAACCCATGGATCAAGCCTCAACAGTGGTAAAGTGTATGGGGAAAATAAGATATAGTATGTACTTAACTTATTCTTGATACATAATGCTTTTAGGTTGCTAAGTACAGCAGCACACTGCAAAAGTGTAAGGGAATTAATCCTGAATTCCTTATGATCTAGAAGACAATACATAAGAGCATCATCAGAAATATGCAAACGAGTTTCAGGCTAAATGCCCTTGAATTCAACAACTTGTGGTTGAAGTGCCAGCCTGGAAATCAAAGAACGTATGTTCTTCAGCCACCTCTTATTAAAGACTGTATCAAATCAGTTTACCATTACTCAGTTTCCTTATCCGTAAAACATTCTACCAATATCCATTTTAATCATTTTGAAACTGGGTCATTGAAGGTTTCCCTAAGAGATACTGCTTTCCCCCCTTTCTATAGTGCTGTTTTTTGTACTTTTAATTAATATTGGTATAGATTTTAAAATACCAATTTAGAACTATTCTAAATGTTCTATTTGAAAGTCAGTTGAAACATGCAAATGCAAAATGGAAGCATTGAAAACAAATTAATTGTGTCTTCCTTTATATGAAATGCTTCCCAAGAGTGTTTAAACTTCCTTTTTAAAGAAACTGAGATCCATCAGAACTATATGATTCCCTGCACTTTGCTTGGTGTTACACCCATAGGCATTGGTTAATAAGAGAGATTTTCTTAGTTTTAAAAGTCCCTGGAGGCCTAAATTCACTTCTAGTGAAGACTATGCTACCTATTAAATATGATGGAACAAATATGGATGCTGTTTTTCCTGAAAAAGGTAGAAGAAAATGTTTACAATGGGGATTTTATGATTATAAGAACAACATCTGGGCTAACAGTCCAAGCTTCTTTATGTAAAACCAATCTTTAGTACAACTCCTTGCCCATTATCATAAAAAGCAAATATATGGTCTTGTTCAAAAATTTTATTTTATTTTAATAAGGAGAATAAAACCTGGGGGGAAATTTGAGTCATGCTATGTGGGGGTGGAAAGTACAACATCCATCTGGAATAACCACATTCAGCTCAGAAGAGTTGCTCTAGATTTATGCCAGTGTCCAGAGTACTATGAGAGATAAAGGTAGGAAAAAAAAAAAGTTAAATGTTTCGATCACATTGGAAATGGCAAGCTTAGAAAACAATAACAACTATAACCAAACCTGATGAATCTCCTGGGTCACCCAGGGCTACAGGAGGCAATCAAATAAGAATATTAAAAAATTTAATTATTTATTTGATTCACCTTTTAACAGAGTATATTGGCAAAGATTCCTTTATGAATACTCCTTTTGTGTGTGTGTGTGTGTGTGTGTGTGTGTGTGTGTGTTAAGACTATTAAAGATGTACATATCAGAAATGTAGGTTCAGAAACCAGCAGCTTAAGTTCTAAGTGGGTTTGAATAAAACTTATGTCATGCTTTGGAAGGAGCATAGGAAAGAAGCAGAATGGATGCTAGCAATCCCCACCCCCAAACTACATGAATATTAACAGATACTTTTAAAAGATATTTGAGACTATCTGAGAAATTACAAAACAGTAAATCTTACACTGACATCTTGCAAACATCTTTAAATTAAAACAAGAACATAACAATAAAGAATTTAGTCTAAACATTATTCCCCGAAAACTAATGATAATTTCTCCCAAAATGTTCTTTGATATTGATCTCTTGGTACTGCTTGGCCTTCTAAAAAGTCACGAAACTGGACAAAAACTTCCTCAGTAGTCCAAAGGCTACAGATAGTCTCAAACAGAAAACAATGCAACTGAAGACATGGGTGCAGAATAAGAGAAAATTAAAAACTATAGTAGGAAAAACAGGGTATGATTAACTGTCAACAAAATGAAAACCTGAATTTTAATAGGCTTCAAAAATTCCCAGTAGGATCTTCAAGTAATTGAAAACCGTTTTTAAAATGACTGGGAGATAAGGGAGCACAGCACCCTTTCAACAGTGATTTTGACATTCTGGAGACAGCAATGGCTGTCTAAAAGCAAGGGCACTTAGGCTGAAGCCACAGTATTACAGTATAGATTTGATAAAGTTTGCTATATTTCTTAATACATTAAAGACCTAAAGAGTCAAACGTGACAAATTCATTCGGTTTAGCAAGTTTAGAGAGAATCTTTAAACAGACGTAAACAAACTTGGTGAAAGAGCAAGATGATGGCTATGTGCAAAGTTGATAAATTCAATATAATTTCCACTAGAAGAAAAAATAAGTATAGTTGCTTATGCACATCAGGAGAACCCAAACTTAACGCAGGAATTCTAGGAAGAGATGTGTGAATCCCTATAACTAATTCTATATGGAGTGCTGATGAATACAATTCTTACAATAAAAAAGCCCCATGAGAGATCCTATATGCTTACAAGCTTTAATCTGACATGGACATTCACAGCTTAATTTCTCTTTAAAAGATTACTTTACAAGATTCTGTTGATAAAAATACCCTGCCTAAATTTCCAGAATAATGTCTGAATAATAACTGCAATGAGCAGTGACAACAAGGCTTCAGGGCACACGTACTATGATTATATAACAATAGATTGACTAGAATGACAAAAAAAAAAAGCAACATTTCCATGGACAGTATAAAAATAATCACTTCAATAACACTCGATAATGTTGTTGTTGGTCTCGCATCAAGTTGATGCATTGAAATTTCCTAAGTATGCATTTAAGAATGTTGGTGAGAAATGGCTTTTCCTACTATTTTTTTTAATGAAAGATGCTTGCCTCCCAAAAGGCTCTGCTGATTCTTCAGGCAGCTTGAAAATACTTCCTATGAAATTCTCAAACTATCCAGTTTGGGTAAGCTTCTTTTTCTATCATCCAAGATACTTCATTATTTCCTAAGCAGCAACACGAGCAGATTAAACTTGATCTTCTATGTCTCTGATATCAGGCTTAACTTCATTCATAAATAGCCATTCATAGCTTCATGGCATACTGACAGACTTTCCCTTATATCCCTTATAATCATTGCTGGAACTATAGACAATATTAGTTCTTTCTAATCCCTACTAAGAAGAAGAGAAAGCAAAAATGAGAAATACTGAACCGAAACTTGGACTCTAAGGGTATCTCTAGCAAGCAGGATGATAACCAATTATAGCTTTAATTAGGAAAGTAAAGCTGCTACTTAAAAGGAAAATAAACTAATGGTTTTAATAGATTTGGCTACTTCTAATTCAGAGTTTGAGAGATACTTCATACAATTTATTTTTTCTGAAATTCATCTTATTTTACATAATGATTTACATAACTCAGTATTAGCACTCATGTTTTAAAGTACATTTAAATAAATTTACAAGAAAATAAGTTGTGATTCCTACACTAGTGCAAAACTAACTCTAGATCTTGAAGAATTATTTACTATATAATCACACTGAAGTGATAAAGGAATGCTAAAGAATTAGCATTGACATGTTAAAGCCAAGAATTCAGAAATATTAAATTTGCGTGTACAACCTTAATTTGCTAAACCATTGCGTATTAATTAACATCCTGATGCCAACATCATATCAGAGTCCAGATGTGCAATATATTTAGCCCGGGTTGAAGCTCTAAACCAGAAGGCAAGAGTCTTTCATGGCCTGCCCTCTATCAAAGCACAGACCTTGTAAAACTAAGAGCTGATGATCATACGGATGATATTTTAAATATGGGAAATATCAGAAGCAAGGAAAGATAACATAACCCGACTGTGGATTAACTACCAGTTCCTTATCTTTACAGACTTGGAGATCTGTTTATACATGAACCTCATTGAGTGGTGCTTAGAGACGAATCAGTAGCCAGACAACCATTAGGCACTAGTGGAAGTTTTGTTTCTGGATAGCAGGGATGACACCAATTACACACTCTGTGAACATTTTTTCTATCTCCACCATTCACAAGTTTTACCTGGTATGTTAGAAACTGCACCATGTCAGCAGAACTGCTGGATTTTTCAGTTGCCAACTTTCAGGATCCTATTCTAAACTAGGGAAGTAGAAAAAAATCTTTGAACTATTTAGCGGCAGCAGTTTTGATAGCTTTTGTCCAGATGAATAAAGTTTGCTGTACCTGATACCCCTCTAAGAAAACCAGAAAAATTTTCAATCCCTGTAATAAGTATCAGACATGTCAGGGGAACAAGAGCAGACACTTTTATTGCTGTACTTTGGGAGCAGGCAACCAAGTAGACTGTTTCAAGAAACCACCAAATTTTTCTCTTTTTCTCCTCATGATAAAACCTGTCTCACAGGAGAGAAGAGGGAAAAGCAGCTACAGAAGAATGCAGTGCTTCAAAAAAGCAGCGTTTCGTTCTTTCATCCTCATTTCCTCTAAGTGCAATGTCTGTGCTTCTTACTTTCTCTACAGCATGAAGTATGGCAAAGTAGACAGGGACCCTGATACAGCTCTTCCTCATCAGGCCCAGAAGCATAAGGCTGGTGAAGAATTACGACAACAGCAGAAGCAAAGCTGGAGAAGTGTGGGGACAGAATTGATGCAGGACTAATGGAAAAATGAATGAACTCAACATGCAGACCTAATTGTACCAGACTTCCGTGAATTATATGTTTCAGAGTTTCTTTGGTTTGGATAGGAATGTAGAAGGGAAAAAAAGTCACTCTTAATATAATGTCTCTTAGTATCTTGTCTGTGAAGCCCTAGAGGGCTAAAATAGGCAAGCCCTGGCACTGGCTAGCTAAAATAGACAAATAAGGTACAACATTCTACCTGCCTGCTCAGAATTAAATTAACTAACAGATTTCAAGTCAGAAGATAATTATTCCTCTCAGCAAACGAGTAAGCACTCTTAGTGTTTTTCTGTCCCTTCTTGTAGCAGATGTTGTAGTCTAATTTTACAAATATGTAGTATACAGCATTATATATATTCCTTTAAAAATACTTTAAACATTTTTTTAAAAAAACTAGAAAATAACTCAAGTATTTAAGTTGTTCAACAGCCATGAAAATTACCGTGTTTTCTTATTGCAGATATTGATTTCCCTGTAATTTAATTTACTCTTAAAATCTGAGAAAGCTTCTTTGCTGTAGTAAACACTGTCAGCCTAATGAAGTGATTCTTGTACTTTCAAGTACAAAAGAATGATCTACCAATTAAAGGTGAAGGAACCTATGAAATGAACCAGTTTTTCATTAATATTTCCCTTCATTTCAGAGTTGCAAACTATCAAGTAGCTGCAAGCTACAAACTTCAGGAGCATATAAGTAGACATTCCTAGGGATGATTTTCACATGAGAATGTGCTTCTCCTCTTGTTTCAGAAAAGACTGGGGTTTCTACCTTTCTTTTCTTTTTAGCAGGGGCATCCCATTTGAGAAAATTGACAGCTTGAAAAGCTTTGGTCTGGACAATGGTTTTAATTTAGGTAAGTTATCTTTGAACAAATTCAAGGTCCATTTTTATACATAATTTTATTTTTATTGAGAAATACATGTTCAAGAATGGCTATTCATTCACTTTCTACAAACCACACCCTGTGGAGGCATGATTAAAACACACCTGATAATTCACAGCTTGTTTGCAACAGGGCTCATCGCTTTATTGTGAACATATTTAAGGATTTCCTTTGTCTATAGTTCTGGAAAATATAACTGTGTTATTCTTAATCTTAAAAGAATTTTACAACCATGCATTACATTTAAAAAATGTAATGACTTCTTGACACTGGTAGATACGTTGCTATTTTACAGATATGAACAGCAGGAATCAAGTTAAAGACTCTTTTTATTGAAGGCCAAAGGACTTGAAAAGGTAAGTCTCAGGCCGTGCTAAAGATGAAAATTTTATCTCAAAATAATCCATGTAACAAATTCTAAATCTGCAGGTGTCTCTGTCCACCAGCTACCTTATTGTATGAATGAAAAGGTGTGCTTATAAAGCATGAAAAAATTGCCCCATTAGCAGTTCAACATTCTTTGTGTCTCAAGATAATGAGGAATAAAAATGAATGGTTACTCTGCTTAAAATAAAAATGCTATAAGCACAATGTCCTGACCAGACCCTCCTTGGAAATACAGTAAATCTTGGCTCTTTCAGTTCAGAAGGGCAGGATGTGTGCGTTTGAGGGAGAAGGCAATACTCATTAATTAAGGGAGATGGAACAAGAAATCATGGCTAGCGGGTTTTCACCTGGGATGGAGAGGTCTTAGTTTCCAGCCCCTACTATAATCTGTTTATGCTATTCAATGATCTGTTAATATAAAATAAATGCATTCACCAAAGACAAGAGCTATGGGCGCAGAGAGGCAACTCTGAATTTAAGTGCAACTTTGAAATTACCAAACCTATGGGGTACCATTTGATCTTCCAGCGTGAAACAGACACATGAAACTGTTACGAATTAGATATTAATTCTGTCTTGCTAAGATAACGTGATCTACAAAAGCATAGTGCCTTTGCAATTGGTGTGTCTCAGATCATACCACATAATTCAGTCAATCCTTACTTGTTTACTGAAGGAATTGAAATATGTAAATATGTCATAGAGCCATCAATTTTTCATTGTAGAAAATACAGCTAAATAACAAAACAGAAACTCAAACTCTTCTAAAAGTCTTGGCATTTAAAATGCACCTGCTGTAGCTGCTTAAAATCTAGTGTATTGGATGATTAGGAATTTAGCTTTCTTGGAGCAATCACCAAAAAACCCAACCAGAAATCAACTATAGTACAAAAAAATCAAATTCCAATATTTCTTTCTTATATTACCTGTGAGAATTTTTAGAGCTAGTGCTGAATATTAACAGGTAAATATACCCAGGGACATGCCAATATTTATTTAGTAAAATAAAAAGATCCCAGATACTGTTTACTGGAAAGTACAGTTGTTGTCAATAATTAGACAGAAAATTGTGAAATCCTTTTTCTGCTCAAGTTACTGGTTTTACAATTAAAGTATGTTAAGATCATTAGATTTCCAGTCATCACTGTTTGAAAACCACAACTGTTCAAACAAACAGCTCTGCAGAATTTTTGAAAAGCGTACTAAGTCTGGCTGGGATGGAGATGATTTTCTTCATGGAAGTCAGTAAGGTGATGTGTTTTGGATACTAGACTAAAACAGTACTGATAACACACTAGAGTTTTTACTATCGTGGACCAGTGCCTGCACAGCGTTGAGTTTTTCTATTTTGCACATGGTGCACCAGCAGTGAGCAGGCTCAGGTTTGGGAGGAGATACAGCAGGACACTTGACCCAGTGTGGCCAAAGAGATATTCCATACCATACTACATCATGCTCAGGGAAAGGAGGAAAAAGTAGGGGATATCTGTGACTATAGCATTTGTCTTCCCAAGTGACTAAGTGTTCCAAGTGCCGAGGCCCTGCTTTCCAGGAAGTGGCTGGACATCTGCACGCTGAAGTAGTGAATGAAAAATGCTTGTCTGAGTGCAAGGCATTACGTAAGAGACTGGGGTATAATGTTCCCAGTTTTCTCTGCATCATTGGTGCCTGCTGTCCCTTGTGAAACCTCTGAAAGGACTCAGGGCAGCCTTTCCATTCAGATACAAATACTAAGGACCAGTTCTTTTTGAAGTACTACCCTTCACCATCTCCAAATGATCTGGGCACTGAGGATGGTACTTGTGTACATAATTGAGGAGAGCTATGAACTTACTGTATGTCCAGAAGGGAATTGAGTAGGTTGGTAGAAATATGTTTAAGTGGTGATGACTTCTACATATACATTTCTAACTACCTTTGATCTCCTTCATAACAACACTAAAAAGGAACAGACTCAGAAAATTTCTGGGTCATTTCCCCTCCCTGTGCTCTGTCTGGACAAAGAGATTGATGCCACGCTTTCATTCTCTGATGTCCTCTAGGACTTGTCTGCTTCAACAATTCATTTTCTGATAGCTCTTGATCCACAACCTCTTTTGGTCAAACTTGTTTTCTCCCATGATGCTCTTTTTTGATTCTTCGTTTTGTACTCATGTGTGGCTTTGAATGCTGTATCTAAAGCACTTGGGAAACATCTTGGTTCTTGACTTGAACAGTTTCCTTAGAAAAACATGTTATTCAGAGACTGCCTTGCACAGGTCAGGTGAAAGATGGAGATTGAAAGAATATTGCTTGTTTGATGCCACTTAATAAAAGACAGGTCAGGGCTGAGGAATAGAAATCTAAGAACTATAAGAATTGGAGTGAAACTAGGTCAGTTAGGGAAAGAGGGAGTGAGCTGACCATGGATGAGGGAAAAGAACTTCTTCGAGGAAGAATAAGATCATAGTTTCTGTTTTGTCCATCTTCCCATTTCTCAGACCTCAGGAAAAACTGTGCTTTTGTCCTCCACCTATATGTAAGGTTTTGGCTGAAATAGTGTCTGACTATGTCTGTCCCATCTCCTACTGAACCACCATCAGCTGGGTCCATATTCCTTGTTGTAGAAAATCCTCATAGGTGGATCTCTTTGGTTCCAAAAACTTCCAAAGTTCTTCTATGTTGGTATTCCCAATGCAGAGACAATTATTCAGGGTCATTGTGGTGTTTCTACCTCAGGATGGAGACTCAACTCTCCACAACTGCCTTTTGTCCCTGCTCTCCCTCCATAAATAACATACATGCAAGAAAGACACCTAACTCTGAGAAGTCCACAAGAATTTAAATGGAAAGAGTGTCTGTGGCTAGGCAAATATAAGTCTCTTTTCACAACACTAAAAGACTTCCAGTATGTGTATGTGCTTATGTATTTTGGGTTTGTCTTTTTGCTAGATGTTAGTTTTCCTAAGTTATCTGGAGAAATATCAATTCTCTCTACCATCAGGAGTATCTGCCAGATAAAAAACAAAAGAAGAAAGGAGTCAAAATAAACAACTAAGCATATAGTATGACTACAAACTTCTGTGTTTTCAGGATGTTTGCCAAATTTAGGTCACGGATATTTGTCTAAAAAAGATAATTAGCAGACTGGAAAGGAAAGCAAATTGATGTGCATTACTTCCTATGCATGTCAGCACTCCTGTGGGTGACAGAAAGTTTTGAACAAAAAAAAGGTAGGGAAAGCTCTAAAGTTTACACAAGGTCTAATTAAGACATATCACTTCTTTGAAATGGTTGACTATCACCACTAGTCATCGCTTCAATAACAGAGTAAGGTGGGATTTTTTATTACACTAAAAAAAATCTTGTTGCAAACATCCAGAAAGCATTTTTTTTTTCAGATAGTGTTCACAAATGCAATCATCAGCTCCAATTAAAATCCTGCCAGATTAATCCACCTGTATGCCAGTTCTATGTGTGTCTCCAAATATATGAAAATCTATATTTTATCAGTAGATTTGTTTGCAGATGTCAGATTCCACTTTTATCTCCTGGATAAACACCAACTGAAAGTGAAGGAAGTCCAGTACATTTAACTGCAACATATTCAACCTGCTCTTAAAAAGCATGAAAGAGGCTTGGGAGACCAATGGATCCAAATTTATGCATGTATGCAGAAACCTAGTATGTCTGCATATGTGAATGCACACATAGTCAAATGCATATCAGTCTCAGCATAGAAAAACTCCCCAAACTCTGGTTCTGTTTAATTTAATAATACAGGTAAATTTTATTATTTTTGCATATTTCACAAAAATTTTTTATTCTTGTAGATTGAAAATAATTACTTTTTGTAATAACCTGCCTAGGTATCTATACAAGCAAAAATACATATCTGTATGTGTTGATTTCCAGGGGAATTTTTAAAAGAACTTATGTTAGGAGTACTGACTCGGTGAAGTTTGTGTTCCTGAATCACTCAAGTTCTCTGGAAAAATCTCAAATATGTTGCACAGCGAGATAAAAGATGAAATGTATCAATGATTCCTCCAAGTCAAACAACAGAACTTTGGTTTTATGATCTTGTCTGTGCTTCCCCCATTCCATCTGCCCAATAAATCACACAGAGTAAACAGCATAGAACACAGTTGGCTTATTTTAAGGATAAAGGTCTACTGAAACCTTGTTTAGATTAAGAGACAGCAGCTCCAGGGAGACTAAATCTGTCACACTTTATATTTAGATATTATGCCATCCTTCTCACAGACCAAAACCTCAAGTTATATTTTCCTCTTTTCTTTAAAAGTACATCCAATCTGATGTCAAACATTCTTTACCACATTTCCTTTAACTACTGTAAAATTCTATGCCTACTCAGAATTCTGCAAACAATGATTTAATTAGTGCTATTTATTTTCTTTGCTGGATTTCTTTTTTTCTAGAGTGCACAAACAGCCTCAGTTCTACCTCCCAGGAATACAGTCTCTCTGTGTACATCAGCTGCTGAGGAACCATGCTGTTCAATAGAGCTACCTTGGATTTAGATTTTCCCTTCCCCTTCACTTGGCACAGTAACTCTGGAATCAAAGATATGATTACTGACTGTTTCACAGAAAGACCAAGACAATTTCATAAAATCATTTAAGTTGGAAAAGACCTCCAAGACCACTGAGTCCAATCATAAGACCAGCACTAACAAGTCCACCACGAAGCCATGTCCCTAAGTGTCACCTCTACATGACTTTTGAACACCTCCAGGGATGGTGGCTCAACAACTTCCCTGGACAGCCTGTTCCATGGTTTGACAACCCTTTCAGTGAAGTAATTTTTCCAGTTAAGGTCCAATCTAAAACTCCCCTGGCACAACCAGAAGCGATTTCCTCTTGTCCTTTCAGGTAGTTGTAGAGAGCAAGAAGGCTCCCCCAGGCCTCCTTTTCTCCAGGCCAAACACCTCCAGTGCCTCAGCTGCTCTTCACAGGACTTGTGCTCCAGACCCTTCACCAATTCTGTCACCCTTCTCTGGACATGCTCCAGCACCTCAATGTCTGTCTTGTAGTGAGGGGCCCAGAACTGGACACAGAACTCCAGGTGTTGCCTCACCAGTGCTGAGCACAGGGGGACAATCACTGCCCTGGTCCTGCTGGTCACACTATTTCTGGTACAGGCCAGGATGCCATTGGCCTTCTTGAAGCCATGTTTGTTTTTTTCACAAAATGTCCCTATTAAAAGAAGTGTTGCTGTACCTTATTCAATATTCAAAAATCACTATTTTGATATTCCAAAATGCTATTAAAGCATTGGAAGAAACACATAAAACAGACCAGAAAAAAAATTATTCCAAATATGATCCTAAAGCACAATCTCTCTTGAGCAGAATCTGTAAGAATTTTTGTGTTTTGCAAATGGCTTTACACTAAGATTTTTTTAAATGTAAGCAAAAGAGATGCTATCTTCCATACCACTCAAAATTGAAAGGCTATTTCTACATTTTGTAGCAAATTTCATAGACAGCTCCAATCTGCCATAGCTAGATTTCTCAGCTGCAATTTCGCACAGTAAGACAAGTCAATTTAATAACCTGCTCCTTAGTGCCAAAATTTTGTTACTCTCCCATTTCTCTCTGTTCAGTCCCAATTATGCACTCCTTCCAGTTTCTTTGCATCATTCTGACTAACATCAGAGGTAACACCAGACAATGCAGTTCACTGATCTGGCAAAAAGGTAACCTGGCAAAGTATTTTCCAGGTTAGTGCATTGGATTGCTCACAGAAATATTTGATAAGCACCAGAATCAGCAAAGAAAGTGTCAGGAGTGTGCAGCTAAATGAAAGGCGGCGGCAGAGCAACACTTCCACTTTCATGTGTTAGTGAGTCAGAATAATTTTGTTTGCCCAGGTATAAAATGGCCACTATGTTGTCTGATAATATTGGAATACAGCAAGCTGTTATGACTACTAGAAAAGCCTTGCATGTGTTGTGGGTGGCTTACATTTTCACTCAAGCAACAAAAAGTGAAAATGAAGATTTGCATGCCCCATAACCTGCATCCATGACAATATGGAGCCCGTTAGTCTAAAGAATATGTATTAATGACAAAAACATACAATACTATAACATGTACAAAAACATATTACTAATTTAAGCCTGTTTGATGGTGAACAAGCTTGCAGTGGTGTGGAAGCCATTCTGGACCCAGTAGGCTGTTTGCTTTGCACTGGATTTAAGATAAACTTTCACTTAACAATAAGAGAAGAAGATAATAGCTATAGGAGTCTATTTCAGAATGTCTTACTGCAGTTGACCACTAAATAATCAGCAGCTCAATACCAAAATATGTAGATGTTGTATTCTCTATGTTTGAAATAAGTGGCTGTACTGGCTAAGCCCATCTTTGATGCAATGCAAGAATTCCGAGGGAAAGGACTTGGTGATTCCAGAAAGTACCCATAATGAAATTTAACAAGCATTTGTCAGCTGAATAAATGATAATATAGAAATACGCATCCTGAAATCCGAGCACAACATGCCTCTTCTTCAGATCTTTTACTGGAATATCATTGTTAACAACGCTCATTTTAATCTATTTATTCAGACTGAGACTGTGACAAACCCCAAGGCTTCTCTTCTTCCTCTGAAATGGAGACTTCAGTCTGACCAACTATCTTAATTTCTCACCTCCTTTTATGGTGATACAGAAGCTCCTCTAATAGTAACCACAGACTGCATGCTTTGTTTTACTGTGTATAGCATCAGAAGACTCTCCAGACTGGGACTAGAGAAGAAGGGTATGGAGACAATAAGAAAAGGAATTCAATTTCATAGCCCCTCTTCAACTGAATGTATGTTGCTGAAGCAAGGATATTCCAGGTAGAGTGGTATCAAGCAATGATCTGAGCAATGATCAAAGACATGGGAACTGAGAAAAGGTGTCAAACAGGAGAAAAGACCTCAGAGGGGAAATAAATGCTGTGTTTAGGACAAAGGAAAATAACAACCAGATGCCATAGCAACTGCTTCAGGACTGGGGTTTTGGCCCTTTATTTGCAGATTTTGTTAGCTTGTGTTGGTAATAGGAAGATACTCCTTCACTGATGATTTAGAGTGCACTCTCATTCTGTGGGCTAGAGCACAGCTGTCCCTATGAGGATCCAGTACCCAGCAGCTACGACTGTAGGTAAAACGTTCCCTAGTGTTTGAAGTTCCTTGAGAATCCCACAGAGACTGCTAGGATCAGTAGAGCACAGCAACAGCAATTCCCAGTGCTATAGAAGCTAAAGCAGTTGCGTCTAAGCACCCTGAAAAGAAATCTAGGAAAAGACAAATTGACTGTCACACCAAAATGAACTTTCATTTATCTCTGTATTCTAATGGCAACCTATGAATAATATACTCTATTTCAGGCCAATTTAGCATAGTCAAGTTCAGCAGTGCTGCTGGATCACTCGAAATGATCACCTGAAGGCGAGATGTTAAACATTAATTCACAACACAGAAGTACACACTCCATTTTTTTTTTAGAACAGCTTGTCTTTTGAGACCTGTTAACTTCTGACCAATCGAAACACTAATTCTTTGTGAAACTTTTAGAAAAACAAGAAGGCAACAATACCATTTTGTGATTTACACTGGTCACAGGAAAACTTGTTCTACACCATTTCATGAATTCTAAACATAAACTCATTCTTCCTATGCCTTTGGGTTGCTCTGCACAACGGAGTCTAATCCAAACTGGGCCCTTTTGGTGCTACCAATAAATAAACAAATAAATAATTGGGTGAATTTCTCTGATGGTAGCCAAATAGTCTGTCCTTTCAACCTATTCACAGCACTGTTTAGAAGCACCAGCCAAACACAACATATGTATGAATGAATTATCTTTTTTATCTGTCATCTATCATATTCATGGCAGAACGAAATTGTGCTGTTCTGTTAAAAAGTATTTTTACAGGATGCTGTGGAAGACTTAGAGCCATTAGAATCTACATTGTTGTCAATTTGCTTAAAAAAAATCCATTATGAATTGTACTTTCAGATGTAATACCAAATTTGTTACATCTTGACTTGAATTTTATTGTCTTATTTCAACAATTATAAATGGTTGCAACAAGACTGGCTTAAATGAGTGGTGTTGTGTGTGTAGTCCTAGGCCCTGTTTCACTGCAAAGTTATTACTTCACAGCTAGGCTTTTTATGTAATAAGTTCTGTGAAAATCTGAGAGCCAAGTGGGGAAGCCTTAATTAAAATCAATAAATAAGTAACTCCTTCTATGGCGTCCTCTGTTTTCAATGCATAGTTTCTATTAACTCAGGGCTCAATTAAGCAAACCAGGCTCTGTATGACTAAGCTGAGAAGCATTTATGTTATGACGTATCTTTAAAAAATATCAAATTTCCTGGTAATCTTTATTCTCTTGTTTGATTCATATACTAGAATTGGTAGAAATTTTTCAATGAATGAGGTAGGAGTTTGCTAAAAAACTGGAGAAGAGATGCTACAAGGAAGGATGCTTTCAAAAACATTCTTTTCCCTCCTTCCTGTAACTATAATACATTTTTATAGAATATATATATAGAAATTTATGTAATAAAGCTATGTTTCTACTTCATGTTCCATCCCTATGGCCAAAGACATGCACTTTACATGAACCTGTACTAATTCAGGCTCTGTACCTGCATTTTCCTCAAAGTAGGGATTTAGAAAGATACAGGATGCCAAGTCAGTGACAGCACTGCTCCTAGAAAAGCCAGATTGCTGAGATGGAAAGAAGAGGTGGGCTCAGGAGTCAATCTTCTCCAAGGTCTTCTTCCTATCTCTACATTACCCATGAAATTCCCAATATCCTCACTCACAGAAGATACCAATGAAAATTCCAGAAAAAAAGCTCCAGCTTTCTAACCTTGCATAGCTCTGAAAAGAAGAAAGCATGACTGGACTACTGGACTTGCACTTTTCCAGAAGCGCACAAATTAAGAGGATTTTCTTCTTTGTACTTGAACAGAATATGTTTAATCTATTTCATATAGGTAAATATTAAGAATAGGACTATCAAAGCAAAGCTTGTCACATAACTAGATGATTAATTGAGTCCTGTGAGAAGTTCTGGATCAGATAGAATATGAGGCTTACGAGAATGCAACTGTTCAGACCAAGAGTACCCAAAAACGGAGGAAACAAGTTTTAGTCCTGTTACATGAAGCACAGGTTGGTTTTCCAGGAGGAGATTTTTCTTTATTTTGTAACCTGCCTTTGGGTTCATTAGGTTTATAGTTACCTTGGGAACAGGGATAGCAAAATAACCAGAAGATATTAGATTGGTATTTTATACAGCATTGTCCCCTACCACAAACATATAATTCATTCAGCTACAAAAAGTTTGTAAAAAATATTGGTTTATTAATTCTGTATCCTGTAACTTTTAAACCTTTCTTCAATATTCTTTCTCCTTTTTCCCTTACTTTGTATGTATTTTCACCAAATTGGAATGCATTGGAACCATGAAAAACTAAGAAAATTATGTAGAGGAACATTTTGAAATACATCACATTTAAATACTCTCATTTTTTTTTTTAAATCAAAGTCTCCACATTTTCATTACTTTTATATTAAATTTATTCTGCGTAGACTTCTAACTTAAAATTGCTACTTGTATAAAAAACCCATATAAATTGCTGGCCTTGAAGTACCTTTATTATTAATGAAAAGAAATAAGTACTTTTACAGTGTTTCACCTTATCCTCTGGGAAGAGATGAGTTCTGCCCTAAATCACTTATTTCCCACCATTCACTTGAAGGAGTCTAAATAATTTCATACATAAATATCTACAGTGAAGATGTCTACAGCTGGTTAACTGCATTGCAGCAATGAACTTATTTATTGCTAGCACAACATTCACAACTTGCTCATTACCACTTTGCTGTCTACCTTTACTTTTCATGCTGAAAATATTCAATTCTGTTTTATATTAACCAATCTATACCAAAACCATACGCTAAAAATTCAACCAAAAATTTTTCTTTGGACACCTTCAGGATCTGGTCAATTCCTCAACAGCACATCCTTTTCCAGTCCATTCAGTAAAGCAAAATGAAGTAGAACATAACATAAACCGTAACCTTACCTGAGTGCTTGTAGAAGGTAATTCACATCACTGTATTAGAAATACATAGAAATGGTGTAAATTCTGAACGAGAAAGGATACATTCGTATGGCTCCTGTTCTTGTTCCAATTGCCAGAATTTTCTGAACTGGGTCAAAAGCTAAGGCAGTGGGTAGATAAGGGAAACCATGGCGAACCGTCTGAAACAGAAAAAATGAGCAAAGTGATTGAACTGTAACCACAGATAAAAGATAACAGCATGAGTGTTTTATGTGATGTGTACAGGAAGAGCATCTATATTTTTCTGTATGTTGTATAGAGAATACTTCAAGAGAAGTATTTAAAAAGATACAGTATTTTGAATACAGAAGTGAATTTTGCTCACAAGAAATTCTAGTTATGCTTTTTCCTCAGTAGTATTTGAAACGGTTTTGTTGCAACAAAGTAGATTGCAAAGTATAAATCACTGTACAACTGCCATATATTGCTTATGTGGTATACTGAAAGATAACCTCAATATGCAAGGCAGTTGAACTGTAAATTGAAAAAAAAGACACATAATATGCTCTCAAAACACTATCAGAAATAACCTTAGCCTCAACAGAACAGATCCAGCAGAAAGAAATGGAACATGTCCAGGGGAAGAGATCCAATAAACCAATAAACTGAATTGAGTCTACACGGTAAAAATCCCTAATATCAATTTAGAAAACAAAGATGCCAGAGAAGATATTCTCAAAATGAGCAACTGAATCACTCACCCTTTCTTAATCTTTATTTATAATACTATGCTTTTAATTCTAATTTTTGAAGAGATACTTTGGGGAATAAATGAACTGAGCATGATGCAACACATCCTTGAAGACTGTCTCAATATTTTAAGTTATCTTAACCTGGAGGTTATGACCACTATTACTTGCCTGATTCTTATGAGGAAAAACCTAACGAGGGAGAACATTAACGTAAGAATAAAATTGAAAATAACTAGACTAGACTATAAAAATACACATTAAAATGAAAATTAATTTTGTGTGTGTGACTGCTTACATAAAAATGGGTAAAAATTAGTATTTTTTTAGTATAATAACAATGTTTTATTTAGCATAATAAAACCTTGAACTCTAGGATTGAATCTTTTTTTAGTATGTGATTGAGATTGGAGAGGAAGTGCTTTGAACTGAATGAAATTTAACTTTTTGAGATATCTTCTTCTTCCTTGAAATTATCTCATTCAAGAACTACGTCTGCTGAAGCATTCAGCAGTTCCCTATGGAACAGCTTCAACAAAAGGGACTCCTTAATTGCAGACCTGTTGAGTAAAAGGCAGCTGATGATTTCACAGCTGTATCACTCCAACTCTTCTACTGCAGCTGGAAACACTTGAACTGATATTCACAAGCAGTTTGGGAACAACCAAACGTATGTTTTTCAGCAAATAACCACTTCCTTAAAAGAGATCTCACTTGTCTCATATCTTAATTATTGCTGATAAGGGAGGTTGTTTAAAGAATGTCAAATTATTGGTTTCTAGACTGCAAAAATCCAGAAGCATATGCTACTTTAGTAAGCTGTAGAAAAGTAACTTACATTTTATATTAATGTAGGCATTTATCAGAGACCTCTACAACTCCATTTCTTGTTTGGTTTGGTTTGTGGTTTGCTGTTGGGGTTTTTTTGGTTGGTTGGTTTTTTTGATTTCTTTTTTAATCATCTCATCTTCTTCAGTGTTAGGATTGTTCAAATATAAAGTTTTTTATTCTGGCATCTAATCTGCTACTAGACTTACACACCACAAAAATGGTTTTACCTCTTATGTCGCAAAATCATCAGGAATCGTGAATTGTAGTATTTTCTAGAACGTTGAATATTTAG
The DNA here is from genome assembly GCF_036250125.1 of Pseudopipra pipra. Taxonomy (NCBI): domain Eukaryota; kingdom Metazoa; phylum Chordata; class Aves; order Passeriformes; family Pipridae; genus Pseudopipra; species Pseudopipra pipra. The sequence goes on along the minus strand of NC_087550.1, from coordinate 26,430,166 downwards.
CCTAACTGCATTACTAATATGCTATTATATTTGCAAATTCTGTATTATGGTGAATAAGTGTTCTTCCTTTTCTGAAAAAAAACCCACCATATATTTACGAACTACTTTTGTTAATTACTAATTTTTAAAAATCCTCTCTATAATATAGTTTGAATTTCTATCAGTTCCAGTCACAGTATGCTTTTCTGATGTTTAGCTATGACTGGAGCTTTCACTACTATTGCAAAGATCAATATTTTTAAAGACTTACTTGCATTCTTGCCTACATATTTGGTATTTCAGTATTTCTGCAATCTGTAGTTAGACTTCCCATTTGGAAATTTTAATTGGGTCCTATATTTAAGATAGAACTACATTTTAGAAGAACAGTGATGCACATCTTTTCAGGATCATAGCTCAGTAAAAATTTTTGAACTCTAGGATTGACCCAAAAGTGTTATTTCTGTTTTGGAGCCATTTTCCAAATTTCAGTATTTAGACTAAGTCCAACTGGGAAGTTTTTGTGAATGCAATTCACAAAATTGTGAATTTAAAATTCTGCCATTTGTATAATATATATAAGAAAGTAACTATTGAAATCTATTGGACATCTAAGTAAATTAAAATTTTTCAGTAAAATATTTATATTTATTAGGACTCTAAAAGGACAAAACCATTTTGGAAGTAGAGCCAAGCTATACAGTACGTGGTTAGGGCAGAAAAAGATATCTCTGTGATTGAGATTTTGGCACGAATTAGAGCAGCCTCAGAAATTATTCTGAAGATCAATCTTATTCAACAAAAGAACAGGAAAAATCTGTAGCATTCCATACTCTCAGATTCTCATCCTCAGCTCTAGTCCAACAATCCTTCTATTTCTGAGGACTGTGAGAAAAAATGACATGAAAATCTAGCACTTGGAGTAGACTTTTCAATTATGCATTGATACAGCTAATGTGAACATACGTGTAAGGATGAATAACAATTCCAAAACTGTGCCTGGGCCTCCTTACAGCATTTACTAATACAGATGAAGAGGAAGAGAAGGCCACAAAATTAACTTGATTTTAGGGTGACTAAAAAAAAAACCCAAAAAACCCCCTACGTTCCTGCTTAATCTGAGTTGTATCTGGTGGGAACAACACAGAACAAATCTTTCGGTGGTGCTCAGAAACACAAAACAAAGTGGATTTTTTTCCCCAAAATTAAACTATCTCAACAGCAGGCAAAAGCAGAAAAACTATGCTGAAAAAATCAGTCAGGGTTCAAAGAAATATAAGACCTAACTACCATAAATGCCCCAAGCAAGAAGATGTCAAGAAAAAAAAAAAAAAAGAGGGAGAGAAAAAAAAAACCAGACAGCAGATGGAGCCAGGACTGCTTTTCTCCACATTATCCATCTTCCTTTTATGCCTCCTTTTTTGGCATGCTGTCTCTAGAGGCAGTCTGTGCTCCCTAGGACATACAGTTTATGTGCTATATGCAAAATAAATTTTTGAAACAGAACAATTGCAAATGCAGATATATTTTCAGAATAAACCTTTGTTCAGCTTTGTTATTCTCTCTTAAATCCTGTTTTAAATAATTTTAAGCAGTGAATTGCATGTATCTGTCATTAAAGTAATCTTTACACAACGAATTTACCTAAATTAATATAGGAAGTTGATTATTTGGGCTTGCTAGTAATCTACCAATGAACATTTCAACATCTTGTACAGAACACAACGATCCTTTTCCGTCTAAGATACCATGACATATTTCATTAGCTGAAAAAAAAAAATTGCACTAATACTAATATGCAATATCCAGTGTAATTGTTCACATGGTGCATAATGCAATTTTTCAGTACAAGAGTTTTTCTTAATTTCTATCTGTGGTGGTTTACGTCCGACTGCAAAGGCACCATTTTTAAAAGTGATTATAATATTTTCTAAATAGTTCCAGAAAATATAGAACTAAACCAAATTTTAAACTGTATCAGCCAATTAATAGGGTTTATAGCCAAAAGTGTTGCTGCAAATTTGCATAAACCTAAAATTCATAATTTTTCTGCTAATATTTTATAGATACTCAGGTTTGCGTAACATCTGACAGCAAACATATTTACTTAGGTAAATAATTTTTGAGAAGATGTCTATTTGTTGAAATTCAACTATGTACTCTAAACCTGTGACTCAGGATGTAGAGCCTGATTCCAAACTGTGACCAATGTGCACATGCAGAAACCTCACTGAAGAAGTAATTGATTGGTTTACAAAACAGAGGATGAAGTGTTGACTGAAACCTCTCTAGCCTCTCATTCGGCTATAAAGGAAATTAAAAAATGTCAATGATTACAGCATTTTCACCACTACAGTACTATTTTTAGTACTGTGGTACTCAAAGGTTGTAGTGGTGAAAATGGGTGCCTTTCCAGAGGAGCTGCTATGTATTATACTGCTGTAAAACCATGACATCCCTCGTTTATAGACCTCTGTGTTTGTAATCTCTGATTAGTAAAACTGACCCCTACTCATGAAAAATGGAAAGAGGACAAGATATCAGTAGGCTTCCAACCTAAGTAAACAATACAGGAGAGATACATTTTTTATTAGTTACATTTTCATTTTTCAAAGGAATACCTTCTGTAAAAATCAGAGCTTAGCTAAAACTTTCCAAACCCAAGCCATGAATTCCATCTAGCTCTCAACCTGTATTAGGAACCTGGGCTTTTGAGCATGTTCAGAGAATATTCTAAAAAACTACCTTTTCTTAATTGTTCTTAGATAAAGGTACCCACAGATAACTCTTTTTCTTGGTGTAAAGCTAGAAACAGTCATCTGGAGAAAAGCCATTTACAAAAGGGAGCGGTAGACTGGGAAGGCTGATTGCTATCCCTGGCAAGATGGTAAAATAAAGACTAACAGAGCACACAGATAAAGATTGTTGCAGAAGTCAGCACAGTTTCTTCAATGGGAAATCCTGTATGACTAGTTTTCTCTAATTCTATGAAGCTGTCAGCATGTATGTAAATAAAGGGGATTTGAATATACATAAGCTTTACAAATGCCTTCCAATAACATTCCACAGTAATGTTATTAAAAAAGCAAAGGTGTCATGGGACTGAAGAAAAAGGTTTATTTGTGGACTGAAAGCTGGTTAGATAACAGAAAGCAAAGGATAGAGTTTTATGGATTTTTACTATGAAAAAAATTCACAAGTATAATTCTTCATGGATGAGCGCTTGGACCAATTTTATTTATTACTAGGATTACCTATAAAAGATAATGAACACTGAAATCTCCAAGTTCATAGCTCATAGTAAGATCCTTTAGATAGTGAAATTCATTACTGATGGTGACAAATTCCTGAAAAAGCTCACTAGTCTGGCTTAACTGGGCAAGAAGTTGATTAGTGAACTTCAGTGTGGATATATGTAAGATAAGGCATCTAGAAGGAAAAAAAAGTAAATCTACAGGTCTACACAATGCTAAATTTGGAACTTGCATTTACAAGCCAGGAAAGTAGTTTGGGCACGGTTGGCATTCCTCTGAAGTATTTGGTTTAATATGCAGCAGCAAGTCAAAAAGCCAAGTAATGTTGGACATTAGCAGGAAGAACAAAGAATAACACAGAGGGCATAATTTTGCTGCTACGTAAAACCTGTGTGAGCCCATTATTTGAGAACTATATGGAGCTCTAGTGTCCACATCTGAAGAAGTAAAGACAGACCTGATCCAGAGCTGTTGTCTCTGTGGACAGAGTTGTCTTCCCCGTGGAAGACAACTAATGCTCAAGGTGATGGACAGAGACCTTATCAGGAAACACTAAAAGCACTGCAACTTCTGTCTGGAGAGGAGAAGGTTGTGGGGGGATATGACTAAGATTTGCATAATCAAGTGAGTGGGTATGTTAAACAAATTTGGCAAAACAACAGTATTCAAAATAAATGAAAGATTAGTTTAAAACAGAAAAAAAGGTAATGAACTTCTGAAATTTGCTGCCATAGGTTTTGAAGGCTGACAGTATCAGAAGGCTCAAAAAGGCATTAGACAAATTCATTGCCATTATTGATAAATGGATTTTAAAAGGACCAGCTAAGGATACACTCTCTGACATCTCAAATCCAGTGATGGTGGATGATGGGAGATTAGAAAGGGAATGGACTGCAGAAAGTGATCCAACTTATTACTCTTCCTAAGTGACACATTGTGCTGCCACTGTCAGAGACTGACTGCTGGGTGATATGGGCCGTTGCTTTGTCTCAGCGGGGTATTTCTTATGAGCTTATTATCTTCACCAGCAGCAGTAAAACAGAGAGAGGAAGAAAAAGGGGAGCAGTGTTAGTGGAGAAAAACACAGTAGAATAAAAACAGAAAATGTGGGTACACAAGGGAAAAAAAGAAATGTTACTGAAATAGGCAATGCAGGGGCAGGAAGAAAAGATACACACAGGGCACAATCAGAGTTTCATATTTCAATACTCAACTTTTGGCATAGAAGAATAATATTTTTAGTAATAGGCAAATTTGGTTTGTCTTTTAATTTTTAAATTCCCAAACTTACTTTGTTATAAAAGGTCAACTTAATTAGCTACAGTAGAATTTTGAGAAAATAGCTGTCCTGGACCTAAACCAGACTTCAAACACAATCTGAATTTTAAAAGTTTAGTTTCACAAATAGTATACACTGATAGTTATATGAAAAATAAGAGGGATTATAGAGTATTTGAAATAAATCATATGTATAATATACAAGTCAGTTAATTTTTTTTTGGAAGCAGCTTAAAGTACTTGAAAAACCTAAAACAAGGTTTGAAAAATTAGTATCAAGTCTATGCTTTTAGTATTGTGTTGTTTTCACTCTACTGTTTTTAAAAAGTCTGTATGCAGACCATATGATTGTTCTTTGAAACATGCTACCACACATCATAAAATTTTTAAATTTCCTCATATTGCTTGGCATTGAAAAACAAAGTACATCCAAAGGCATCTTCCAGACAATTAGCTTTAAATAAATGACTAAAATGAAGAAGGAATCTTGCAGTCCTCTTTAAAGTTCCTCCTTCCATGACAAAAATCTCTGCAGATATTTCAGAGATGTGTTTTTCCACTGTTATTTTCAGTTCTGCAAGCTGGATGCTGAAGACTATCAAATAAGGATGATCCTATTTACATGTGATTCATATAGGTACAAACAGCCAAGTTCAGTAAACCACGGGGGAAAAATAAGGCCTTTTGAATTTCAGAAAGTATTCTTCTCATGCTTGTTCCTTGAAATACACTGTAGTGTATTGAAAATACAAAATGATGTAATTTAGACAGAAAAATCCACAAATAAATAAAATTACATTGATCCTTGAGCTGCATTATTCCCAGTTCACAGCTCAGATGAGGGTGGAAGGGAACTCTGCAGACTGTCCACTCCAATCCCACCTGCCCAAAGCAGAGTGGTTGAATTTTAATATTACTTGCTTGATCTATTTAAATCAGTGTAGCTGTGACCAAGCAACTGCTTGGCAACTACACTATCTCGCTACATCTACCACAGCACTGAGTTACAGTGGTAAGTTAATAAGTTACAGGGTAACACATGGATATAACCATCCCAAGGAAGGTATTATGCCCTTTGGAGAAGTCCTAAATTCAAGGGAGGACATTGTATGCAAAATTATTTCACCTCTTCCTTTCCTATTCTTTCTAAAAGAACTCTACCAAGTTTAAAAACAAACAGACGAACAAAAAAACACCAACAAACCCAGACAAATATACAGAAAGGGAGGAAAAATTGAGAACACAAAGGAATTGCATCCATTGTACAGTAAATATGCTATAATGTACTTCACATTATTGCCATTTAAACTGGCAAGAAGAAATAGGGCACCAATCAAGAGAAATGCCATGGATGTTAACAAAACTATATTTGGCCTTGGATATAATGTAAAATTATTTAAAAAAACCCCAACCCTAAAACACTGATTTCAAAGCTCAATTTGGCCTACCTACTCAAGCAAGACTTCTGTCCAAATGGAGAATATTACAATTGAGGTAATTCAAATAGCAGTTCTTATTGATGTTGTTGTTGTTGCATCATTTAAGCGTATTACTCTAGAACTTCAAACAGCTTGGTTTAGAATATCATCTATCTGATGGAGATCTGTTTTATGGGTGTTTACATGAATTGTAAAAAACTAATCTGATAGCCCTGAAAGGAAAATATTTTTGTCTTCACTCTTCCTGTGGATGCAGAGAAAAAAAAAATTCATAACTTAAATGAGAAATTTAAAAAAGAAAAAACAAACAAAACTGTTTTTATTGAATTTACATCAGACCAACATAGCAATAACTCTAATTAATATTTCATGACTTCCCATTTTTGGATTTTCTGAAACTTTGCTACTTTAGGCTGATTATGTTCTGTTCTGTTATGGCTGATTGTGGTTACTCTTCTGAAGCAAATGTTTTGGTTGCTGCTTTCAGAATATTTTAATTTTTTAAAAATTTGCCATGTTGGAGGATTTAAAAAATTTTGCTACTGTGATAAAGTTCTTGAAGGGCAGGGTTTCTTTTTTTGAGGGGGAAGAGGCAGGGGAGGAAGCTATGGAAACACAGTCTTAAAACTCTATTTTGATGTAATCTGTATTATTGGTTTATTCCTGTGAAAATCTATTTTGCAACATAATTTGGCATTCTTGTATACAAACGCTATTACCAGATTTCATTACTAGCATTTTCAATGTTGCTTACTATTTAATACTAATTCATAGTTAACCTTCTCCTACCTTCTTCCTGTATACATGCTCTGTGCAATCTGAAGATTTTTTTTTCTGATGTTGAATCAAGAATTTAATCTGAAGATGGCCAGCATCTCATCTCACATATGGTGAAGACACATTCCAAATGATATGGAGATATTTTGCGGCAGGTTTTTCCCCTCTAACATCAGTGAAATCCAGCACATCCTGTACATTATTATCCCCCTCTGCATTGCCCATAATGGTACCAAGGACAGAGCTCACAGACACAAATGAAGACACCATATCCAAGGATCGTAAGAATCAGATCTCTGTTTACACAACCACATGCCACTTTTCCTGCCTTTACCTCATTCAGTGAGCATTTAAAAATATATATAGGGACAAACACTGAATAAACTAGGGATCTTAAGACTCACTACAATTAATCCACAACTACAATAGAATGTAACTGTAACACAAATGATGATGGACAGGTGTAACTGAAAGCACATCTCCACACTTAAGGAGTACAATAGATAGAACAGGATGAACAAAGTGGAGATAAGCATTCATAATTTATTTAGAATAAGTTTTTGTGATGTCCAATGGATAACAGAGATTTTCTCATAGGAACTGTTGCAAAGAGCACACAGAGAATAGCATCCAGCATCCCCATTACGTTGGGCACTGTTCAAAACAAATGTGATGGAGGACAGGAGCAAAATATAAGCAGACACTTCAAGAAAATAAAAAGATTAAATAAAGACTAGATTGCCACAGATACAGACATAACTGAATACCAGCTGAATAAGGGACCTGACTTCTGAGTATCTGATCTCACAGCATTCTTATGTAACAGATTTTCAAATGGAACACAAGCAATTATTTTTAATTTATTGGATTCAAATTATGCATAAGGATATATTACCATACACACATGCACCTACATATATACCACTGAATTCAATCAGATTACTTTTGAGTCCACACATTCACCACCTCAAAGCCTTAAATATTAATGGGGTTTTTTTCAGTACTATATGCAACTTAACTTCAAGGGAACCATAAAAAGTGTACCTTGTCAGACTTTGACCCTAGAGACAGCTGACAGACTGTCTCTAGCATTTTTTATTATTCATAGTCTTTGCTGGTGATCTGCTAGGAATGGACACAGCACTGCACAAAGATAACATCTTATTACATTTGAGCATACTTGCCAGCCATCTGTACCTATGAATATTGCTTTCTCTCCTCTCCACAGATGCACATTACTTGTACTTCTTATCCTACACTCCTCTAATTTTCCCCTATAATGATTCTAACACACATTGCGACAAATTTATACATCCCATAAGCTGTTTTTATAACCCCTTTTTCTTAGAATAGCCAATAGACCAGTATATTCATGTAGTTTAGGAGGGTATACTAGTTCACTTCTCTACTGCTTCATTGTCTCAGTTTATAAAGTGAGCATACTAATGCTAAGTTTTCACAGTATTTTCACATAGACCTCAAAAAGGGATTTGGGCATACACCGTACACAGGGGGTATCAGACATCTCAGAACAAGAATCAAACGTGAATGGATACTCATCTAAACTAAGTAAAAATGTGGTCTGTCTTAGATTTAGTCTACCTCTGCTGAGGACAGCTGCATGTTTGGCATAGTATTTGTATTTCTACTTGGAAAAAATCTTCATAATTTTATCCACGAACTTCTAACTATTTTCTCATTCATTTCCTAAAAAAAAAAATTATGCACAAGTCTTTTTCTTTCAGAAATGAGTGGGGAAAAAGAAGTTGCTTATGCAACCAGTGTTTTACGTGACAGTTATTTGATCAGAACACTCCTGTTACGTGGGCTAACCAGGCTGAATTTCCTCTGTCCTCCCAGAAGAGAATAAAAACTGCTTTTCTCGGTGCAATAGTGAGAAAAATTCTCATTAACTAAGTGGTGGCCCACAGGTGATGTACATTATACCCCGTGTGTCCAGTTCCACTAGCAGCTGGAGTACAGCCTGGAGAAAAGAAAGCTCTTATAGCACCTTCCAGCACCTAAAGGAGTTACAATAGAGCTGGAGAGGGACATTTTACAAGGGTATGTAGTGATAGGACAAGAGGGAATGGCCTTAAGTGGAAAGAGGGTAGGTTTAGATCAAAGGCTAGGAAGAAATTCTTGACTGTTAGCATGGTGAGACACTGGAACAGGTTGTCTAGAGAGGTTGTGCGTACCCCATCCCTGGCAGTGTTCAAGGCCAGGCAGGATGGGGCTTGGAGCAACACAGTCTAGTGGAAGGTGTCTCTGCCCATGGGAGAGGGGTTGGAACTCAATGATCTTTAAGGTCCTTTCAAATATCTATGATTCCACAGATTAAAAAAATAACAAACAACCAAAACAAAATAAAACCAAACCAAACCTCAAAGCACCCATTTGAAATGGCACACAAAATTACAGCAAATAGCTTAACTTTTAGGTTTCCATCTGTGAACTCAGGAGTTGAGCTCAGTGATCCTTGTGGGTCCCTTTCAACTCAGGATATTCTATGACTCTTATATCGCTAAAAATGCAAGGTCAACCATAAAAAGCAGAACAATTAGGACATATGTTAACTAAGATAATCTATGCAGCATGAATTTGTTCTCCACTTGTAAGGATTAATTATCTTTTTCTGCCATAGAACTTCCGTCTCCCCCATGCATAGTACAGTCTGACCTGTCCTATGGGCAAACCAAAAGTAAACAATTTAAGAGTTGTTTTCTGCCAAACTTGTCTATTTGGTGCAAAATAGGAATGTACAAGGTACAATTCAGATAGAAAATAGCAGAAAAAAAATTCTATCAATGCTGTTATCATTTAGTGTTATAAATGAGCAAGCCAACAGTTGTGAGTTAAGATTTTCACATGTGGCTGCTAACCATTTTCCCATTTTGTGATTGACCAGTTTGGGACAGTAGAGGTTGATGGTATTCGGATACCTCAGGTGCAATTCACAAGTTCAGTGTGGAGCCAGAAATCCACCTGCAGTCATTGGAGACAAAAACGAAATTCAGAGCCGTTCTGGCTATCTAAGGTGGATGTATAAATTAACAGTATGAACAAGTAGCCTAAAGATCATTCTGTAGGTGTGCACAATATGTGCAATAGAATGTGAAAAGAATGGGAGGTGCAACGGAAAGATGCGGTATAAAAGTGTTAAATGTGCTACAAGAAAAACACATGTAAAGCAGGTCAAGCTGGAAACTCAAGATAGTGGACACTAAATGTTTGTGGCATTTGGCATTTTCTGTGGCATCTATACAGGCAGGATAATATCCTCTTCATCTCACAGAAATATTGTGAAGGTCAATTCATTAACGTTTATAAAGCTTTCGGAACTTCAGTGGTGAGCACTTCTGTTGCAAAAGTCCACAGGGAACTTAATATTCAAGCATGCTCTGAGTTTTAAGTATGCAGAGAAATATTGAAGTGCTTTCCAATGAGCCAACACTATTTGTTTTGCTAAATTAAACCTAAAGAAGAAATGTGGGATCACGTAATTAAAAGTTCTCTTTGCAAGCAAACTTATTTTTAAAAAGTGGAACTTCTGAGTGCTTTGTTTTGTAACCTTTTTGTAAAAGTCTGAAAATAATTTTGAAGCTGTAATTGCATGTGTTGGCTATGAAGGCTCTGTATTAATGCATTTAGGATTAATACATGATTAACAACCAGACACAATGATGCAAAACCATAGATATTTGCAAAAAAACCAAAACAAGTGAATCCAGTTATGCTACTACAGGTACCTTAAAATTTTCAAAGTTCCTTAAAAAGAAGATTTTAATCTCTTTATCATGGACGAATTCTATTTCTAATTAATACAAACATTTAAAAAAGAAAAATACATTTTGCTTACCACAAATTTAATAAAATTACTATAACCTAATTTAGAAGTGTCATTTGTGACTGTAGTTTTAACATAATAGGGTTTTGCATCTAACCTTAGATCCAAACCCTGGTATATAGGAAAAAGCCCTTCCCAACATTACCTTATTTACCATTAAAATATTGAATGAACTCTGAGCACTTACAAGTAATCATACTAATTTTAAAATGGGTTTTCTTTGACATGTAGCACTTCACACACCTTTTATTTTTTGTTCCCTGCATGACCTTACTAAGGAGGTAAGAGAAATTAACCAAACAGCACAAGCTAGCTAAAACACTGTGGGATAGCAAGATTATTTTTTTTATTCTTCATAACCAAAAATAGAATTATATGCTCCTGCAGCATTGTGCTTTAATTGCCATTCCAAAATTCATCTTCTCTCTATTATCATTGAACTATAGTGTCATGTTGCATGTGCAGTTGAAGTACCTACTTGACTGCTGTCAGAAGGACTAAATGTTTATCTTCATAGGTTGACAAAATAAGGTATTACCACTTATAAACTCTAGGAATTAAGATTTAAGACCACCTGATATGAAATCCAAATAACTGAGGTATTTAAATTGGCTGCTGATTGGCTGTATCTTGAAGGCCTGCTTTTGTCAAAGGTAAGTAGGATTAGGAAGACAAAATTGCAGTCTGCCATGGGATTCCATACGAGTTTTAACAAAATTCTAAAGCTATACCTGCTTCCATGGGTTTTACATAAAGACTGGATCATGTGCATACTGAAACTATGACTGTACTATCAATAATGCAGCAAGATACAAAGGGATCCTTATTAGATTGCAAGACTACCCAGTAATAACATGAAGGCCAGTTTGGAAAAGAATATCTCATGCTTTGGGGTTTAAAGCAGTCCATAACCATCAGCATTTGGGAAGTAATTCTTTGAGAAGAAGACTAAATTGGCAGTTCTTGAACCTTTTCGAGGGTATCTAGTTGCTGCCTACAGCTAAAGAAAACATACTGGAGCAGATTAATTGTATGTCTAGTAAAGTGCAACTGTTATTGTGCTTTTAACTGAGGTCTTGATTTCAAACATATTCTGCATAAAGTTATTAACCTCATGCTCTACAAATTCTACCCTATGATTGTTCTTCAATAAAAGGTCAAGTAGTTCTATACGGGGCACTTATTTTCATGAAGAACGTACTCTATGTACAAAAAATGTACAACTTCATTCTTATTCGGTTTTTCCCAGCTGCGTCATCCCCCAACAAACAACCTTCTGCAAAAGAAATAAAATCACTGTTTTCTCCTTTCAGGTTCCCTCTGCTCAAAGTTCTACGCAAATGATTTAAAGCATCCTAACTGTGATCTTCTCACTTCCTGTATTAATAGCAGATCTCTCTCAGTGCTGTATTTTAGTTTCTAAATGCTCTGGACAAACACAGTTGAGCCTAAAAAATCCTTGTCAGAAAAAAACCCAACACCTATACAGAGAGAAAACAGAAAGAAGCAAACCCAAGGAAATTAGGTCTATCCCAATTAAAATTAACACAGACTTTACTAGTATATTCTACTAAATCACGTCTAAATTTCGGATGCTGCTGTTATCTTGCATATTCAATTAATGTGAATTATAATTAATACTTTCATGATTTCCACTTGGATACCCAAATTCCAAGAGCAGCCCCTCAATATAACAAACTGTACCCCAGCTTCCTGTTGTCACAAAATAGGTATGACAAAATTTCACGTTGTTTGAATACTTTTTAAATGGTGCCATTGATTCATTAGTAGAGCTACCAACATCTAAATTTACTATGCTTAAAACAGGCCATAGCTATTTCATATGTAATAGTTTCAAAAATATTCCATTCTTTCAATGTAGAGGTTTACATCAATGTGTTAAATATAAATGCCAAAAGTAACTCATTGTGAACATCTCAGTGTAAAATGAAATATTCAGTTTACTTCTATTAAGTTCTAATCTGTATCTCAAGAAGACACTGTGGTAATAAGCATCCTAAAAATGTCACAAAATGGAGAGCAGGCTTTCAGGTGTGTTACAAATGAAGTCAGGTGTATTACCAGTGAAAGTCTTCTGGTAGAGGATTCGATCTGTGCTTTCAGTCAAGCAGACCTCCCACAAACTTCAGAAAGGAAATTTATTTACGTAAAAACTGCAGGGTAAGGCCCTTTAATTCCTAAGTATGAGTCAGCTTTTATGTTTCACATTAAAATGAAGATTTTTATAATCAGAAAAGAAAGAAAAACCAGTTTGAGGTGCTACTTAGACTGTTAGCTCACATGCCTTGATCCTGCAGATCATAACAAACCAAAACTGCCATTAGCTTTACTCAGTTCTGTGTGCAGCAGGATCACAGATCATGGATCCTTAAATATGCAGCCTGTACAACTTATGTAACTGAACATGAAAATACACAATTGAAATATCAGAAGTTCTATACAACAAAAGCTTGGGGAAGACAGAATTTGGATTATGTATGCCTTGTTGTGCTTTTAATTTAATTTGAAGTGATTGAGATACAAATTATGGCTTGGATCCTGCACCCTGAAGCAGGGAGGGTGAAAGCTGCGCCTGCGTCAGGTCCCACTGCCTCCAGAGCACTTGCACAGTGCCTAACGCAGGATCGGGGCCTGCGAGGATTTGTGGGTTCACTCAAACAGCCTCATAAGGTTACTAAACTGCAACAGAGCTGATTGAGTAGAGCCCAGTGAATACACACTGCAGTGTTTTATGAGCACATAATCACCTCGTATTTTGGAAGTTTGCTTCTGGCATACCTTTGTATCTTAAAAAAAAAACAACAAAGCTGGTATTTCGTATACAATAGAGTTCTGCAGTAGCATGCATTCATAAGCAAGAGCTGCTGCAAACAACCAAAAGCTTTCCTGTACAAATATTTACTTTGTTGAGAACATTTCAACCTGAGAGCTTAGGCAGGCAAATATAGCCTACTGAAATCTTCTTCAAATGACATATTCCTATACACTAAGTAGATCTATTTCCAAGTAGATCTATCGGATTTATTTCCAGGTAGATCTATTAGAATATAATACTAACTGTCTTCAGGTAATATCAAGCCAAAGAAGAGAAATAATGGAGATTAGGCAAAAAATAATTTCAATTCATCTTATGTTTTTTTTATTTTTGCAAATGTCATACAAAATAAAAATATATCATACTAAATATAGATCTTCAGCCCTATCAAATGACTTAGACATGAAGAACCATGTTGACTTTACCCTTACTTAGAAGTCTTAGAATGTCAGACCTTCTAATAATATTTTAATGTATCTTGGTTGTTTGCATTATCTTTTTACTTAAGTGACAAAAATAGGAAATCACTGTACTGAATACCTGGAGTTTCACGAAATGCTAAATTATTATTGTCCATAAGCAAAAGGAGTCCAACTCTGGGAAGCAGGTATAGACTCATTACTGATGCTCCGTTAAACTATAGAATAACTTGAGTTAATAGGCCTGAACCTGTTTTGTTTCAGGATGGCAAAGAACTATAAAAAACTATGTATCTAAAAAAATAGAATTATGTAAAACCTATTTCAGAAGTCTCTGAGTCTTTAAGTCATAGGGGTTCATCCTTCTTCCCTTGAACTCTGTAGCAGTTTTGACACTAGCTGTAGCTGGAAGCCAAACAGAATTAGAAACATGGTATCTGAGATGAGAGAAGCTGTGTGTTTCACAAGGACTAGCTCTGCACACAAACTTACAGCTTGTCTTGGTTGTTTCTATTGCTTTCTTCTTCCCAAAACACAAAAAAGAAATGAGAATGTGCTGGGAGTTGACCAAAACCTAAATTTCAAATCAAGTGGTATCTGGTTAATAGAAGGAAAGTATACTTAATAGATGAAGTCCATTTACTCCTAATAATGTATATTGCACTACTTAAAAATTCTGGTTTTGAAGCTTCTAATCAAAACAAATAAGCAAACAAAACTTGCAGTAAAGCCAACAGAATTCACATAGAAGTTAAAGATAACAGCAGAGGACCATAATATATCATCTCCTTTTGTTTTTGCTCTTCATTAAAAATACATGATTTTTATATTTCAGAGTTAGTCAGAAGTACCAAATAGTTTGTACTGGTTTACTGGTACATTTAAGAGCACCACTGAAAGCTCTGTTGCAGAAGACAGATACAAAACAAAACACGCAGGGATATCTTACACTTTCTACTCAAAGAAAATTCTCACTTAAGGACCTGACCAAAACATGAAAACCAATTCCAAACAAATTTGGCAACTTGTGGTATTCATGCTGTCCCACTAAGTTTACTGTCATGCAATTATAATCTTTAGTACTAACGATAAACAGCCATCCTGAAAGTACATCCAGTCCCTCACAAATAGTTGAAGTCTTATGTTCAGTAATCAGTGCACTGTCTTTTATTTCTAGCTTGTGCCTTTATCTTAAAAGAAAAAAAAAAAGCCACGAAGGATGAGAAGAGTGAGGAGGGGAAGTAGATATATACAATCTAAAATTTCTAATCACTTATTTTATCTGTACTAGCACCAATTGATTTGCTTTCCTGCCCACAATCTTGTCAGTAGTTCGGGATCCAAGTGTGAACTTAGGATTTGGCCTTGAATGCAGAAATCAAGATTTCTATGAATTTACTGACCACCCCAACTCTGCAGCAGGAAGAAAAAAAGCATCCACCAGATCTGTCTTTTCATCCCAAAGTCCTTATACAACCACTGCAGTTCTCAAGTAAAAGGCTTACTGGTATCAGATTACTGCCCTCCTGTTCCCCCCCCTCCAACTCAACGCAGCTTTTATTATTTCCATAGAAAATAAAAATACAGCCCTTACCTTACAAATTTGAAAATAATCTGAAGTGAGCGTCTCCTGGATCTCCTCTCTGGGTGTCCCTGCAGCTCCTGCAGTCCCTCCTGGGTGCACGGAGCCACCACCAGCCCCACTTCCACTGCCACTGCCACCACCACTGCTTCCACCGGGGGATGAGGCAGTTAAACCATCCAAAACTTTGCGAAAATTAAATTTCTTCATTTTGGAAAAATCTTTCGGGAGATTTTGGGGGGGAGAAAGGATGTGTCGTAACACATTCAGCTACATGTAGCGACCGGGAAAGTCTTTAATGGTCCTCTGAGTGAGGCAGCACTTTAAGTCTCTTGTACCAAACAGGACGTCAATATTAGGTATAATTGATTGAAAAATACAAAGGCTTCATTTTGTCAGACGTGAAAGCTACTTGGAAAGGTCCTTTTAAAAAATAAATTAAAAAAAATCCACAAGCAGCAGGACTAAGATTTACGTTCAAACAAGGAATAATGGAACAAGCGCCATCGGGTTCTCTTACAAAATCCACATTTAGCAGTGGTCAAAACAGAAAAGTAAATAAAAAATTCAAGCCGGCATCCAAAACAGCGGGATCCATCCCTCTATCTTATCTGCCTAAAATTTGCCCTCGGCACTTGATTATTTCAACAGAACTGCCAAAATTCGTCTACATTCAATCTCCCCTTCACCTCAAGACCCCTTTCAGCCGGGGTAACCTTCGCCCCCAGGGTTTCGGAGAAGCGGATCCCCGCTTCCCAGCCGCTGCCGCGGCTCCCGCTCTCTGCTTCCCTGCCCACCCCAGCAAACGCCGGGAGCCGCTGCCGCCCTCGGTGCTCCTCTCTCCCCTCGGCTCCGGGTCGGGGGGTGCGCGGCCGCCCCGCGGCGGGATGCGGGGTGCGGGATGTGGGCAGAGAGCCCCCTCGCTCTCCTCGCCGCCCCGGCCGCCGCTCCGTGAGGACCGAGCGATGGCAACGAGCGACCTCCTACACCAGCCTGGCCGTCCCGGGCCGACCACCCGTCCCGTCCCCGCGGGGACCGACCCCCTGCCCGTCCCGATCACCGAGCCTGTGCCGCTGTCGTGCTCCCTCCCGGGGCCGCTCCGGGGGGACCGGGCTCCCTTCGGCGCCGGGGGGACCTGTGGCGGGGAGGGGCGGGTGCGGAGCAGAGCGGGGCAGGTGAGCGGGGAGCGGAGGGCGGCGGCGGCGGCGGCGGCTCCCACCCGCCGGGCTAGCTCGCAGCCGTTCTCCGAGGTACTGAAATCTCCGCCGGCGTCAGCCGCAGCTCCTCCTCCTCTTCCCTCCCTCCCTCCCCCGTCCTCACGCCCCGCCCGCCGCACCGGTGCGCAGCCGGCGGAGGCCCCCCCTCCCCTCCGCTCCGCTCCGCTCCGCTCCCGGCTCCGGGCTGCGGGGGGAGCAGGGGCGGAGAAGGGCGGGGAAACGCCAGTGATTGACAGCACCGGCTCAGGTTTCGATTGGCTGCTGCGTTCGGGTTGGGCGGACGAGATTGGTAGAGAGGGGAGAAGGGGCGGGGACTGGCGCCCAGAGCCTCGGCGGCCCGTGGCTCCAGGTAGGGGGCAAGCGCTGTCTGGCGGCCGCTGCGATCCGTGGCAGCTGATTGGCACGCTGTGAGGATGGGCACCTGCTTCCGCCAATGGAAAAGGCCGCATCGCCAGTTTGCTCCGCAACGCCCCGCCCCATCCCGGCGAGGTGGGCGGGGCCGGGAGGTGCGGGGGAGGGGTCAGGTGGAGAGGCCCCGCCCCACTGCGGCGGGACCGGCGGCGGTTGCCGTGGGGAACAGCGCCGGGGGGAGCGAGGCTGGCGGGGCCGTGGGGGTCCAGGTTGGTTTCGCAGCCTGAGCTGCGTACGGGAGGGCGAATCGACCCAAACTTAGTCATGAAGCTGTGCCACGGCAGTTTTAGGTTGGATATGAGGAAAAGGTTCTTCACCCAAAGCGTGGTTGGACACTGTAACGGGCTCCTCAGGGAAGTGGTCACAGCACCAAGTTCGACAGTTCAAGTAGCGTTTGGACAGCGCTCTCAGGCACAGTCTTGGGGCTGCCCTGTGCAGGGCTAAGGGTTGGACTCGGCGATCCTTGTGAGTTCCTTCCAACTGAGGATGTTCTGTGGTTCTGTGAAGATGTCACAGGAGATGACGGTCCCGGTGGTGGCGGAGCTCCCCCGTGGCTCAGGGAGCTCCATTTCCCGCCTGGCACAGAGCGGTCTGTGCGGGTCGGTGCTCAGCCCGGGTACTGACACCACCGGCCTTCTCGGGGACTAGTCCCCTTTTCATTCCCCAGAGGAATACACTGACCCAGGGCTGCCCCTCCGGGCGCCTCGTGGTTCGGAAGTTCTCCAGGGCTCGCTCCAAAGCCATGGAAGTGGCGTGGGACGGCTCTCGGGCCTCCGAAGCGCGGTCCAGCACGCGTGGTGTTACACGGTACACAAACCTCTATACAAACGTTATTCGGGTCGGGAGCAAATGAGGCAGCTGTTAAAAGTGACTCATGGCACAGCGCTGTCGGCGTGGTTGGAAGCCGGGAACTGACTAAAATGGTGTAAGGAACAAACTTGTTCTGTACAGGAATAAATAACACCTCGCCTAAGTGTTGCACGTTGGTCACACTTGAGGTGTGCACATTGATCACCCCATGTTTCAGGGGTGCTTAGGAGAGTTCTGATACCCACCCTAACACCTAATTGTTTTTTTGTAAATCTTACAGTTCTGTGAAGCAAGGTAATAGTGTTTACTTTGGTTTCTTACACTGAGATCCATATATTTTTTGTTTTCACTTTAGCTCATCCCCGTGTGTTCACAGGTACTCCCCCTCTGAACGATAAAAAGATTGCAGTGAAGTTCAAAGAATAATCGTAGCTCCACTTTTGCCCTTAGGAAAAATAAAGGATACAGTGCTGATGAAACTGGAAAGGTTGATAGGTTTCTGCAGCCAGAAACAAAAAAAAAAAGGAGCATATCTTTGTATGGGAAACAAAATATATGAGGACTATGGCAAGGAGACAAAAATGAAAAAGAGGATGGAACTGAGCAAGCAAATTTGTAAAGATGTAAGTACAGAGTTTTTGAGAATAAGGAAAAGTCAAAACCCAGTTGAAGCTATTTCAAGAATGTCATGTCCTACTGATATTATGTTCACCACAGGCAATGCAAGTGAAAAAAAAGGCTAACAAAACCCAAAAGAAAGATAACAGCACAAATTGTAAATAGGAAAGGGAAAGATAAGGTTAAAAATGAAATAATTAGAATGAAGAAAATGTCACAGACTTGCAAAAAAGAGAAGACACTGGGAGTCAGGGGGTACCAGAGGAAGAAAATCTGATATAACAGTTCCACAGTTCTAGGGAGGACAGAGATAAGACAGTTTTAAGAGAAGAAAGGGAAGGATGAAAATTAGAAGAATGATAAAAAGCCTTTGGAAGTAGAATAAGATGCATACATTTTTTGAATACCAATGTTTGTCTTTCAGAGAATCAGAATGAAGAGCTGAGTATTGACAATTAGATATTACCTCAGAGTATCCAAAAGGGCAAGCAAGGATCCTCATACTGCCAATGTGGTGTTAGGAAAACTGACTTGTAGGAAAAAGACCCAAAACAACAAAACCATACTGGCCAACAAAACATAATCAGTCCTGTTTAAAAATATCAACTGAGGAAAATATTTTGGCTCACTACTGGTACATGGAAGGCATGCAGGTCCCTTTTGAAAATTTTGCTCTAAGCTGGACACAAATCCAGAAGCAGAGAGAGAATGATGGAAATTAGTTGTGGTACAGGACATTGCAGGACTTAGACAAATTCACTAACACTGATGACAGGCCCAGAAAGGAGCCCCATTGAATGACTTGGCTGGGGAGGAGTTTTGATGTATAACCAAAAAAAAAAAAGAAAAAAAAAAGAAAAAGGACCAATTCGGTTTTGACACAGTAAAAAAAATTTGCTTTTCTTTTTTTTAGTGGAGAAACAAGCAGTAGATAGATGAGGCATCCACTTGCTGGCTTGTGCTGGTTTAGATGGTATTGATGTTTCATAGGGCGCTTCTGAGATTGCATAGATTTGCCACCAAGAGTTTTAACACAAGTTGGTAAAATTATGAAAATGTGAAAAGATTTTAGATGTTAAATTGATATAAACCAAGTTAAATAACACATCCTAATGCATTGTGGAAAATCTGTCTCTGAATCTGTATTTTAGATAGTAAGAGGAAAATATATTCTCCTGAATAGTATCTCTTATATTTATCAGTCATCTTGTTCTGCAAGGTCAAACAGAAACCAAACCAAATGTTAAAAGGACAACAGTTTGCTACAAAGATTTTGCTGAGAAAGAGCATCTTTAACATTCTACACCATAAAAATTTGTATGAATTCTCATTTTGATTTTTGCTTAAGTAAACTTGCGATTACGTGTAGCAGTATAACAAGACTGGTCAGAATCAAATCTAGCAAAGGAGAGTAATATTAATTCAGTGTTATCTAACCTCCCTCTGATTCAAGAACTGACCAAGAAAATGAAGAATGAGAAAGATGTGCATAGATCAGCTGACCAGAAAGTGATAGTAGTAGAGATTATATATGTTTTGTACATGACTGATCATTGAAGTTGTTTAGTTCTCTTTGGTTTTTTTTTTGCTTACCTCATCTGGCTTTTTTGGTTTATTTTTTTTATAGCAATCCTTCTTCAGCCCATGGACTAGAATTTCCTGACTTTTTAAAGCTTCAAACATATTTAAATCTCATGTTATATTCTTGGTAGTTTAGGAAAAAAAAAAAAAAGACATGCAGAAGTGTGCAATAAGGGGTGGTTTCACAGCTCATGCTTTTAAAATGATTCATACAACTCCCTTCAACAATACATGAATTAGTAGATAAAATCAACGACCCTCAAGAGAAATCATTGTGTACCCATCAGCGGTTGACTAGACCACAGCCCTGCAACTATACCCTGCAAGAAAAGAAAAAGTATGTAATCAGATACCAGAAATGCATTTATGCCAATGCAGGCAAAACTGTGACTTTCCATAGCTACCCATTCCTCATTACACTGTGGGACATTTGCCAGTGTTACCCATGTTTCTCTGTAATTCCAGAACATCGAATGGCAGCAAGCATAGTGTTCCTGCCTGCAGAGCCCCACTAAAAATATCCCCAGTCAGTGCTGAGTATCTGGTTAGAACAGCTTGCTGAACTCTATCAATTAGCCAGATCTTAATCTATTTAATGTGTTTTATTAAGGCTATATAATGCTAATGTTTTAATCAAAATGTCAAGCACTACTAAATCAGATTCATTAGGAAGGTCCAAGTCTATCACATCCATGTGGTTACCTTGATCAAACAAACCTGTAATCTCATAAAAAATTGAAGTCAGGCCTGCTTGTCAAGACTTGTTTCCACAAAGCCATGCGGGTTTGCTTTCATTATATTCCTACCTTTAACCCCTTATTGATTCAATCACACATAGCATGACTGCTTTAATTCACATAACATCACTGTATTGTCTAGGATTACCTAGAATGCCAGATCTATTATTACCTTGGTCATTCTGCTTGATTCTTGGAATAACATGAGGTTTCCTTTGGCCCTTTGAATTATTAGCTGTAAAGAGAGCTGTTAAGAAAAAACATTAGAAGGCTGGAAGCCTCCTATTCTGTTAGGATCTTTCAGTACTCAGGTGCCACAGAGACTGCTGATTGAAAAACAGCAGTGCCATTTTCATCCTACATAGGTGTCAATGGATAAAAAGCTAATTCCTCATCCTCATGTAATATTAATACATAATCCTTTTTTTTCTCTTCACAAGTACAGGATAGAAATATTTACCATAAAAATTAGATCTTTTATGCATGCTCAGAGACCAGATTTCTTAATGAAGAAGCTGTAGGATGTGTCTGTACAAAACTGAGAATGTAGTTTTGTAATAAGAACTCCATTTTGCACAGTAGGCCAAGTACAGGTGTAAAGTAGAGTTATCTGTTTCAGCTTGGGTGATCCATTCTCATTGGTGTTGAAAAGGAAAATCCTGCATCCAATTGAGCCCTTGAGGGTTTTTTGTCCCTTCAGCAATGCATTAATTTGCTAGGAAAGTCAATAGTTTTATTTTGGGTTAATGAGCTGGATTAACTCCGCACAGGGTCAGACAAGCCCCAGAGCCAGTGCAAAGAAAGGCAGAGCTATCGGCCTGGACAGAGCAATGAGGGTGGCCTGGCTTTTGTTAAATCTGGTTTGGCCCAGACATACAGTATAAATTCATCACAGTGGTGGCCTATTGAGTTATAGTACAAATATGTGCCATATCCAGGAAGGGCTGCGTATCTCAGTGAAGAACTGTCACAAGTCACCCGAGCAGCAGTTGGGGCAAAGAATTTGGACTGGTCTGTACAGGCTGTCCTGCTGCATAGAGGAATGCATTTTTTTGCAGAGGGTTCTCCCAGGCCTTAGGTGGGACTCAACCTAGATTTGGTTGCTCTGGAAGCAGGGGTCTTTTTCTAACAGATTGTGGGTTACAGGCTGTAACAGAAGCCATGGAGGAGCTAAAGCCTCAGTGATTACTATCTGCACAGCAATCATCTTCTGTATCTTTACTGTAGCAAGTATGCAGAACTCTGGGATGTCAAATCAAGATAACTTGGGTTCTAGTCACGACAATGTGGGACCTTGCCTGGGACACAAAACTGGTCTAAGAGACTTAGTAACTACTAAGGTAGTAAATATATGCCATGTACCATGTCGCCACAGTTTTCTTATCAGCCTTTATTGTAGTTCTCTAACTGACATTTTGGTATTCTCTCTGCATCCAATTTGCATTGTATTCTATGCACAGTTTTCTAGTTCTTGCTCTTAATCCCTTTTCTTAATACTTTATTTTATAGATCCCTGTCTGTCACATAGCTTAGCTACCTCTTTCCCCTCTTACTCCTTCACTAAGGATTAGACAAAACTGTCTGGCTTTCCCAGGTCCTGCTGTGAGCCAGGCTATTTGAACTTCTAATGACCCAGGTTTGCAATCCAGCCTGTCGACATTCGATGTATCTAAAGGTGCAATGGTTCATTGAAATATTTTTAGTAAGCGGTACAGATTGTCAGAAAGCAGACTTGTTATTCTCCTACTCTGAAGCTTTAATTTCCATCAAGCATATGTCTGACCAATATATACCTTTTCTGAATTTTCTGTTAATATTTTTCATTCTGAACATTTTCGTCTTCTCTAGTAGATGCAAAACAGCAGGAGCCAATGCCTTTCCAAAGACAGTTGTTATTAGTTCTCAGAACAGCTTTCAAAAAAAAAAAAAAATCTGTGAAAATGGGATAGCCAGTAGAAAGAAATGGTGGGGTCCTTGACCAAGTGTGTACCTATCCAGGTAATATATAGCCAGATCACAAACTGACCAATTACCCTCCCAAAAACATTAGCAAGAGACCAGAGATTTCGAAGTCATCAAGGATAAGCTTTCAGACAAAGAACTTCAAGCATCAGTTAAGCATGTTAGACAATCTACTGTATCTAAATCCCTTGAAAGAAGAATATCCTTTATTAAAGCAGAATCAGTAGGAGCTTTAGCAAGTCAGGAAGCCTGTAATTCACAGTGAATATTCTTTTTGTTGTCAGCTTTGCTACAAATTTGACGTTTTGTGCCTTTTCCCATTATTGCTCTGAATGTTTTGCAAATTATCACTGACATTTGAAGTGACAGCCAACGTATTCCAAATTGTTAGCTTGTTTTACTAGATTCTGTACTAACAAAGGTCTCAGTTAGGACGGGGATACTTGTCTCGGTTGCTTTCAAACCCACACAGCCTTGCAAGTTTGAAACATAATCTTTGAATTCATATTCAATTAGAAGAAGAGCATAAGGAGTTAGAAAGAAAAAAAGAATACATTTAATGAGTCTGCACTTGCTCTATAGAAAAGCCATCAGCACAGTTTGCATTTTTGAGCAGGTTTCTTCTAATACTCACAGAAAAGAGACTTCTTTTTAGCTGGGGAAAATTTCAGTTGCCCTTCAATATCCTTCAGTTTAAATTATAGGGTAAAAAGGTCCATTCACTCAAAGTAGTTTGATGAATCATAGGAACCAAAAATATAATGTGTCAGTTCACAAAATATCAGATATCACATCCTTGGCCTCTGTGCAAAAAAATCCTCATAGAAAAGTCTAGACTTGTTATAACCTTGGTTCAAAAGCAGGTGACTGGCCTTTCATATAGATGGCCTTAAACAGTGTAGATATTTGCATAAAACAATAGTTGGAAAGATTAAAGCAGAGAGAGAAAAGAAGAGCAAAGGGAAAATGGATCCCACGTTCTAGTATTTCAATCCTTTTGTCATGAAGAGCATTCAGTTTTATGTCTGCATCTTTCATTTTTAACAACTGCTATGTTCTGCAAATACATTACTGTTGACCTGCAAGACCAATACACTTGTCTCTTCTCGACTAAGCAATACTTCATAATAAACAGCCTCATCAGAAGACTCCAGGGAACAAATGCTGCCTGCAGTCTGACTTTCAACCCTCTTATGAAGTCTATGAAGAAAATCTCGCTAATACTCTGTGGAACCATCCCCCACAAACCATCTCCCAGATCAGGGCCACATCCTGACCACAGCCAGATCCCTCATTGCAGAAAGACTGAAAACCACCTAATCAGCTGTCTAAGAATTGTGTCAGGCTGCGCTAGTCTGTGGGTGAATTTGATCACTGTAATGGCTCTTAAGCCTTCCTTTCCCCCTCCCTCCATTGTTCCTTTTCCCCCCTTTAATCTTAATTTAAGAGCAAAGTGAAGGCAGATGAGACCATTCTGTCTCCTCTGCAAGTATCCTATGAAATATTCCATCCTAGTCTCGATGCTTCGTTGAAAGGAAGTCTGGCAGAAATGTCAGCAGTAAAAATCCAATCAGAGCTAGAACTTTAAAAAATGTTTCTTCATGCCAGGAATGACAGCTGTATTATTCTTCAGCCCTTGTTCTGTCTCTCAGTCAGGGATTTTCTTTATGCCAATGTGATATATCAAATAGGAATTTGGTGTGTAGTGCCTGTATTGGATTGGACTGAGTTGTCTCAGAGGCTTTGAATCCTTGCTGTCCCATCTCCATCCTTCAGGCAGTGGATATTTGCAGAGCGCTTTTCCGGCTAAGAAGTTAGGGCCATGCTGATCTGCAACATAATGCTGAACATAAAGTCTGTCCCTTTGCAATTTGTGTGTGTATAATCCTATAAATGGCCATTTCTTCAAGCCCGAAGGAAATGAGAACACCTACTGTCTACCTCAGATTTGGGCGTAAGTCTTCAGTGTATAAACAGTATATCCTATTTAGAGTGCCTGGAATAACTTGTTTTCCAGTTCAGAAGCCCAAAACAATGTTAATATATCTGTTAATATATAATATAAATATATTAAAATAAATATCTAAATGTAAATTAAAATAGGAAATGTTTGATTTGGAAACATCAGAATTGTTTTTTTCCAAATGTTGCTTGCATTTTATTTCTACTAGAGTCATCTTTTAAACCTGGCATATTTGTTCAGTCTTCCTATTGACTTAAACTAGTCCAAAATAGCTGTCACTGACTTCCAATCCTGTCCTTTATAGAGGTTTGATGCCTTTATCAGTGGAGAATTAATCACAGCTATCTGACATCTCAAGTTTTGTGCGATGACCATTGAACCAAATGAGTTTCCCAAGAAGGTGCAGGAGGAGTTTTCTGAAATACCTGGTAGAGACCATGTCCCATGTTGCAAATGTAAGTCTCTCTCAGGCAGACCCACTGCCTTCTAGGTGGGATACACCAGATGGATGTGCTCTTTTATCCCAGTTGTGTCATAAAACCATTCTTTATTGCCCAAATCCAGGAAAAGAATTAAAAAGTCATTCTGTCTATTGTTCTACTGAGTGACTAGCAAGTAATTGCATAGCCCACTCGTGTACGTCACATCATGCTCATCTCTATCCACAAGGAAAATCACTTTTAATCTTTGGCTCTATCATTTGGAAAGTGTTCAAACTGATAAATTATATGGAGCATTTTGACAGTTTCTTCCTAATAGAATTCAGTTTTCCGTATTTTTGAGAATTATTTTCTCATCTCTGTAAAGTAAATAAGTCTATAAATCCTGGTCTAAGAATCTAGCGGTTATTAAATAACACACAGCTAAACTAAAGTATTCTACCTTTCTCTCATTTGTCATGTATTTTAGTAATTTGTTTCACCTGTTGGCAAGTTTGAAGGTAAGTATGTATAGCAGATACAAGTAGTAATTTATTTGGTATTTAAGTTTGCATAGCTGCCTGGGCTGTAGGAGTTTGAGTGATTCATCAAAGCCTTTTGTCCCCCAGACAGCACAGATTCTGACCATTTCATTGTGATCCCAGGATTTTTTGAAAAGCCAAGGGGAGACGTGTCTAAACTTTCCATTCTTGGCTAACACGAACACAGCATCCCAGCCCTTCCTTTGCCTCTGTGTGCTTACAGGCAAGTTGTATACCCAAAGTTCTCCCTCATTTTGAACATTTTATGGATTGTGTGCCTTCTGAAATGTTCAGTTTTTATCAGGTTCACATCCTATTCATTGCTCAGCAACATAACCTATGGAGAATGATTGGCATTCATACTTAGAAATGCCTTATGCTTTCCTACCAGTATGAATTATTGCTTTCATCTCTGAATTTACATACACTGATGCTTGTGAAGATTCTAGACACATTTGGAAGGAAATGCATTTCAAGTGATTGATAGAACAAAGGTGGTTTCTAGTTCTCATCAGACTATTCTTTAAAATATATCACATAACTGACTGACTTAGTATTTTCATCACTGCATTTAGTTCAGACTCACCAAAACTGATTCTGTCAAGGTGGGTTTGTCTTTTCTTTCCAGAGATTTGTGCTGAAATCCAATCTGTTCTGCATCTTCAATGTTTTTGGGTTTTTATATTCTGATGCTACCGATGCCACACTTAGAAGAAAAAAAATACTCTAGTTCCTTACAGTTCCCTCTTTGCTTATATAGCTGGAATTTGACTCCACCTCAGAAATGGGTTTTTATTCAGTGTTTTATTGGGTTTGTGTGGCAAGATTTTGGTAGAGGGGGTGGGGGCTACAGGAGAGGCTTCTTTGAGAAGCTGCCAGAAGCTTCCCCCATGGCCAAAAGAGCCAAAGCCAGCCAGCTCCAGGACAGACCCACTGCTGGCCAGGGCTGAGCCCATCACACCTCTGTGATAACTTATTTAAGAAGGGAAAAAAGTCATTGGGCAGAAGAATTGCAGCCAGAGAAGAGAGAAGTTAGAATATGTGAGAGAAACAGCTCTGACACCAAGGTCAGCGAGGAAGGAAGGGGAGGAGGTGCTCCAGGTGAAGAACATGCTGAGGCAGGTTGTCCCCTTGCAGCCTGTGGAGGTCCATGGGGGAGCAGAGATCTACCTGCAGCCCATGGAGGACCCCACACCAGAGCAGGTGGATGCCTGAAGAAGGTTGTGTCCCCATGGGAAGCCCATGCTGGAGCAGACTCCTGGCAGGACCTGTGGACCTGTGGAGAATGGAGCCCACACTGGAACAAGTTTGCTGGCAAGACTTGTGACCCTGTGGGAGACCAACGCTGGAACAGTCTGTTCCTGAGGGACTGCACCCCATGGAAAGCTACCTGTGCTGGAGCAGTTTGTGACAAACTGTTGCCTGTGGAAGGACTCATGCTGGTGAAGTTTGGGAGAACTGTCTTCTGTGGGATGAACCCTGCAATGGAGCAGGGAAAGGACTCTTCTCCCTGAGGAGGAAGCAGCAGCAAAACATGTGATGAACTGACTGTAACCCCCATTCCTGTCTCCTTGTGCTGCTGGAGATTTGTTTTACTTCCCATTATCCTGCTCTGATTTGATTGGTAATAAATTAAATCAATTTCTCCAAATGAAGACTGCTTTGCCCATGACAGTAATCAGCGAGTGACCTCACCCCTTATCTCAACTCATGAGCTTTCATTATATTTTCTCTTCCCTGTCCAATTGAGGACGGGAGTGGCAGAGCGGCTTTGGTGGGCACTTGGCATCCAAGTGTTAACTTGCACGTTTTTCTATCTCTACAGTTTGTTCTGGCTCTGTTACACTGAAGGATGCTGCAGATGCAGGCAGTTGCTGGTGTACACCAGTGGCAGGACCCAGCACATCATTTACCCATTCACAAGTGTGGGGTTGGTGGAGGCTGAGGCAAGTATTCTACCTCTTCAACAATTCATATTCATCTTCTGCCCTGTAGGATTCAAAAAGGTCTTCCCTCTCCCTTGATTTTACAGTTTCTGGTGTGAATACATAAAAGCTTGAACTCTGGATACATGTTGTATTTGACAGGCTAATTGACCCATTTTAATTAATTGTCTTTGGCTCCCACATAAGAGATCACCTTTCCCATAAGCTAGCTTTAAGGAATCCAGTCATTAATCTTCTTAAGCAGCTATTCTGTTCTCACTTCCTCTAAGGCATTTGCTCACACAGCCTCCACACTAGACTCATCCAGCAAGGAAATCCCCAAAGACTGTTCACTGAGCTCAGGGGGAATCCTACCTCACGAAAATCATTCCTGGAAGAAAGGGGTCATTATACTTTATTTAGACACTCTTTTACCTCTGGAAAGGTAGCCAAATTAAGCTGACTTCAACTTGCTTTTGAAGTTTTTCCAACTTCTAGGAATGACTGCATGTAAAATACTGGTAGATAGGTAAGGCTCTATATCACAGTCTTTCTGATACTACATTAAAATCACTTATGAATACAGAACACTATATTTACAACCTCATGCTGGGATAAAAATATTGTATTAATTTTAAGTAAGCTTTGACAACTTCAAGTATAAAAACATACCGAGTCTTGGCTTTTGCCTGGCGTAAACTCAGAGATACAGAATTCCTGAAGCATGATGCTCTTGTGCTTTTTTTAATGGGTGCATCACAAGTGTCTTTGGAAATGTCTTCTTTGGGCCACACTCTCTTCTTTTGCCATACAATCTGCTCTGGCTGGTCAGGAGAAAGATACTAATGTGGTAATAATGCAACAAAATTTCTATTCTCACTAGCTTATTAGAAAGAGGAGCTGATAAACTGCATTTGGGAGATGTAGTTGAGTCAATGAACAGGACAGGGGGGATTTTAGAATAATATGCAATGGGAGACAGCAAGCCTTGAATGTAACTGGGGTGATAGATGTGTGAGAAAGCTGATTCAAACTAGATATTGATATTAGGAGGAGGCCATAAGTTTTCAATGTTTTGGGGGGGAGAAGAGGGAGTAATAGAGAAGGAGGGGAAAAACATAAGGGAGGGGAGGAGGGGAAAAGTCAAAATCAGCTTTCTGTTTTGGCCATACTGAATTGAATTTGACAGCTAGCTAGCCCTAAAATTATGTCAGATGAAAGCTGAGATGTTAGTTTGGACAGGAGAGTGACACCAGTCAGTACTATGTTTGTCAGTATAGTGATGCTTGTTGAATCTGGGTGGATGAAATTACCCTCAGGGTAATAAGGAAATAAGAGTTTTAGGGCCAAGGCCATGAAACAACCACAAAACATTTCAGACATAAAAGCCACATTGAAGGAGTTGGAGAATTTATGGCATCCTAACCAAATGTGGCTGAAGCAGAAGCACAGAAACCAGGATGCCGTGCCATCCTTGGAGACAGTATATGATGTGCTGTATTTGAAGATGTACAGTGGACTGTCAGTGTGATGAGTGGCTCTCTGTCCTTCCCAGTTGGTGAGTACAGCGGAATACACATTTGTGGGCCAGCAACTTAGAACAGGGCTGATTTCATACTATTTATGGGACTGGCACCAGGCCAACCACAGGAATTTTCAATCAATCTTCTCTTTACTTTATAAGGAGGAAAAGAGCCCCAAACAACAAGACTACTGCTCTGAGCATCTCGAAGTTGTCAAGCGTGACCACTCGGTTGGGCTCTGTGTTGATGATGACAAGTCAGTCGTGGCCTAACTTACTCTGACATTACACCAGCCATCTCTTCCTTGCCTCCCCTGCCTGCTACATCCCTTGTACCAGACCTTGTGAGGTCACGTGTAAGGCAGATCAATGTGCTGGAACTATTTGCTTTTTGGCTTTTTAAGTTTTCTGGCAGATCAGCTTGTTCACTCAGCTTGCCCTCCCTTTGCACAACCTCTAGAGCTTAGAGCTAATGCAGGGGAGTCGCAGGAGTGCATGGCCAGGGCAGGGGAAGCGGCCCCTTTCAGCAGCCACTGGGCAAAGCACAACAAAAAGCATCAATGGCACTGGTGTCCCTGTCATTAGAGGAGAGTGAAAACATTCTTGTGAAGATGAAGCAGGCTGTGCTTTAAACCCAAGTCACCAGAGTGCAAAGCTCAAGTTTTATATTGCATTTACATGTATTAACGGTAAAATTACTAATTGCCCTGTCTTGTTGGATTTTGCTTTTTTGCACATTCCTCTTCATCTTGTACTAAGCAAACACTGCTCAGATTCCTTTCCACAGGCACACCTTACATATATATATGGCTGCATGTAGATATTTTTTTTGGATACGAAGTGTGAGCAATCACTTTTAACCTCTGAGATTAACAGATAAACTCAATGATCCTTCTTCTCCACCTTTAGCTAAGCTTTTACAATAAATAAATAAAAAAGCCAAGTGCTCAGAGCAGGGTACATTTCTCAACTTTAAGACCAGTCAGTAGGTGGGAGGTGGGAAAGATCTGCCGGTGTGACCTGGGGGATAATAGATGAGTTGACACCGCATGTTTCTCTCATGTGCTGTGCCTGCCTCCTCTCACCTTGATTATAAAGTTTTAAAAAAATTCAATTCTTCACCACCTACACACATGCTATTAAAATCATGATGTGCATTAACAGAAAATCTTTCCCAGCTGGATGGAAAATTGCTGATAGTTTTGCTAACAACAGAAGCCAGCTCTACATTGTGCAGCCATCCACCATGATGCCATAAAACCAAAGCCTGCCAGGTTCTACAGCTTCAGGAATTGTTAGTTTCTCATCCACTCCTCCATCTTTCCTTCTGTTTGTTTCACCTCCTCTCTCCTTGGATAAATATAAACTGCTAAGATCATGGGTAGCGGTGACAAAGCACGATGGAGAGGTGACCAAATTACTCTGTCTCGTGTTCCATTATTTTTGGGAACGAGGTGGGAAGGAGCAAGAGGACAGCACAGGCAACCCTGCATTCTGGGCCCTAGCTCCAGAGCCACTGCAATTACTCATGTTCCCTCCTGACACTCCCTCCCAGGCAAAAGGTATGAATGTAGATGATTCTTAGGGCTAAGCTGTTTTTAGTGGAGTAACAAACTCCATTTACAAGAAGCAGTTCTGAGACAAGTCTCTAGGACCACAATTATTTTTCAAACATTTTGACGGGGTTTAGGAGGTGATGTCACAAGTTAGGGCCCGTTGTCACTCTGTGGACAGAGTTTGTGGAAAAAATACTGTTTGCTTTACAACATCTTAGTCCCTCAGTAGCTTCTATTATTTTTTTCTGAGATTTCTTCAAGATTTGCAATAGAAAATATTGGACAAGTAAAGCAGAACGAAAAAGCTGGTCTCTAGGAGGAGAGATTTTCTCTGGAATTCAGTCCAGTGACAACTACTGCTTCAAGTGTACTGGTTTTTTTGCGTGGCATTCAATCGCTGAATATCACATACCTTATTGGGCTGGCTTTTAACAACTCTAGTCCTGAATGACTCTTCGTATGTTGAAAGGATTGCTCTGTTCTTAGTAGTCCTCCTTTCTGCTGCTGTCTTTGAAACATCACGAAACATGAATGATTGACATGTGAATTAAGTACAGGCTCTAGGTAAATTGTAGGCAATTAATTCCCACACCAAAAAGAAACACACCAAAAACCAGTAAAGTATAAAGAGAAAATAAGTATCTCAGTCAAAACAGAGCCCACAGCTGCTAACAAAAGTAATTCTATTGCTGCTGTGTTCTGAGCCCAAAGGGGACTAAAGCAAGTAATTAATGAGACATCTCCTTGTGTATGGGTGTTGTGTGTCCTTTTCAGCAGTTACTGAATATTTCCTCTGCTTTCATTTATCTTGTCCCAGCACTTTAGCACGAAATAACAATTTTCACTTTGTAATTAAGACCTGTCTTGCAAGCATAACAGAGTGTCATCTTCAGCATGGCAGTGGGACCTGTATCACACCTCCTCTCCTCAAAAGAAGCTGATCTGAAGCATGTGAGGTGAGTCACTATGTAGGCAAACAGAGCTGGGACTGAAGAATTAAATACCTCCACCAACCTTTATGGCATGTTCCTACTTAAAAACAGGTGGGGCTGCAGCAAAAGGGCTTTTGTTTTAGTGCACATTGGCTTGACAAAGAAAGAAAAACAGCATAACGGGTTGTGTTCCAGGGCCCCGGGAGTTCTGTGGGGAATTCAGAGGATGCCCAGGGTGAGCGCATGGCTGTTCTCTAGAGGGAAGTACCAGAAACTGGGGGGACTGCTCCACTACATGACTTGGCTTGGAAATCAGAGTAAGTGTCTCTTAGGGTGGATGGCCTTTAGCAGTGTAGATGTAGCTGTGGTAATGGGGTATATCTCTGGTGACCACCATCAGTGAAAGAGTGAAGTTTTCAAGAGCTGAAGTCAACCAAAGCTCAGTTGTAATTTGTTTCCAGAGTCAGCTTTGCTTTGGGCTGTTGCTGTTAAATTTGTTTTAGAATAAGAAGCCAATTGTTTGTGTTCAGCTTGTTCAGAAGATTTTTCTGTAGTGACCAATGTAAGAAACTAATTTTAAAATAACTAAAGATGAAAATTTCACCATCCTGTCTACAGTGTCTCTCCATTTCTGCAAGGTATCCTGGTTGTGTTTTAGCTTTACATTTCTTTAACTTAATTGTCCCTTGGTTTTTTTTTGTTTCCTCTGCCATCCCATTCTGTTTCTTGACAAATGGGTAGCTTATGCTCGCCTCCATCCTAAACTGAAACTGTACTGGATACCTCGACATTGTACGGCAGCTACTGCTGCATAAATGGAAGCACAGAAACAGTTGTTCCTACTTACTCACAGTTACAGGTATCAGAGACACATAGACTTTTCTCTGCCTTCTTCAATTCAGCTAAATCTGTGCCTTCTGGTGTGGCTCATCACTTTTGGCTTGGTCTGCCCTCCTGAGTTCAGAGAACACATCACTGGTGCTGGTTCAGTCAGGTATCACACGTCACGTGCATCTCTGCAAATGGTCTGACTTGATCTTTGCTGTGAAGTCACCTTACCATCACCAGGCCAGCCTTAGGAGGTACAAGAATTGTCCCAGGGCCTTGTCTGAGTCTGGAAGGTGTGAGCTTCCTGACAGTGATTCAGCAGCTTGTAGGCAGAGCTCTCGTCCCTACTACCCCTAATACTTTTCTTCCCTGTGCCCATTCCGGAAAGTTACTGCGAAGCTGTGGTTCACCCTCTCTAAAGCATCTATGTATGTTCCCTGTGCTTTTCAACAGGCAGTCACAGCAATAACATATTAGTGTTTGTAAATAAAGTGGAACACAGCATATGAAGCCAGAAATAAACAAAAATTCCTGAAAATGTGGCTAATTACAAACAGTTGTTTCCATTTTCCCTCATGAAGGGAACCAAGGTCCTATTCTTCCAAGCTCCACAGTTAGGAGACTTACTTGTATCAGTATTAAGAAAACTTTAAACTGAGTGTTTGGGGTTTTTTAACAAACAAATTGGGTCCAGATTTGCTGATTCTTGAATTCTTTCATCTCGTTTCTATCCATTTGGCTTTTGTATTTTTGGAATTGTGCTGACCAAAACATGCTTCAATACTCTCCAGTTACATTACTTGCTTAAAGTCATGACACCTATTAATCCCAATATCCATCTGATAGAACATTTTGTGTATTTGTGCCAGCCTCATCTAGCAATTCCCCATTGAGTATGTTCTCATTAACCCTAGGACTCTTTTCTGTGACCTCTTAATTTCTCTGTACTCATGTTTATTCATCCTTCCCTTTATATTTATTGAGGTTGAACTTCAATTAATTGATTTCGGTTCATTCTTCTAGCTTGCACTTTGTGTATTCTCACCTTCCAGAGTCTAGTATGTGCTTCCACCTTTCTGTTCCTCAGGTATGGTTCTGTTCTCAGGTTGAGAGTGGTTGCTTGGGCATGACAGAAGACCTCTTTGATTAATTCTCCAACACTTGTCCTGTGTTTGGCTATTTTTCACCAGGCTTTGTACAAGGCAGAGGTATCATTAGTTTCACTTCCCACTTGACTTGATCCCATCTCCACTATAGGAATATAGTGGAGGCTAGTTTGCAATTTCACAAAGAAATAACTTTTCTTTTTTTCTTGTCATTCAACATAAAGATAAGAGAGAACTCATAAAATCACAGAATGATAGAATGGTTTGGGTTGGAAGGGACCTTAAAGACCATCTAGTTCCAACTCCCCCACCATAGGAAGGATGCCACCCACAAGACTCACAAAATCATATAGAATGCAACTGAGAACAAAAACCAGTAGGAGATAGAGAAGTCACATACTTGCTCCAGACCTTCTCAGGAGAAATGGACCAAACCGTGTTCTTGTGTGACCTCTCCTGAGAAGATGGATTTTTGTCCTACTCCAGTAGCAAGACCACACTGAGGTTCATGTATTTTCAAATACCTCTGTGTTAGCAGATCTGACCCACGTCATCCATGCCACACCTGGCTCATGTTTTAAGCTCCTAGCAGTGCTACTAACAAAGTCCTTGTGCTAGCTATGCAATTTTTAACCACTGGAACCGATGGTATTTATAGGCCCAAAACCAGGACACAGGGAACAAGCACCTCTAAAATACACTGTAGTAATGCCAATGTACTTACCATGGCTGGTGTTCCAAATGGATCTCCTCTTCAGAGAGCATCTGACATGTAATGGCACTAGATGGATTTACACCATTCTACACCTCTCCTAGTGCCCTTGCTAGTTGCCTGGAAGTGTATTATAGAGACAGCCAGGGAAAGATCTCCTCCCACGCTGGCTGAAACAAGTGCGTGAACAATGCCACCTTCCAGCATGGGAAATCAGGCAGCAGAGTGGGTGTCAAGGAGGAGGGAAGTACGTACCTTTGAGCAATAGCCTTCCTGATGAATTTGGAAGAGGGTGTTTGTTCACAGCTCCAACAATTTTTCCACCTCCAGTAAACTGCTGACTACCACCTGATGGCAAAATAAACCAAGATTATGTTTATTGCCTCGATTGCTTGCTTTAATAGCAAAACATCCGCGTAGCTGTGTTTTTGAGCCCCTCTAGAATATTGAAGTTTAAGATTCAGATCCTTTCTATCTAAAGGGATTTGGTGTAATTTACTTTTCATTCGGTGGCTTTCGCGGATCTGGAGGCTGAGAAAACAACATGGCTTAAAACAGCCATGTAGTTTAAAATGACTGTCTGCTGGCTGCAAAACACTGCACAGTGTGACACACTTCCCTGCATTTGGCACACACTGGAAGAGCTGGAGTTTGAGAAGTACCGTTCAGATTTTGGTAATCCCCATATAAGGTCATCTCAGGGAACTATACCGATAGCTACTGTGGAGTATTTTTTGTCCACTAGGCTTGTTATCCTGTCAAAGAATATAATTAAGTTGGTTTGCCAGATGCATTATAAGCCCCAGTTGTCTGCTATTTATCACCTTATTTTGCTGTAGCAAACACACAACAACTACTTTATTAATTCCTTACCTGTTTGTTAGCTATTGATGTAGTGTTCTTTGTGTTCTAGTTCCCTGCCCCCTATTACCCTTGTCTCTTCTCTTGGAATGAAAAGTTGGTTTATACTCTTTCCCAGCAGATAACATTCAGGGTCACGTTTTGCTTTCAGGAATGCTCATAAGTAATCAGCAGCAGTTGTGATTATTCAGCTGGTTACCCAGCTTACATTTACTGGCGCTACAATGAGTAGCAGCCTATATTTAAGTTTTCTGTGTCTTCATATTGAAATCGTAGCTTCATAGATTTGTTTTGTGATTTTGGCTTATTGCTTCCTACCTGATATTAGGAAAGGCTTTCTAAAGGTATTATGCTATTTGGTAGAAAATAGTTAAGTGTTTCAGTCTTCATACAACCACAATAAACCAAAATAATCTGCATGTCTTTCCTGTACTGACTGAGGTTTTGAAACATCTTTCTTTCTCAGTCTTCCGGCTTGTGGTCCCACTCAGTGGAACCCTCACTTTCCTGGGATCTTCTCTTGTCTTGCAAGAGTTAGATACACATTTTGGGTGCTCTCCAAATTTCTCCTAGTTGTTTTTGCCACTCACAGGAAAAAAAGGTGGGCCTGGCAGTCTCCCCCATCTAATGGATGCACCTTGTGACCTGATCACCTTAAAATCCTTTTCCAGAGAGACTTCCGCCAGCAGATAAGATGGAGGGGGCTCTAGAGGTAGGGAAGACCATGTCACCAAGGACAATAGACTCTTAGTGGTAGCAAAGTCATAATATTTTTTTTCATCCTGCTTTGTCTAAACCATGGACAGACAAGTTACATGGTGCTGATGAAAGAAGAGCCCGAGTCTTTGGAATTGGTGGAGAATACCAAGTCTTGGAGGCAGAAGTAGCCATTGTCTCTTCTGAGCATCAGTCTCTCCAGTGGTTTCTCCTACTTCTTCCATCCAGGCCTACCTTTTTTTCTCCCTCCTTTTCCCAAAACCCTAAACCCTAAACCCTGGAATAGTGCAGCCCATGCT
This sequence comes from Pseudopipra pipra, assembly GCF_036250125.1. Classification (NCBI taxonomy): domain Eukaryota; kingdom Metazoa; phylum Chordata; class Aves; order Passeriformes; family Pipridae; genus Pseudopipra; species Pseudopipra pipra. The sequence continues at coordinate 26,394,037 of NC_087550.1, read as the reverse complement.
TTGTGCAGCCCATGCTCCAGCATCTGAGGTAAAAGCTTCCTTTCTCAAAGAAAAGGCAGGTTCTATCAAATAAACTTCCAGGCCCAGAATGGGAAGAATGAATAAACATTCAAAGTTCATATTCTTAACTGTAATGAATTTTAAAGACAATCTTGTGTTTAGAGACCTGACGCATGCTTTTTTATCATTTGGAGCTGGCAAAAGTATAAGCATCTGGGGAAGTCTTAAATGCTGTTCACATTATAAACAGAGTACATTGCTCCCATTCCCCACTCCAGATCAGCTACAGTGGGTTTTTAAAAAGTGCGTAGCAGAATCATGAGCCTCCCTCTTTCTGGGAAGGGGGTAGCAGGAGCTCCTCTAAAATGATCCTGTTTGCTCTCTGGAAAATTCAGCTTCACAGGTGTAATCAGGCCCTGACAGATGGGGATACTGATGTGGAGGAATGGTAAGAGGGATGAACAGCTCTGAGCTGCCCTTAGTCATGCAGGGATACAGGTGGTCATACAGGTGGCCAAGTGCGAGACACTTGGGTGACGTGGTGGGAGAGGAAGCTGGCTCTCTGCCTGCACACAGCAGCAGCTGAAACACTAATCCCATGCTGCTGCAAGCTCTGAGTTCTCTCAAAATGAAAATAAGGTGATTGTAAAGGGAAGCGGAGATCCAGGGTTAACTGTGATATCCTGCAGGAGAAGATAATATTGAAGCGTAGGCAAGTGCTTTCACACGCCCCGGTCATTTCATCTTTGTGTTCGACACAATGGCCAGCAAGGGAGCACAGTGCTTGAGGCTCAGAAGGGAGAGCAGGTGGGGACAGAAGGGCTTGGAAGTCAGAGAAGAGAAGGAAAAACATCTCCAAGTTTCTCACAGAAACTTGAGCAATAATCCTGAAATGCAGACACAGCCACAGCCGGCAGAAAAGATGCAAAACCAACAACAAAATCCCCCTAGGATTAGGAAACAGTGAGAAGCTAGACTAGAAACCAGACGCATTTCAGAATAAATTCAGTGTTTCAAAAGCAATGATGTGAAAGGCACATGAGCTACAGTAATAAAATGTGATATGAGCTGTTACTGTAAACGGGGAGGAATAATTGACAGGGAACTAAAACAGATCCACAGAGCACACATAGCCCAAGGCGCTGCGAACCTATGGCTGAATGAGAGGAAGAGGAGTTGTGTGGGGAGAAGTCAGAGAAAGACTAGCAAATCACAGGCAAAAACTAAATAACTCACACAACAGCCCGTGATCCCTGAGACTGAAAATTCAGCTGGAATGTGTCCTGTGGTGGATCAGCAGAAAGAATAGTAGGCATGTAGAAATAATAGAGTCAGTCTTACCCAAAATTAGAAATGTTGGCATTTTTATATGTAAAAATAATATAATTAAAACCAAATGGTTTTGGGCCTGAAGAAGAGAATTGGTGTTCATGAACTGTTTAGCCAGTTTGTTTCATCCTTTGGGCACTTTTGCTACCACAAACCTGTAGCTTAGTCTGCAGGAGAAAGTGGTCAGTTTAGATGTGGAGAGGAGAAAAGCCCTGTCCTGGGATCTGAGACGCAGCACCACAGACAAAAGCTCTTTGGAAAACAGTCTGGTGTGGTGGTGGAGTAGCCAAGGATGCAGGATGAACAGCACAGGGTGCAGAAAGCTGCAGCTGATCAAAGGCTTTACAGAGTATCTGGCAGCTTGTTGCATCCTCCTGACACATAGCATAGATACACGAAAATATACAGACACAAATGTATGCATGTTATGCATGCTTGTATATAGTTATGGACTGCAAAAATGCTTGAGAATAACTATGGGTGGCATTTGTTCCAACAGAGAAGGGAGGCACCCTTGGTGTTGTTAATTCATAGTTCAACAGAGTGATGCTGCACAGCCTCTTTCATGGAAACTGTATCCCAAAAAGGCTCAGTGAGTTAAATAATATAGGCACTGCTTTAAATAATAAATAGTAGTGTACAAATAAAGGGTGTTAAGAGACTGCAGAAAAGGAAAACCAGTGATATTTTTAGCTGATATTAGAAAAAGATGGAGGGGCAGATGCTCACTTGTGACTGACCCACTGGACAAGAAGGCCCACAAAGGTGCTAGCTGATGATAGGGAAGGAAAAAACCTTCTAGTGAGAAGAGAGACCATTGCTTTGTACCCCACAGCATGTGAGGAGCCAGCTACAGGAAGGGGACATAGTCATGCTACCTGGCATGCCTACAGATGGTTAGTAGCAATCCATGCTCACAGGCAGCAAAAATCTAGGAGGTTTTTACTACTGCCACCCCTACAGCCACATACAAACTCAGACAGATGGGTGGTGATGCTATCACTTATTCCCAACCCATTCATATTTGTGACGTTTTCTCCCTCTTTTACTGTTACAGTGCCCATTGCTGCCACTTCTCAAGCAATCTCTGCAGAGGGGACTTGTAACCATTTCCCTGCCCTATGCGAGCCACATTGTTTGCACCTTAATTGGGGTGTAGATTTTTCAGTGCTGCTTCTTAATAATTAAAATGTCTTTTCATACATGTGAGGAGAAGTGTGGCGTCCTTTGATCATCAGTAACCATCACTTACCCAATATATCAATGGCTATGACAATGTCATTTGTTTTGTGAATATTAGAAGAGATGGACAGATAAAGAACAAGAATTGAAATGAAACTGAAGATAAATACAAACTCCTGCCATTACATGTCATAAGCCAACCAAAAATATCTGGGCATGCATGCTTCAGTCATTCACCTTCCCCTTGCAGCACACTGCTTAGAAAACCAGAATAGAGGAAAGCACAACAAAACCATTGATATCTAGAGGAAAAAGTGTAGAAGAAAAATATTTTCTGCCTCAATAAACCTTGGGGTTTGACACTTGCTCTTCTTGGTTCTCAAAGAGGTCAAAGAGATGTAAGAGCTTCATCACTTCAAAGAATGCTTAGAACTTTGTAGATTCAACCTCGCATGTCTTGACAGATGTTTTGATTTGTTTCACTGAAATATGTAGGACAGGTAGGTAGAGCTCTCCTGCATGCTGTCTGTCTCTCTCTTTGAATGCCTTTGTTTTTTGGACATTTTAGAAAAACCTACTATCACATCTCAGCCAGTCTGCTTCACATTGTGGGTAACAGCTCTGTGAGTCTGTTCAGAGCCGTGTCATAGACAAAAGAAGTTTCTGTAGAATTCCTCAGGCTTTGGATCAAATTCTGAAGAGTATGCTCAACACCAATTTTGCGTTAAAAGCAGTCACTTCTGTGTATGCTGAGATTCAGCATTTTTGGAGAGGGTCAGCTATACAAGACAGAATGTACTCATGGCATTTATATTTTCTTCCAATGACACATGAAGATACCATGTGCTACATATATGCATTTTGTTCTAGGTACCCACTTAAGCAAGGGGAAAAAAGAGAATAATCAAAATTGTCCTTCCTGTGTGGAAGGACAATCACCTGGTCATCAGCCATGGTGACCTTAGAAACAGGAGTCCCATTACTTCAATAACAGATGTGAGAATCATCCCTTATTAGGTCGGATGACTGATTGTGATGACTTCAAGGAAAAAAAGCTTTTCCTGTTAAGCAGCTTCTTCATAAGTAAAAGATGTGCCAATATCCATCTCCAGTGTGAGCATCTGCAGGTGTCTCAGCATCAGCATTTTAGTTTGGATTACATAAGTGCTTTTGATGAGACTTTCCTGGTTGGTCCTCATCTCCTACTTTGGCTTTCAGAGCAGAGCAGCCTTGGAACATACAAGCAAATTCCTTTCATGTGAATTGTGAATTGGAAGTCAGACCTGACCCAGAAACACTCCTAACATACTCCAGCTGCTAATGCTGATTCAGTCCATGGATCTAAACTCCATCTAGTCTGAACCAGTCTCCCCACCCCAAACACCAACTGTTTCACTGCACAGGTCTGCTCTGATGTTCCTTCACGTCTTGCCTGTGGAAAAGCACCTGAGATACCATTACCGTAACTACCTCAAATTTGTCTTTTCTTATCTTTTTGTTTTAAAAGCAGAGATCTGTTTATCCACTGAGCAGCAACCATGTGGCTCAGGGAGATCCCAGGTGGCATTGATGTCTTTGTCAGGGCAAAGATGATATTCCTACAAGAAAACCATTTGTTCTCATTTGGGAGTCCTGTGAGCATTGCTAGTCAACCAAGTCTGTCTTAGTTAATTAATCCTTGACCCATCATTTTGTGCTTTTCAGGTTGCCCCAGTATTAGTCTTTTGCTGAGATCAGATGCTTAGGGAGGTGGTTATGGAGTGTGCTCCCTTCCCAAGGTAACTAAATTCACAGACATTGCAGTGCCAGAAGTAATGTGATATCACCTAAAATATATAGCTGAGTGATTCCCACGTAACAGGGAATAGTGAAATTTGAGTGTCTGTCTGCAGTGTTTGCAAGCAGCCACTTGAAAACAGCCCAGGCAGCTCTTTGGAAACAGTGCACGCAGGCAACAATCAGATGATTGCTGTTGCAAGAGGTATCACGGATGTGTGATGTTATATCTGCTCTGGGTTCGTTTGCTGCCCTACACACCACTAAGAAAAAGATACAGGCAAAGCCTAGATGCAGTAATGGGCACTCTGAGACACTGACTTGGGGTGTGATGCTCTTTCTGGGGGGTACTCTGCGCTCCTCTGGGAATGGAAGGGCTCTCCAGCTGGGGAGCTTGTAACCATGCATGTCCTGTGGTGTGAGCTGACACTACTACTGTGCTCTGTGGAACTAAACTGAAGTACTTCAGATGGAAACACACCCACACCTCCATCTGAAATGGCAAGGCACACGGACTTGCCCTGAGTCGGACTTGCTGCCTAGTGCTGGCAACCAGCACTCACGGGGGCTGCCTGCGCAGAGTTTGTCTGGGTAAATAGCAGTCCAAGGTTTCAAACAGGTATAAAGCCACTACTTGCCTAATGAGCTGGTCTAATAGTCAGCTGCTCCCTGTTCTAAGTAATTTCTTCTTCCTATCCGGAACTTGTATAGCATTGGCCTTAGCTACACTATTTTACAAATCTATCTTAGCTAGATGACAGAGCTACCTACTGCCAGAAATTGTTGCCCTTGTATGTATTTATAGGTCACAACCAAAGTCAGTTCTTAATCTTCTCTGGACTGAACTTGAGGCTGTCATGAAAACTACTGATTGAGCTCTTTTTCTTGACAACTACTTGGACATCTGTGAGTCAATCTTTAATCTCACCATTGTAGTACTGGCTACACTGATTTTTTATTGCCTTTTTTTTTTGTTTTTAAATGAGAAGGACACATGCAACTGTCAAATAGACATCTCTAATTTTCAGAGACCTATAAAGATAACTTTAATCAGATAAATAAGAAATCTCATTTTTATAAGAGCTTTCATTGACTGCTTTTAAGAAAATAGGTTTTAGCATTTGCTGGCATTGACTATGCTCCCATTCATTAATGCTTTATTCACTTCCCATATCTGCTTAGCAATAATTATTCCTGGGATAGTGTCATACTATTTGGGCTTGGGAAATCCAGGCCACTGGATCACCTTTTTTAAGTATGGACTCAGAATTCAGAATTTGAAGGGACTGGCAAACTGCTGACTAGCATGTGATCAGCATGATACTAGGCATGCTGTACCAGCTGCAGAGGTGCTCAGTCTGCCTGCAGGGGAGACTAGAGAGACTTACAACCAAGTCTTCTCTACATGCAAAGGAGTGGTGCCCAGTATGTAACCACTTCTGGGAACAACCCTGGTTCACGTTGTTTAACCAACAGTCACTTTTCTGGTTCTATGTAGCTTCTCTTATCTTTCAATATGTTCTACAAATCACTCTCAGTGTTTCAGGAAGCTCCTCAGACAGGTCTTTCAATATTCTTGGTCACAAATTTTCTGGTATTGCTAGTGTATGTTGCTGTAATTTTTGCTATTTGACATCCTCCACTGCTGCTGCTGAGATAGAAAGTATTTCTTCCTTGCTGTGAAATAAGCATGTCCCATTTCTTTCCAAATAAAAACCATAAATATTCAATGAATATTTTTTCTTTTTGTGTTACCACAATTGACAACTCTGCCACCTTTAACACTTGAGCTATAGGGACTAACAAAGGGAAGAGACATTACTGAACTTGATGAGTGGCATTTTTATCAGAGAGAATGGGTGTGAAATGCTGACAAACCAATTTAAGTATGAAATCACCAAAAGGTTATAACCAAGCAAAATATCAGGTTCTAAAATGGTTTCTACACTCTCCTCCATCCCCTGGGATCTAGGGACAAAAAGAACTATTTTAGGATTAATATCACTTTTTCCATGAAGAGGATTGATTGTTTGGTATGGCACTACAGATAGCATGAGGATTTGATGATTGAAGAGGTCCCTTTGAATCCTATTCTTCTGTATGATTGCAAGGATTTTGTTAGGTCTTAGTGTACTTAAATAATGCCTTCTTGCCCTTAATCTTTAAACCCAGGATTTTTTCATTAATGTTTTATCTTCTTCCATCAGCTGTCTCTTTCCTAGCTGCTGACTTGTTTGCACAGCACCAGACTCTCTGTTATTCTCATTTGTTACATATAATAAGGGTTGGAATAATCATTATTGCTTGTCACTTTCACTTTTCGTCTTTACTAAGATGGATTTGAGACCAGAAAGCCTCTCATAGAACAATAGGTTGTGAATTTTGGGAGGAATATAATGAGGTTTTTTCAAACACAACGTTCTTATTTTTATGCCAAAATTTTCCCTTGTAACAATTATTTGCCTATAGCTGACCTCTGGAAATTGTCCTTGAAAAGCACCAAATAGACTGTTGCAGGCTCAGAAGTGGTCTGCCTGCACACAGTGGAGTTTGCACTTCCACAAAGGGAATCAACAGTTTCTGGCTCTCCAAGTGATTTGTTTTTACATATTTTAAAAGAAAATATATATATAATCCCCAGCAAGTGTAAGATTGTTTCAATAGTGCTGACTCCAAACCTGTAGCATACAGCTCCTTTGTTGGGACTTCACCATTCAGCCAAGCTTCAGTTACCATGTTGGGCTGCCAGGTCCAACAGTCCTGAGGAGCTGGGGACTCAACATCCATCTTCCAGCCTGGAAGTGCCAGTGGAGGGCTGGGAGATGAGGCAGGGTACACAGATGGGTCATTTCTCACCAGGGAACAGCACCCAGAGATGTTCTCAGCAGTTCAGTGCAGGGCAGCATGGGACTTCTCACTGTCTGGGGGAGTTGGTACATGGCTTGCAGGGCAAGGAAGCCTGGACACCCCAATGAAGTGTTTAACAATTCTTAGGTATCTAAGTGAATCCCTTTTGGTTTATACCCTGTTGGCAGCTTAGCTTCAGGAGTGTCAGGAAAAAAACCCTGTGCACTGAAGAAACACAACAGCTCCGGACAGGCAGAGGCATTTTCCATGCATGACCTGGGGTGAATTGCTGCTTTAAGTTTGAACTTCAGTTCTTCATTACCAGTGGGGTCGTTGGCTGTTTCTCCCTAGGAAAACCACCCAGGCAGCACTAAGTGCTTGAGTTAAAGAGGAGTAAGCACTTTTCAATTACCAATGAGCTTTATGAGACATGAGACTGCGGCAGTAGTGTGAGAGATCCCAGGTGTCCCTGTGCTGGGTTGCAGCGGGCAGTGCAGCGCCCAAGGGCAGCGACAGGCACGGGGGACTCAGCGTCTCCATTTGTTCATCAAGCTTGCTGCTCATTTACAGTCATAAATGAAATGTTTGGCTGCAGTAGCATAAATAACAGGTGACGTTTTAACAACCCTGGCAGCACCATGCGGGGAGTCTTCTAATGTTAATGAGTTATGTGAGGCCAGCGTGAGTTTTGTGAGGTTCATTCATTCTCCCCTTTTGAGGCAATTGCCTATTTGCTCCTGAAAACAAACGTTAAATTAAAAAACGCTGATATGCATTGCAAATAGCTTCTCAGGAGGATTTCTGACATGGTAAAATGGCAGAGCTATAACTCTGAGTGAGTGAATATGGGAGGATGAGAGATGGCTATGAAGAGAAGCATCCTACATCCACATGTCATGAGCAATGGGATGGAAATTGCTTCTGATAATTCAGTCTTCGAGACATAGAAACTTGGCTTTAACAACAGGTTTTGCTGTTAAAACACATTTTCTATGTTGGTGTCTGCCTCTCGGTGTCTTGGATCTTTCACGTGCCTGGAACAGTCCATTAGAATAAAATCGAATACATATATATGTGCATAATATAGCAAAACCTTCTCTCGCTGCCAGCCCCTTGCTTATTTCTAAATGGCACAATAATTAAGGTGAGTGATTTATCACAGAAGTACACCACAAGTCACAGCCTGATTAATAGAGGGGAAAAAAAGCATCAGTTGAAAATATAAATAATAAAAGTACTGAAAGCCTGTTCTTTGTTCCAATTCACCTTGAGAATTTTAAGCTGTTTAACAATATTTACCAAGCTGTTTCAACTACACAAAGACATAATCCCACTGCCTGCCAACAGCAGCAGCAGGGCAGCATGGTGGGCTGGGTGGGAGGGCTCTGTGGTCCCTCACTTTTCCTTCAGCACTTCTTTCTTCGTCCAAGCTGATGTGCTCAGCCAACGCTTCTTAAAACCCACCACACTGGCTCATCACTGGCTCATCCCCTGCCAGCCCACCCACTTTGTATCAGAGAAGGGATCTGCTGAACTTTCATCATTGCCGAGAAAAAGACTAGCCTGGAGAAAAAGGATCCCGAGGGGCTCTTGGCATCCATCCCCATGTCTTTCTCTTCCACCTACAAGAGCTGTGGAGCATCAAAGGTCGTGCATCTATAGTCTTGCAGCTCTTATTTGATGTTATTGCTACAGTAGCTTTACCTCGACAACCCCCTTTTGCATCAAGTGCAGTTGCACGGTCCCATACCTGCTTCTCCTCTCACCCAGTGATCTGCTGCCTCTGTGGTCATCCCACAGAATGGGAGCGGGCTGTGCTCCCACATCGGTACGACTGCTCACGTCAGGATGCATCCGAATTGCGCGCCCAGCTGCCGCCTTTGCTGTGGTGTGCAAAACGCTTGCGTTTCTACAGATATTCAGAACCTGGACCTGTGACAGTTTGGACTCATGGCTGATCTGATGCCTACACCTGTTTTTATTTCTAATTATCTGTCAAAACTCTATTTTTTTCTTACAGAATCCCTGCCATACTCTGTGCAAAACCCCCAGTCTGGTTATGGACATGTATGGCCAGCAAGAGACGGAAACTTCTTACCCAAGAGTGGGGGCACATTGCTAACACTAGGTTTGGAATTTCCAATTGCAGAATCAGTTTGTTTGACCCATCCTAACAACATATCTGGAGTATCTCCTCCATTTTGGGTTACCCAGTGAGGAAAGATGTTCAGCAGCAGGTCACCAAGATAGTTAGGGAACAGGAGTATGTAGCATACAGGGAGAAGCCGGGAGAACTGGATTTGTTCAGATGTAACAGGAGAAGGTATGGGGAGATCTTATTGCTATCTGCAATTAGAAGGCACAGCAGAGACAGAGCCAGACTTTTCTCAGAGAGGTACTGTAGCAGAGACTACAGGTGTAAGGTGGGAGGTGAGCAATTCAGATGTGGTATGGGAAAAGCTTCTTTATCATAAGGGTCATCAAAGATTGAGATGGTGTCCAGAGAAGTTATCAAATCTCACTTCTTGGAGTTATTCAGAATTCTGCTGGACAAAGCCCTGAATAACCTGCTTTAATTGGGCCTGCTTTTAGTGGGGGTTTGGGCTGGATAGCCTCTGAAGCACCTTCCTGACTTCAATTAGTTTGTGATTTTGTAAATGGCATTTATTGAGCTGTGCTTTTCCTTCCCCCGTGTGACTTCTGTTTGTCAAGCCCAGCCCCATTTCTGTTCACTGTGATTTGGGAAGATGTGGCTTTGTCACCACAGAGAGGAGGCTGAAAACTGTTTTCATCCCATCCTACTGAGCAGAACTAGGCATCTCACCACGTCTTTGCTCTGGGATGGTGTACAGCACAGTATGCAGGATGGTGTGCAGCATGGTATGCAGCATGCCTCTGCTGGGTAGTCACACGGTTAAACTTCATTTTCACCTGGTTTGGAATAATCAATTGTACAAGAGATCCAGTGAGCCTCCTCAAGGCAATGAAGTCTAAGAAGTTTTATCTTGGACTATATTGAGCCTTGAAGTCTGGAGGTGACTGACAAAACATAACCAAAGCACAGTGAGATTATGCTTTTAATGACTTTTCTTCAGGGTAAATACTCCCGTTTCCTCAATATTCTCACCAGGAGCCTTTGACACCAGGACCAGAATTTGGGATTCACCTCAGCAAATGCAACTCCCTAGAATTTTTTCCTAAACATCTAGAGAAATAAAAGTGTCCATTTTCAAAGATTTGTTTTGCTCAGTTGCTATCCTTGCTGCTAATAATTACTTATGAAGAGCTTGACTGTTCTGTGACTGTGAACTCCTTTAAAACGAAAAATAATACCTCTTTGATGTAGAGATAATATTCTTTTTACAAACCCTGTCCCCTGGCATCCCTCAGAACCAGACAACTAAAGTACTAAATATATGCACTACCTCTCAGAGCTGGTATTATATTGCCAGCACTTCAGAGTTAATTATTTTTTACTTTAAAAGGAGGAAAAGTAATTTTAAGATTACTTTAATATCAGTCGCACACCAAAGGTGTTTCTTACTGCTTTTCTTCCATAAGCCATCAGTAGCATTAATTAAAATTTTCATTTTTTTTATGGTTCCTTTTCTACTATGAAAACTGGATCTTTAATAGGTAGCTGTCATCTCAGTAGTGAGTCCTTCCAGAATCAGGGCTGGAATTTGTAGGTTGAGATACACATCTTGGCCCTTGAGGAGAAGGGCACAGTGGTGTCAGAGTTAAAAAGGCTCTGTAACTGGCAGAGAAAACCAGACCTTGTTGTAGGTCATGATCCACAGTCCCGGGAGCAGTCCAGTGCTCAAAGCCACCTCACCAAGGATCTGACTAGCTCCCAAAAAGACAAAACTGGAAAGGACAGAACCTTGCATCTCCTCATTTTAAACTTAAATCTTTAAAAAGTATTGTGTGAGAGCAAGAAACCACTGGGGGCAGCTGCCAGTCCAATCAGTGGTAGAAGCTTAGGAGGGAGGGAAAAACCAGGGCCACAGGGAAGGAGACATTCCTAAATAGCCAGCTGCTTTATCAGAAGTTGCCTCTTGTCTATCAACAAACTCCATCTGCTGATTTTTTTTCAAGTGACTTGGAACACATTCATGGTTTCTACCCTCACAATATCCCACAGTGATTAGTTCCACTGTGTGTGGAGTGTCTTGTGGAAGAAGCCCTTCCTGGTGGTTGCAAAGATGCTGCCCAATAACTCAAGAGACATCCAGTGAAATCACATAAGAAAGTGAATAATGCTTCCTCTGGAGTCTTTATCTATTTTTTCTGGGCAACAGTTAATCTATGTATCTCTCCTCCTAGGGGGACCATTCCCTATCTTCCCCCTATATAATTCTAGGACCTGGCAGTGCTGCTGGGCTCTCAGGTCTGGGTCCTCCCAACTCCATCACTACTCCTCAGCAAGGAAAAGGGGTGACTTCAGCATGTACCACTCCCCTAAACTGTCCTGTGTTTGGAGGCTGAAAATGGAGAATCAGGGAAACAAGACACTGAAGTGACAGTAGCCTTGTGGGGTTTGTCATCCTATAGTGTTAATATATCCCTTTGAAGATGATGTAACTTGGAGGACAGCAGCACATATTCCCATAAACAGGCATATCCAGCTATTACAGGGTCCTGCTCTGCACCTTGCTCCTCTCTAGTTAATTGTCAGATTTCTGGGTCCCTTTACAATGACTCTGAATATTGTTCAGTCTTCCAGGAGTGGCACCAGCCTCAGCAGTGATTTTTCTGGAGCATCCTCTGTCCAATGGGAGTGCTGAACTTTTCTTCTCACCTTTGCTTTCAATCTCATCCTTCGTTCATTTGTAAGCATTTGATGTAGATGGCTGGAGAAAGTGGGAAATAGCAGCAGGATTTCCCTTCTTTGCACGCTTGTTGACTTCCTTAAGGGCACTTAGAGTGGGAAAGTATGGCCGTTCTGCCTAAGAACTACCACTGACACTGTCTGTAATGGCCCCAAGAGATCATTAATTCTATTTATTCCAGTTTCCACTATCTGATAGGCATGGAAATCACATCCTGTAAAGAAATTGGACACACTTGCTTCCTGCTGCTGCTCTAGTACCCAGGCTGTGAGTCTGTGCTACAGTGCCAAGAACACGATTGCAGACTCACTTCTGCTCCTCACCTCCAACTTCAGACTTTGCAGGTAGTGAGTGGCACCAAACAGAAATGCTCTGACCACTTTCCAAGGTTGCTTATTCATCAAGCAATGAGGATAAGAAATTAAAATGTGCATATTTCCATGCAGAATAGATTTACCCCTTCCACCAGCAAGTACCAGAAACCCCATGAACCTTATCATCAAATCCCAGTGAAATCTCCTAGACCCAAGATGACACATAGATTCCAGTGCTATTAAGTCACAGGCACAAAGCTGGAGCATTAGGCCTGACAGCTTTGTACTAAAACCAGGTAAGCCTTGAGTTAACTTAGCTGTACATAAATACAGGAGATAACCTCATCTAAGGGCACTGAATTCCACACCTCACCTCTTGTGCAGAGGAGAACATCTTAGAGATAAGTTATGTATTTTTTTTGGTACAAGTACTTTAATGGTGTGTATAGATAAATGTGTATACATACACAGGCACATGTACTTACAGCCTCACCTTCAGCTTGAGAGTGTTTTTCCTGGAACTTGCCATTCACACAGCGCTAGGGAAGAGTGCTGTGAGCACAGGCGAGATGAGACATGGTATTTTCAATTTGGTCTACTCAAAGATATTCTCTTTGTGTCGGATATACAGAAAGAGTTACTTATTAAGCTTTCAAGGTTGTGGTGACCGCTGTCAATATCTAACTTTTCCCAGCAGGGACTTCTGTGTGGTTCGTTACTTACAAGAAAAACCCATCAGAAGCAGTGACAGACTGGGACATCCTGCAGGTCAAGTGGAGGTGCAGCAATGGGATTTAGTCTTATGTGCACCAGAAATCAGGTTGTATTTTTAGTTTGTCTGGTATTGCAGTTCCTCATCACATGGGAACTGAAGGGGTTTGTCAGACTTATGTAATCCTTTTTAAACAATCCTTGGAGTGACCAGGCTCAGAGGCACCTCACACATGTTTTTACCTGCTGGTTTTTCTCCTGCTTGTTTCATTGCAAGACTATTTGTTAATCTTCAAATTATGTTCGACATCTCACTGAAAATAGTCTGGGTTATAAACATCTCAAGGGTCAAAGTCTGAGTGTGTTTCCCTACTGTTCTGGTTTGCATCTTTTACTTATTCTACCTGTTCAGCAGCTGTGTCCCTGGTGATCGACTTGTCCTTGTGTTTGAACTTGGCATCTGATTTAGATACAGATTTGGTGTTAACCATTAGAGCTGCTTGGCAGATGAATATTCAACTCCAAACCAGGAAAAATTACTCCAGGTCTGGCAAGGAGCAGGGGACCTGGTGGCCATGAGCATGTAGCTACTGATTCGTCACAGGGAACCATCTACAGTAGATGAAGTCACTTCATAAATCAGGTACATCCTTGCTCCTATCTGCTTCTGGTAGGATTTCAGAATGGCTGCATTCTGGCAAAGCATTTCCTATCACTTTTGGTCTGAAGAACAGCCTAATCCAGGCAGGTGAGGGCCAGCCCATGGGAGATCTTTACCAGTCCATCTCACCATGACATTCACAAAATGCTTTGGGTCATCTTGTTCCAACCCCTCTGCCATGGGCAGGGACACCTTCTCCTAGACCAGGCTGCTCAAAGTCCCATCCAACCTGGCCTTGAACACTTCCAGAGACAGAGCATCCACAGCTTCTCTGGGCAACCTGTGCCTGTGCATCACCACCCTCACAGTGATGAATTTCTTCCTAAAACCCAATCTAAACCTGCCCTCTTTCAGTTGCAGAGCCAGGCAGCCTGCAATAGACTGAACACTGTCCACCAATAAGTATTTGATCCAGCAATAATTCAGGGGCCAAAATTCTCAAGAGCAGATCAACTTACATAACTATTTTATAGGATTTAAATGGAAAGAGTAATTCATCAGAAATCTGTAAGGAAATGACTCTCCATCTGACAGACATTCTCCCCATACTAAGAGGCACAGAAGCAATTATCCTCATGCCTTTTCCTATGTGAGTGGATGAGTGTTATGCCTCTGTCTTGTAAGATATTCAAATGTGACTTGGGATTAATTAAATCGCAAGACACCTGGAGGGAAAGTCAGAAGCATGTACATTTTCTACTGCAGACATTTTAAAGTGTGGAAAGAGGATATTTTACCAGCAAGACCTTTTGGTCTTGGTGGGGAAGAGGAACTGAAAACCAGCTTGGGAATTTCAGGGCAGAGAGCACAGAACAATCCAAACCATGAAAATGTTCATGCTTGTAATTGTAGCTGATGGTTTCAAGTGTTCAGCAGTAGTTGAAGGGCTAGTGAGAGGTTCCCACTGGTGCTGCACATTTTATGTGTGACTGTTTAAATTCAGGTTATCTATTAATTAACAGCAGACCCCTTTTGATGGCAAGTCTAGTCATGGCAGCAGTTAGAGTTTTAGCTCCTCGCTTAGAGAGGCTCAAGGTTGCCCCACTCTCCTCCCCCATCTTGTTCTAGCCATTTGGGCAAAGAAAGCTGTGCAAGGTCCTCCACCTCCATGCAGGAAGTCCCCTGCTGCCTATCTCTCCATCATACATGAGCTCACACGTCAGTGTCAGTCTTTGAGAATAAATTCACCTGATATCAAAGGTGATCCCAGTGTCCCTCAACTATAGCTCAACACCTTCCTTATGCTTTCCCACCATAGCAGATAGCAGCTCCTCAGTAAAAGATCGTTTTAATGTAATTTCCCAATTGTTAGAGACTATTTCCTGAAGGTTTAGAAACAAGTAGAAGTTTTAGTGGAATTCAAAGAAGAGGAAGAAAAGAGCCAACACTGTCCTCAAGGAAAAGCTCAAGTAAAGATGAGATGGCAAACATGTCACTGTGCATCAGTCGGAGCAGAGCAGCTGTCCAGCTGTCCCTGCTTCTACCCAGCATAGGGAAACAGGCATCCCAGCAAGTCCTAATGGAAAAGCTGTGCCATAATCTGTGTTACCACGAGTTTGCTTGAGGGAAAGAGCTCAGTTACACAGAGGTGTTTGGGCTTTGTTCATGTGCAGTGCTTTCCTACCCAAAGTGGTTGGTTTGTGTGTCTGAGTCTCTGTGCTTTTAAACTATGCTGCAGAGTCATTTCACAACCTGCATCAGCTGCAGCGACTGCTACCCCTGCTCTCTGTGCTAAGGAGCCTGTCTCTCTGCTGGAAATACTTCCGACACAGATCTCTCTGCTCCCCATCCCTCTTGCATCCCCAACTTCCACTCGCTGGAGACAGGACAGGATCCAACGGTGCTCTGCCAAGTTATGAGCTGCCTGACAGCCACAATGAGGGAGAACGTTATATTTCAGAGCTCTGTCCAACGACTGCCTAATTAATCTCCATCCCCCACTCCTACATCCAGTACAGAGCGAGGATGTCTTGATTTTCTTGTTCTCCCGATGGGGAGAAGCTGCAGCACAGCAAACTTCCATGATTCACTCCTGGGCATTACGAGAAGGGACCTGGAGAGAGAAAGCTAATGCTGAGACACATCCACACCCCCAGAGCAAAATACAGGGATAAAAAGGGCGTCTCATGAGCAGGACTTCTCCTTGCCAGCATCCCTCTCCACTGCGCTCTGCTTGGAGGACAATTAAATTACACTGCCGCTTCCCTTTCATCGTGATCCGATTTACAGAGGAATTAATAGGGGCAGAGGAAGAGGCACACATGAAGCCAAAGCCAGGGCAACTGGCAGCTATGAGCCTTCTTGAAAAACGGGAAGCTTGCCAGGATGTCTTTATTAGAGAGGAGAAGGGGGAGAGAGGAAAGGGCTGCTACAAGAATGAAAGGCAGATACAGACATCAGCCTTGTTTACAGCAGGGATTTTGCACCAGTACAGCTAAACCCTTCAGTTCAAAATCCCCTCACAGGCATATGCCACCAGCACGGCTGGAAAAAAATCACAGCTGAGACTTGGTGGCTGCATGAAGAAGAAAGTCTGTGATACAAGAAGGGTGTTTGACTCGCTTGATCATGTGGCTCCAGAGGTCTCGTAACACCTTTGAGTGGTTATTTCCCATTTTCCCCTACAGTTAGGCTCTTCCCCTGAGCTCACGGGATCAATGCCCCCAAGAGCAGCCTGCAGCAGCCCTCTCTGTTGCTGACAGTGCCACCCTGATGGTGACCAAGCGTCCCACAGTGCCTGTCACCCAAGTGGGGCAGCAAGTTGGCAGGTACTGTTGGAGACACAAATACTTGAAAAGACAATAATGCAATAAAATATAATAAAATCCCAGCTTCTCATAGATCATTTGTCCAGGCTGTGGATGTGCTGCACTGCAGATGGAGACACGGGAGCTGGCTCTTGTAGTAGCATTTCACATCCAGGCTGGTGTTATGCTTTGGATGTCCTACGCTGCAAGCCCAGCCATCGCTGACATTACCAGCGGTGGTCCAGAAGCACTTTGGCAGCTTTTTAACAGCATGGAACCATAGAGATTAAACCATGGGGCCAGTGAGCTCTCTTCAGAATGCACATGAGGGTGCTTTGTGTACAATTCTCTGTGTAAAGACAGATGGACTCCAAAGACATCTGGTTTGATGGCACTCCTGCTACTCCAGAGCAACCCACGTATCTCTGTGCCAACACTGGCTCATGCCCTGGGAGCAGTGCTGTATGGTGGCACAGGGACAGGCCTCTGCTAACTGCAAACTGGAGAGTGCAGGAGCCAGTGGAACAAGAGGAACAAGGAAGGAATGTTTCCAGGTCCCTGCTCCCACTCTGCAGAACCCTGCAGCACCTTTGCTCTTTGTTCTCCATTATGTTCCACATTATTGAGATTTTTCTCCTCACCAGAGTAGCTGAGCCCTTGGATGATCTTCCAGTGTTCAGACTGAGGAAAGAGAGAGAAGACATGGTGTCCCTGGGAAGCCATAACTCAGGTAGTTATAGTGACTACGTCCTTAAATTTACATCTCCAGTGCCTCTGGTGCTGGAAAGGCATGGTGATAGTTTTTGCATCTAATCCTCTTTTAAAGTTCACTTATAATAAAACTGTTGAGATGTACTGGAATCCCTCAGCTCATGTTAACTCCCTTCTGTATGGGGGATAATCACTCCAGATGGCAGATCATGTAACAGATGAGTGACTTCACTGTCATTTATCTCCACAGCTGGAGAGGAGCAACCCAGGTCAATGGAGAGTTTCTGAAGAAGCTTCCTGTGTATGGGCTTCTCCTTGACACCAGGGCAATGGAGGTGATGGCACAGCCAAGGACCAAAGGAAAAGACTTAATTGCCTGCTGGGGCTCTAGGGATAAAAACCAGAGGAGTAATGTACAAGAGCAAAAGAAATGAGTCAAAAACATTTCTGTAGTTTGGAGATTCCTGGGCAGGAAGAATATGGTTCCAGAAGTCACAGCAGGTAGATCATAGCTGTAAAGGCATAACTGCTTCTCAGCAGCACAAACAGAGGAAATGTCAATTGTTAATTTCAGAAATAAAATTATGAATGGAGGGAAATTAGTAGTGAGTTAAAAGTTACTTGCATTCAAAGAAGACAAGGATCTAAAAAATTCCATAGTGAGAACAATGGTGGGACTGTGTGTGTTACAAGCTAGCGAAGAGATGGCAAAGCCTGTGTAGATCTGATGAATGAATTAGCTGTTAATTCTTAATTTCTATGCCCATCTCCTCCATCCCCTTTTCACCTGGGGCTGCCTCTTGAGGAGGCATGGTTCTGATACAGCCTTGTCAGTGGAACCAGTGGGCTGAATTAGGAGTCTGAGAACAGAAGCTCTTTTAAGGGGTGGGGGTATTATTCAAATAATAGGCTGGTGCTTTGTTTTAATTAACATTGCTTGCATTATGACATTAGGTCCCACCAGCAGGGCCAGCTTTGCTGTGTTGTCACTGTCACTCACAGTCCCACAACTGCTATACCCAGCACAGCCCTTTGCAGACCTGATCATTACCTTGATCTTGGCTGCACCTCATCGACCTGGCCTTTCCCCACTGCCAATACAGCAGCAGCAGCCGCAAGCACAGTGTGATTTGGTCTAAAACATAAGGGGGAACTCTCAACTCCCAGTAATGCTCAAGCAACCTCTAATTTAGCACCTAAATGGTGTATGTTGATGAAGCACAACTGCTGCTGGGGTTTTATTGAGGTGGTGCTGGCAGGAGGAGTGTGGGAGACAGGCATCCCAGCCAGTGACCCTCTGAAAGCAACGGGAAGTATGCTAGGAAAAAGAAAAGGAGCTGGAGAAACTAATGTCACTGACTTCAAAGATGAAGGATTCTCTTTATACTCTGAAAATGACTGAATAAAATGACTAGTATCATTACTTAGCTAAATAGGATTTTCTACTTGTGTCAGATTATTTTAGACGTCACTTTGATTAACCTGATTGCTGTCGATTTGTCCCTAAGAAGTGTATTACTTTAATTTAGCCTTATATTGAGAAAATACTTTGAATTATTATACCATTTATTAACATGATTTGCTTTCTCCCAACAGATGTGTTAGCTTTGCCCACAGCCCTTGCCACTTAGTTTTTGGAGTTGAGTTCACAGTGCTGGTTTCAGCTGTGGGCAGACCTGCCCTCTCTGTGAACACTTGCAAACCACCTGGTCATGAAGGGGCTCCAATCATACCATCCACTTAGTAAAAGAGAAAGCAGATAACCCCTCATACTTAGCTGAGCTACGGTCACTTGAGGGGCAGTTCACACTGCCCTAGTTCAAGATTGGCCTTGGCAGCAAGAGGGCAAACCCAGGTTATTAAATCCCATGGCCACCTAGGAGAACTGTGGCCCTCACTCCTTCGGTCATCTCTTGCAGCTCAGATGCACTGTGAGCACTCCCTCATTATCATCAGCCTCTCAGTCCTGCCAGGTGAGGGAAATGTTTCCAAGATTTCATTTAATACCTGTATTTAATCCATTAGTTCTCCCTGCAGACCTCCTAAAGGCTGGGCTGTGATTAAGGAGGACGTAAGTGCCCTGTTTATTGCTCTCCTGATACTTCTTCACTTTCCTCTACACTTTTGCAGACATTTAACCCTTCAGTTGTGCAGTGCCTCGGAAATGTGCGTGGGAGCCCCCTGCTCTGTCCCTTTGGGATGGATTGGAGAGTCCACCCAAGCTCAAGCAATTTAGCTCCTGCTCTCCTGTGAGGCCCTCTGAGATTCTGTGAGGAAAGTTAACAGCAAGATGGACTGAGAGTCACCTGCAACCATGTTTTCTCCTTGATTCCTTGCCATTAAGCTACAGGCTTGTGCATCATCTGTTTTGTTCCTCCTCTTTAAAGCAAAAATTCATTACTTTTCATATTTTTCCTCTTCAAAATACAAGGGGAGGGCTGGGGGAAGTGGCCAGGCCAGGAAGGAAGGAAAGTAACCATCTCTAGCAGACTATGCTCCACGTAGAGCTCTTTCTGTTAACGTGTTCCATGAATCCTGCAGCATGGCCATGGCTCCTGTAAAAAACAAAGGGGACAAGCATGAGTATCTGAATCACAACAGCTCTCTCTCTGTTTCTGCAGCTGTCACAGCTACAGCACAGACTGCACTGGTCTCATGGAACATTTGGCTTCTTCTAGTGCTAAAAAATGCTGGATTTCCTGTGCAGAGCAATCCATTGGCAGCTGTGAGGTCAGAACTGTTCCCATTTCTGCTTCACTGTTACATCCCCAGGTGCCCAAGTGTCTTTTGTATGGGACGGAGAAAGGTTCTGGTTCACTGCACCCTTCTACTCAACAAACATTATAAATAATCCCTTAGTGATGCATGATTTATTTCCCTTCCAACATGGGCTTACAGTGTTGATGCTCTTTTTAGGACTGAGTTAGACATGAAGCAGTTTTTATGTCCACTGCAGACTGCCCTACACATTCTGCAAACAGGGAGCTGTTCATCTCCTGTTCATCAGTTTTGACCACTGAACAAGCTGCTTTGCACACAGTATTCTTCTGGCTTGTATTGCATGTTTTTAATGGCTTTACTCACACCTTTCCTGGGACACATCCCATTAGCATGTGAATTAGCCATCCCACAAGGAGCTCTGCCAAGCTGGAGGTTTTAGTTTGTGGTAGCACCTGGTCCATAAGTGCACCAAAAGATGCTTATGCCCACTGCATGAGGAGCAAAAACTGCAAAGAGTTAAAGAAAAACACACCCAACACTAAAAGCACTGAAAATGTGGCATTTTGACACGTGTTCTGTAAGAACCCATGTCTGCTGTCTGTGGAGAGCAGTGCTTTTAGTCTGGACTTCAGACAGGCTACAATGACAAGACAATTGTCTAGTTATCAAAAACTCCTACTATCATTATCATTTGCTGCTCTTAGGTCCTACCTAAAACCGTACAAAAGTCCTTACCTGTTAATGCTCCCAAAGGTAGACATGTTTGAGGAGAGCTGGGCAGCCCCCTGCATGGCTTTATGTGTTTGTTTCTCATACACAGACATAACAGCACACTCAAGTGAAATATTCAAAGAAAGAGGTACTTTTTAATGTGACAACTGAATTTGGCTTTGCAACTAATTGCTGCGAGGTATTTTTGCACCGAACCTTTCTGGATGGTGAAAGCGGGAGTCAGACCATTCAAAGGGACCTGCAGGCTCCTGTAGAAGTTGGTTGCTTTTATACAACTTATGAAAGGTTGGCACACTTGGAGAATATTACCCTTCCTAATGGGCCTCAGAAGCAAGGGAATACACCAGGATAAGCACACTATAAGCCAAGTCCCTCTTCAGCACATTGTATTTTTCCTTGCTTGGATACAGCACCCATGTGGCCTGGAAGAGTATGCAAAAGTGAAATTTCCCTCATGATGCACCATTTTCTAAAGGCCCTATTTTCCTCTAACTCCATTTCCCTCTACTCTTCCCTGTTGTAATGGGAATAGTTTTCATCTCCTGACATCACCAGAAGGGCTGAGAGATGTTGAAAGCATACATCTTGGAAGAAAACACTGTATGGCAATGGAAGAGTAATTGTGGTGACAGGGCAGGGAGAGCAGATATGTCTCCCTAAAAAGATTTTACAGCCTCATTTGCATTAAAAAATGTTTTTTTCTTGTTTGAAGCAGCAGGAAAACATGAGAAATCCAGCAACTCAAAATATTCTCAAGGAACAAAAAGAATAAGCATTACAAAAAAGAAAATCAAACCCAGCCCTACCAAATCATATCTAGTTCAAGCAGCAAAGAATGGGTGAAAGGGAGTGACCAGCCTGGAGCTGATGCCAGTTCCATCCCCACTGTAGGAAATTAGGGGGCCCAAGCCCAGCCAAAGCTTTGCTTTTGGAGAAAGCACAGATGTACCATTCATTAAACCTCTCTGCCAGGATGTGGTACAGCCTGAGGCAGTCATGGCTCAGATCTGCATGGTGCACCTCAGCATGACAGTGCCACATGACCCAAGAGCAGACACAGCACAAGCCAGAGCTGCTTGGTGGTGGTGGTGGTAAAGGACTTGAAACTTAATTAAATTGACATCCATGTGTGATCACAGAGCGGTTGAGTTCATGAGAACCCATCAGCACTGACGGGGAGAACAACCACCAGCACCTTTGCAAAAGACAGGTATGGATAATCTGACCAAAATGACCCAATCAATCACTCCCTCATATGGGACAGGGCTGTTTCAGACACTGCAACCTAAGTGTACCCAGGTCAGCTGGTCGCAACCCTTAATGGTGTTTGGAGTACCTGAAACCCCATAATGCATGTTACGGGAAAAGCATGGACTCCACTAATAGTGCCTAGCAAACTTAACATTGGATCAGGCAGATTTTCATTGTCAGAAGTGCAGAAAATAAATGTTTAAGACTAGGAGGATCCCTCTACCAGGGGGAACTGAGCCAGGCTTCTCCGCTCTATGCACAATTTTAGCTCACTGCAAAATTAGCACTGCTCACCCTCCTTCTTCCAGCACGTAATGGGACGGCACAGGCTGGTGATACGGATTCCAGGTGAAAAATAAGCAGAAGCAGTATGTCAGGGCTTTAATCACATCTATATGAGATGTGATTTTTCCTCCTTGCCAGATGCACCTTTTTTTGTACACAGACATTAATGCTCATGGAACAGCATTTGATCAGCCTTAATTTCCAGGCTGGATGCCCGCCTGTTTCTCTGGCTGAGCCGCCCGAGGTTTCCTGTGCTGCTGTGGCCAGCTCTGGGCAGGGTTTGCGCATTGGTGGCTGCGTGCAGCCGGGGCGAAGCGCACGCAGGGTCCCTCTAACGCACTGCAGTGGAGCTGAGACGCTTCCGATGCGGCTGGCTCAGCCTCTTCACTGCCATCCCCGGCTGGCTCATTAGCATCAAACTGTTCAAAGGCATGGAAATTAAATTATATTTGGGTCACAAACATATTTTAAGCAAAAATACCTGTTATATTTAAAGCATCTCGTTCAGAGTCTCTCTGTCTGCTGCTTCAGGATGGTTGCACAAATATTCACTGTCCTTAATGTTTTTTAATGATACAGTAGGTGCTTCCAAAATTTGATTTCTGTTTAAATATGAATTAGGTTCATTCTCTCTATCTAAATGCTGGTAAATAAGAAACCACCTTCTGGCAGCTCATTTAGGTATCCCAAACAGGCAAAAGCCCAGATTTCCCTGGATAACTTTGAAAGAGAGAGAAAATAGCTCTGATATCGTGACAGAAGTGTAGTCCCAAACAGCACAGCCGGTGCTCTGCTCTCTGCTTGCTAGGAGGGAGCAGGCAGGCAGCTTTCCAGGAGCACCAGCACTCAGACATCGCTCCCTACTGCCACTCCTTTTAGCAGTGGCCTCTCCATGACTTTCTGTGCAATTACGTCTTAAACAGACTCAAGCATCTGGCTACGCCTCCTATCAAGACTGTATGAGTGATGATCTCCTTGGACTTTGTAAATATCGATCATTATTCTGGAAGCAGCTCAGCTCCTGGGCTCCTGGAGAAGAGGCTGTTTTGTCTCACAGTCAATACACTTTAAACTGGAGTGCATTGGGATGCTTTGGGATCTTTGGCTGTCTATTCTCAATACTCCCAAGCCTCCTGTGAACAAGCCTGGAGCATGGTTACCTTGCCCAGGGGTTCCAGTGGGATAAGGCAATACCAGTGCTGGGGAGCCCAGAGCAATTATCTGCAGTACTGAGTGACACCTCCCTCTTCCAAGGGCAGAGCCCACAGCCTCCCTTGTTTATGCTGACACATACCAGAGCAGAGGAACGGGGGTGCTGCTGCTTCTCCTCCACAGCCTGCCCCCAGACAGCCCGCTGGCTTGCTCTGCTGCTGACATGTCTTTCCACCTGCTCATAAACTGTCCATTTCCATAAAGGTTTTGTCTTGCATTTGATTCCTGAGACAATTTTCTCTCTCCTCCTATGGAGGCACAGTGGGAGACAGAGACCCAAGCACAGCAGGCTGTTCCCCCCCAGGCCCTGTCAAACTTCACAGCATGCCCTGGCACTGCAGGCATCACCGAGGCATAGCTCCTTAGATGTCTCAGGGAGGAGGTGATGCTATTTTTCTGCCCTCCAGGATTCCTCCAGGGGAATCTTCAGATCTCTTGACTCTCACAGAGCAAGTCTGTTCAATCTGAGTCTGAAGGAGAAACCAACACAGGAAAAGTAGAGTTGGATGGAGGAAGCCAATTTTCAGAAGCTTAGTAGAAAAGATTATAACATTCCTGTTTTCCAGGGTTGACAGTGTACTTTCCCTCCATCAACAGCTTAACTGATCTGCTCTAGCCTGCTCTGTGCTCGGCCATGGAGGGCATCACTCTACTGCAGTTTCCTTGAGCTGCAACAGGCGCAGGAACAGAGGCAGCTGTTGCCCAGCTGGGAGAAGTACCTCTGACCTTTGGGAAGAGAAGCAGGAGCAGCCTGAGAAATGCAGTTCTCTTTCCAGCCTTGGCCTCTCAGATTCATAGAATCTGCTGAGTTGGAAGGGGCCCACAAGGATCATCAAAGTCCAACTCCTTGACCTGCACACAGCAGCCCCAAGAATCACACCATGTGCCTGAGAGCATTGTTCAAGTGCTTCTTGAACTCTCAAATATCACTCGTCAGATAAAATGCACTTCAAGCCGGAAGCAGATACAGCACCTGGTTTGAATGGGTTTAGAACATTCACCCAGGAAGGCTTCAGCACTCGACCACACTCACAGTGTTATTGGGTTAGCATTAATGCAGCACATGTGGTCCAGCAGGCAGAGGAAATGGCTGGGCCTTCCTCAGAATTGATGGCTTTATCCCTTGCATTAGCACCAACCTGCTGGCAGTGCCTGGCTTTGCTTGCAGAGGCTGTTCTTTCCCTCCTGGCATGTGTGTAGAGCTCTGCTTCAGCTGCAGGAAAAGAAAGAGGACACTACTGACTGTATGTGCTCCTGCTCATTCAAGCAGAGCTTGTCACAACAGGGAAGTAGCAGTGTATGGACAACAGCCTGAACCGGCTGGTATGGAGCAGAGCAGCCATCCTTTCGAATCCAGGAGCGGTTAGAGAGGGCAGGAAACACTGATGATATCTGCTCAAGTACCTTGACCTTTCCAGTCCTCCTGAGGGCTGCATGTGGCAGACGAGAGATGGAAGGCAAGCCCTAAAAACCGCTGTTCCAATTCCCTCATGTGCAGGACATGGCTTGCTGAATGACAAAAGCTACAACTCCTGCACAAACCACAATTAAATCTGTTTATTAAGTAGACACACTACTTTATAGATGATTATGCTCCATGTTTCTTCACATAAGCTTTACTAAACCTACAGTTTGATTTTGCAAACTAAAAACTCAGTATATAACTCCTGGTGAGTTATGAGCACCAGTAGCTGTACTGTATTCAGGATTAGTTCTCAGTGTCTGTCTGGCTCCTTATAAATCTACCTGCTTTTCTCCATTGTTAACACTAAATTCAGGTAGATTAAATCAAGAAAGAACGGGTACAGCACATTTTTACTGTTAGCTGATCACTGAATCTAACTTATCAGCTCTGTGACTTGTTATCTAGAAGCTTGATACCAGATCTTGGAGGTTTGTCTACACCAGAATACCATTTTAATTAGCAACGTGATGTCTGTGAGACCTCTACCATCAGCTTTCACTTAAGGAAGAAGGAAAGGAAGGGAAGTGCTGATCAAAAAGGAGGGCCTCCTGTGGCACCAGTTAATGAAACATTTTTCCTGGAAGTGCAGGAGATTCCAGGAGGCATTCAAGGAAGCTCTAGTAAGGAGAAAAAATGTGCAGTGGGATTTCAAATAATCCTTCTCTCAAAGGAGAGCGTAAATTGTTTTTTTTTCCTGAATCAAGTAAATCAAAATGATAAGCAAACAACATTCCCAACTAGGCACATGACAAACTGAAAGATGACAAAGGGGAGAAGTTTATGTTTATTTATTCCTCTTGAAAATGACTTAAAAGAAAATTTAAAATACTATTTAAAAAAGAGGGGACTCAAAATATCAAGAAGCTGAAAATCAAACCACAAAGGAGGCATTACAAGGTTAGCAGAACATAGAAAGCATAGTTAGTATAAAACAGATTTACAGTCTCAGTGAACAGCAAATTTGTGCTGCCCATGTAAGTGGAACAGCATGTAATGCAGCCTCTATCCTCTGGAACACGGAATTCTTTTATCATTTTGTTTTATTGTAGTACTGTATAGGAAAAGTCAACAATTTTAAAAAAGCAACATTTTCAATTGAAAGAGAAAAACATTACAAACATTATATTGCTCTATAGGCACTGATAAATGTTTTTCTGTGGTAAAAGAATGTGCCAAAGCAGAATTCAAAGTTGTATAATTCCTCTTAAAATCATACAGCCCTGGTGAGATTGCAAATAAAAACTAGTTATGCCATTTCTCTGGCACTGCCTGACAGCAGCCCTGCCCAATATGAACTGTTTGCAACACTGGAGTTTAGACAGGGCTAGGCAGAAGCAACAGGCAACAATACTGGAAAATGAAGGTATCTCCTGGTAAGTCAGAGCACTCTGACAGCTCAGAGCCATGGAGGGCATTTGTTACACTGACAAAGGGTGACTGTGTGTGCCTGCCAAGGCTTTCACTGAGTTTTTCAGGTTACACCTGACCTTGAGGTTCTGAGTCCCAGTAAGGAGTGAATGGGAGCAAGAAAAGGTTGCTGCCTACAGGCCTGCTTAGAAACAGCCACTCTGGTGGCCAGTGGCAGCTGGCAAACTGGTCAGCTACAAGCCTTGCCCAAGCTTGCCATCAGCAAAGTGCCTCCCTCTCCTCTCCCCTTGCTGATCACAGGCAGCTGTATGTTACTTACGCCCTCCTCTGCAGAGCACTCTGCTCGGACTATGGAGCCCTTATGTCCTCTGAGGGCAGGGATGTAGACTTCACTAGGATCTGCAACAAAAAACAACTCTAAGCAATCGGGAAAAGGAGCTGCTAGGGCCTTGGAGAAAGTTAAAGCAGTGCCTGTGCAGCGCAGCCTGAAACATTTTTACTTTGCAAGCATCTTCACTTCTGAGATTTGTCCTTCCCTACCTGTTTTGGCACATGCAGCTTTCCTGCTCCCCTGCTCTGGTGAGCAAGATGCCTGAGATTAGCAGTGCTGAGCCGCAGTGTCCCTGCACACAGGGGAGGAAAGACGCGCTTCGGTCTTCTGTTTTACTAGGGAGTCTCTGGCTTAAAAAGTCACTTTTTAAAAAACGCCATAGGAGGAATCAGTTAATCAAACATGTCCTCAAACATGCGCTGTCCCATGGCAATGTAAACCTCCTTCTCCTCTGGCGTCATCTGGGCCACCAGCTCAGGGCGCTGGCTCACTTGGCTGTAAGAGTGTGGGCGCCCAGCCACTGTGACAGTGGGGTCTTCTGCCACCACCTCAAATTCTTCATCCTCATCCTCCTCCTCCAGCCCGTACGTTGTGGTGGCCGTGGCAGCAGCGCGGGGAGGGGATTCCTCCTCTGACTCGCTTGTCTCGCTCTCAGAGTCACTAGCGTTGCCACCGGAGAGAGGAGCGGTACCTCCAACAGTGACTGTGGAAGCAGAAGGCGTCTTCTTCTCGTGGATAAGCAGGGCACGCATCACTTCCTCATTATCATCCAGTGCTGCCCGGCTCTCCTCACGCTCCTGGAAAGCATCCAGATCCCGGCCCCCTGCAAGGAGACACAAGGCAGTGGTCATTTCTTCACAGAGATCTGTGTGACAGCCCTGAAGGTTTTCTGAACCTTTATTATGACTACCACTGAGCACAGCTGGCCAAGTCACCCCTTTTCTCTAAGCCACCTCCTCCTCCACCTTGAAAGACAGATATAGTTCTGTTTTTTTTCATAATGGCAGAACAAGTACTGACATTTTCTAGGAGCTGGGAAGCCTGGAGTCACTGTGGCTCCCTGCTGGAAGCCTTGGCCAGGAGCACATTGCAAGCAAAGACAAAAAACGCATGATAGGCAGGCACTTGGAAAAGACTGCCCCAGGGAGGTGTCCAACTCAGGCACTACAGTGGACCAGAAAGCAAAGCAGTCCTTTGGAGCTAAATCTGGGCCTCAGATATCCAGACCATACAGCTGACACTTGTCAGAGACAGAACAAGTATCTTATTGTTGTTTCACAGGTGAACGAGCACAGGGCATTTCCTTTTTGTTCCTTTGTTTCCAAGTTGTCTGACCACAACCTGGGGGACTTGGGGAGATGACCAAGACCACAAGGTGCTGCCAGCGTAGACCATAAAATATAGACCCAAAACCAGGCCCTGTCCTGCTGAGCTCCCTGTCTATATGGATTAAGATGGAGAAGCAAATGGGTCCAGGCAGACAAGGAATATGCAAAAACATGTTTACAAAACAACATTTAACACAGCTGTGTCTGGTAAGGTCAGAGGTGCACCTATCAGGCAGGAAGCGGAAAAGCTCATTAAAGGAACATGGTGGTGAGATGGAGCAGGATCTATTTCATATAGCAGATGCAGCTCACAGCCTTCAGCCAAGCTGTGCAGCACAGCATGGGAGGCTGCGTTAAAACAGCTCCTGCTCTCTAAGCTGAAACAGCCCAGACTGTCTCTCTGGCTCCCTACATGGACCTCTTATTTGAAGGGGACTTCAGTGTCCCAGCTAACACACATGGCCTGTGCTCCTCTTTCAGAAAACTTGGCTGTACAATCGCCAGGAGGGTTTGATATGGCTTGGGTAGGCAGTCTGTCTGCAGATTCATGGATTCTGCTCAGAAAGTAGCATTCCACAGAAAACCTTTCCTAATCCTACATTGGATCAGAGGACTGCGAGTTCACCCATCACCAATAAAACTGTGTGCAGTGTGGAAAAAAATTTAAAAAAGACCAGAACAAAAAATGAAATATGGAGTTCTCTGTGTAAAAACAAGGCCTAAAAAGTAGGACAGGCTCCCTGTGGCAAACTTTCTGTCTTGAACCAAAAGATGCTGCCTATGAACAACTGCTGGAACTGAGGGGATGGCATTCTGCCTTCATACATTAACACCCACTTGCCTGCTCCTCCAAGACATGGACCCTCATGGTTTCACCACCCCATCCAGGCAGTTGGCTCCCAAGCCTTTCCCTCTGGGGGTCAGAAATGCACTGATTACATTTTTCAATTTGAGATGAAAAAGTTCTGTGAGGCAGGCAAACTAACGAAGTAAGTTCTGCACTTAGCACTAAAAGCCAGGGGAGTTTGTGGTTACTTCTTTCCTGTGGTAAAATAAAGGCCAAAAGACCCATCCCTAACTTCACCAGACTTCTGTTTTCATTGTAAATAAAGTTCTAGTAATGGGTGATGGCTACAACTACTAATATTAGAGCACTGCCAAATTCCTGAAAGAAAGGAAGAATAAAGGCATCGTGTTGGCAGCCTTGTTCTCAGCTCACTGCTTGTGACTGTGGAGCATAAGAGGCTATGGGAGACATCTCTGTCAAATAATATCATACCTCATCACATTGAGACCTGTGAAATGACAACAGCCTTGGGTAGGTCCACAAAATCTGACTTTGTGGCTCAGGAGTGGGACTGTCTCCTGCTTGCAAGAACCACTCCTGCCAGATCCATGCAGTGAATCTTTTCTGTCAACGGTCCCAAGTTTCTGTCCTCTCTGTTTATGTGTTGCAACAGCAGTTTCAGGCTATTTCCACAAGTGTCCTCTTTGATCTCCAGTAGCTGAAGTTAAGCAGTGATGCCATCATGCTATACCCACCTCCATGTCCTTCAGTGGCATCTTGAGAAACATTTATGCTGTGTATGCCAGAAGTCATCTCACAGAGTCAATTTAAAACTACAGGTGAACTGAATGTCCAGCAGAAAAAAAGGGCGAGAAGTCACCATTCCTGGTGAGTAACAACAACCTCTGCTACAGACTGCAGGAGGAGGCTGTTCCAATCATCTCACTTTGTTTAATCTATGTGAAAAATGTTTGGGGGTTTGTACACTTGAAAGGCATTACATGTGAACAAGATCTCTAGATATCTTCTGACCATTATATCACATTTATTTTCTTCACTTCTGCTATATCTACATACTCCACTTCTCTCCAGAGCACTGCACTAGTTCCAGGGTGTCATGATTATACATGTGGTTCCCTTTTGCCATCTTGTCTTCCTAGGGCATCAACAGTTTCAGCCTATAATACTCAAGTGACCTGAAAGATTGCATCTATTGACTCAATCTTGTAAAAATCATAAAAAGTCTTCATTTCCTATTTTCAGTGTGTAAGCTTAAATGGCACACATACCAAAGCAGAATGTTTCTACTAATTGTTACAAGATCTTCACCATGGTATATGGACAACCAAACATCAAGATGAATGAAAATAAATGCAAAGATAACAAGAAACAAACAGAAAGGAATAAACTCTCACCTGCCATGGTGATAGACCCTCCTACTGTACTTCCTGAAGCTTTAATTCTGAGTATTCTTGATATATAACACGTTTTGAGAAACAACTGGCAAGAAGAAGGCTGGGAATGTATAAATACTGCTGGTAGACTGGCAGACTTCAGAGTCACTGAACATTAATAAATGTTATTTTTTAGCAGTGACCTAATATTAGGGAGACAGCTTTCTAGATGAAACCAGAAGACCTTCATCTAGAAGCAATAAACTCTCAAGGTGGAAGATATAACAGTTAATTAACATTTTAGAAGCCCACACAAAATTCCATGGACAGCTCAGCTTTACTGACCTAGATTTCAATCCTGGACCTAATAAGTCAGGATTTTTTACATCTACCTACACATACATGCTTTGCACAGAAGAGGGGAACAAACTCTGGAGTGTTG
Source organism: Pseudopipra pipra (assembly GCF_036250125.1). Taxonomy (NCBI): domain Eukaryota; kingdom Metazoa; phylum Chordata; class Aves; order Passeriformes; family Pipridae; genus Pseudopipra; species Pseudopipra pipra. Next base: position 26,363,611 of record NC_087550.1, on the reverse strand, counting down.
GGGGCAGCAGCTGTACACACAGAGGAGAACATGTTTTTGACAGCACTGTAAAGGCATTGTATAAGCAGAGCAGTACTTCTGCTCTGTGGATTTTCTTACCATCTTTGATTTCATCAGGGTCATAAGCCCCCTGCACCGTGCTCTCACGCAGCCAAATTGGTCTCTCTCTGGCTGGCTTTCCTTCACTTGCAGACCGGTTAAGATCCTCCTGGTCCTCCATGCTGATGACAACATTCTGGGTATACAAGTCCTCATATGATGGTCCTTTTGTAGTCCATGCTTCCCGATGGTGTCCACTTGCAAGGCCGGCTGCTGTCCCTGAACCAGCACCAGCTGCACGCTCTTTGCTACATGAAAGTCAAAGAGATAAAAACAGAGCACTCAGAACAAGCCCCTCCTTAGCTACTTAGCCCCTCCTTAGTCACTTTAACTATGATTAGTTATCTCCCATGATCTGCACTGAGAACTTGCATTTTCAGTTCTAACATCTTCTGTCAGGAATTTCTGCACCAGCTTGATAGTTTGGGAAACTCATAAATCTCTAATGGCAAACCCTACATAAGGCCATGGCAACATCCACCATAGACACTGAAAAAACGAGACAGCACTAGAGATGCAGATGCACTCATGCAAAAACAAACATAAAATTCCAGAATGTCCTGAAACAAAAGCCACAGCAGCAAAACAGTCGAACAGTAGTCTGGTATTTGGAAAAGCCTTTTTTTGGCCTTCACACAGCAACCATATACTGCAGTAAAAAAGCACTAAAGTTTAACTATGGCAGATAGTAGGCCCAGAGACCCAGCATGCTCAGACCTGTGAACTGTTATTAACCACAGGATTCAAGGAGTTAACTCACCAAGAAAAACACAATTCAAACTTTTGCTTGAATTGTGAGTGACAACACACATGATAAGTCACCTCTCCTGTGTTACATAGGAGATCTGTACTATCCACAGATACAGCTTTGGGAGAAGTGGGGAGTCCAGGTAGAAAAGAAAGATGAGAAAGCACCTTCAAACCAGAGGACTAGGGCTGGGCAAAGGAATTTGTATGCTGATGGTGTGCAGGAGGCGGCAAGACAGAAGAACAGCCTTCATTGTGGAAAAGCTGGAGAAGGAAAGGTACTGACTGATGCGAAATGTAAGGCAGTCAAAGCCTGGCCCTCCTTTGCCTCCTGAGAGGAGCTGCAGCCAGCACATTTCCCTCCAGGGCCCCTTCTAGCTCAGGAGACTGAGGGAGAAAAACATTCCTGCTTGGATCTGATAGAAAGAGGACATCAGGTGGAATATTTTCTGCACATGATGATGGCAATGAGCCCAAAATACTCTCTGGCCTGTGTTGCTACATATGCATAGATCAGGGAAAGCAGCTGAATGGAAACTCACTGGTCTAGGGGTGGGGAAAGCCAAATGTGACTGTTCCTCTACTTCAGAATATTTCATCTTTTCAGAGAAACAGATCTGCTGCAGACTGTACCCACCCTCAGACATATAATTTCAGTCATCTGACTGCCAGTGGTACTTAGGGCTTTTCATAAGTAACAGCCCTGTCTCAACTCCTCCTCTTGTCCAGAGCAAATCCACCAGGGATAATGAATGATGCCAGCTGAGCTGACAGTTGTCATCAGTGAGCACAGTTCAGTTACTGTTGTCTACTCAATGACCTTTACTCCAACCAGGAAGCTTAAAATAAAGTTGCAGTTGGAGAGGTCCTGAATAATATGCAGGTTTTTTTAGTTCAGCAAGGACTTACCCACTGCTTGATGAGCTAATTCTGCTGGATTTTTAGGGGGAAACAGTGAAGGGAAAATAGACAGGTAGGTGAACATCTCTCTCCCCCAGATAAAAAACACTGGTGCTTTGTTCCACAGTTTGGATTGAGGGCTACTCACAGCCTCTCAGTAGTGATTTTGCTGGGCTCTGTTAGCAAAATGCTTCACAGCATCTGTGTTAGCATGTGTCCATACACTTAGCAGTTCTCTCCTGCAGCCAGCTCTGCTAGGAGAGCTTCACAGCAGCCTTGAATCTTGGGGCAGAAGGCTCATGCGCATGTGTTGCTTATATAACCTAAGGAACCACACAGAGACCTTCTTCCCAGCGTGTTATTTCAAGTGTTGGTACCTTTCAGCTCTCCAAGACAGGCGTGTGTTCTGTGAAAAGCGCCACTCTGCTTCCCACACAATAGAAATCTCTAACTAGCGTTTCCCTGACAATTTTATGTAATCCACTTTCCTCACAAGATGCACAATGCAGCTCTCCCCCAAGCTCTCCCTCCCCATGACTACAGCGTGATAGCTAAATACTCAGTGCCAGGAACTACCCAATAATACTTTTGCACAGAGGCCCCTGTAACTGTGCTTGAAATCGACTTTTTTCCTACATGGTATCATTTCACAGCGAAACACTTATTCCACGATGTCAGGAATGTTTCAAAAATGAAAGTAACAGTTCTAAGAGACACCTACAGTACTAATTACTTCAACTGATCAACTGCAATGTCCCACACTGAGATGGAACCATCTAGACACTTGCTGTCCACTTTTGGAGCCCAGTGAGCTTTGCAAATGTGCCTCAGTTTACTGCTTTGTATCTTGAGTGACACTGTCTGTAGACATGAGCAACACCTTAAAACTACCTGAACAGGGGAATACTCCTTTCTGCAAGAAGAGAACTTACGTTCAGCAACTCTATTCCAAAGTACAGGATTAGCCACCACGGATCAGGCGCCAGGTGCATGAGCTGCCTTACAGGCAGCACAGAGCAGATGAAAGGACTGCACTGTTAAACCTCTCTCTAAGATCCATGATCTGCTTTTTCCTCACCTTGGTCTAGACTTCACATGGCCACCTTGCAGTCAGGAACTGTGGCAGCTCAGTGGCCCAGATGTGGCTACATTTGCTCTGTTACCCATCAGTTGTTTTATTCACTCTGATGGAAATCCCTTAATGAGTGGTTTAGCTGCCTTTAAAGGCAACATAAATAGTCTTTGACATAGCTGAGGTATGGCCCACAGAAACCACACTGTGCAATGGGCAAACAACTTGAAATTTTCATCTCAATCCTGCCCAGACTATTAAGGTCTTGCATAATGGGGATAACTCTTTTTTTGCCATATCTGAAATAAAACACTTTTTCACTGTGCTGCTCTTAAGAGCTTCAACCTCACAACAGACAACCCATGGTTCCTGACAGCATGACCACAGAAAATTAATTCTGTGAAGATTTTTTGTTAATTGAAATCATGCTATTTTGACACAAGAAAATAGAGGGGTTATTAAAATCCGTAATTTTTTGAAAACCACAGAGAAGGGCTTAAGTAAAGCAGGTTTATTATGAAACCTGTGGGGCTAATTCATGCTTTGCCAAGATTAAGAAAATTAACAGCCTCTTAGAAAAATATAAATGAAGATCTACCCAGTTCCCCAAGGCAGGTGCATGACAGTTATGCAATGTCAGTGCTGTGGCTTAGAGCTCCTAAAAACTCTCCTGAACATACATAAGTTGCCTGTGTCAGTGCAAAGAGAAGATGCAGGCATTTTGTGACCTTTTCTGTTTGTTTCAGAATCACCAAATGTCAGTTTTGTCAATGATTTTAGACACTCAAAACTCCATAAAAACAGAGAGAATAAATAACCCAGGGTTTGGCACTTTGAAAAAATCTCACAGCAGTGCTTCCATGGAATTAGCTGCTTTGAATTAATGAGAGTTAATAAATAATTAAATCATTGTATGTACTGAAGCAAGTTGTGCTCAAGTAAGCATTTAAAAGGCTGCCTATTTATTTTGTCATTCCTTTCACAGAGTAATTAATCATTTACAATGTTTTTTAAGTATTTAAGAGTCAAGTAAGTGGGCGCTGCTATTTAATCATGGGACTGCACCAGGCTTCTGCTGTGATAATTTCCTGTACACAAAAGGGGAAGACTGAGAAATTACTCTCTTTTTGGTAGGGTTATCCCAGTTCTACTACTTAAACTACAGAAGAGAGATTTTAAAACAAAGTCTAGTGATTCAGCTCGGGTATAAAGGCTTCAAGGATTCCCCATTATCACCAGACATGCTGAGCAACCTTGGGAAAATCTCTTCCATTCTTTATATTGCTTCTGTTTTTCTATCAGAATGATGAGGAAAAATAGCTACCTTCTTGGCTAGAAAAAGCCTATGAATAGACAAAGAATTTTTATTATATTAATTAGAAACTGTCTAGCATGAATATATGAGGCACATTCTCTCTCAAGGTTAGCCTGAGAGAAAAAAAGTGTATTCTGCTCGCTCTCCCATTAACTAAAGCCAAGCACCTCAAGGCACTGTGGGAATGCATCCCCTCATGTTACATTTTTTTCCCCTGTGTTAATTAATTTTTTTTAAATACAGTGAAGTGCATCACATTTCACAAGAACTGACAGAACTGACAGCTCCCCACATCTTTCTGCATTATTTAAACATCATCTGTTTTTGTACAGCTAGGAATGTTCTGGAAGAAAGTGTCATTTCCATAGGTAAGAACATTTTAAGGAGTTTTTGACTCCAACATGGTTTCCTCCCAAAAAGGTGTGTAACAAGTTGGGGAAAATCAGAAGAAAAAAAAATCCCTTATTACAAGTAAAGTCTTCAAAGTAGAATGTTGTAATATGTGGATTTGAAGTAAAAGGTGTAGACTGCAGACAGCTTAGTTTCAAAAGCCGTGTAGAAGCAAAATAAATAGATGAAAGATAAGTGCTTGAGAGAAAGAAGACAGCATAGATGGCACCTTCAGAGTTTTGTCAAGGGGCTGCAGTTTGCATTTTTTAAATACTGAGGCAAGGCCTTGGTATGCATACCAGCCGCAGCACAGCAAGCAGCAGGCAATTCAAGCATCCCACCTCACAGAAAACTACATGCAGGAAGCTGACCAGAAGAACAGCCATCTGCCTTGTTTAGTAAAAAATGGTTACAGCCCTTTGTCTCCTTATAAACCACACATTCCTTGGGGAATCTGTTAGTTTCTTGCACAGTTGGTGCTGAACAAGTAAGTCCTCAATGCAGCCAGAGACTGCACAAGGTTTAGGAAAGCCCCACAGAAAGGAGCACACTACAAGGAAGCAGTGCAGTGAGAGAAGACCAGGCGGGTTCCCACCTCTGCTTCAGGGCAGGAATCTCTGTGGGTTCTGGCTCCAGGATTTCATAGGCTAAGTTAACGTCTTCCGTCTCACGAAGCAGCGCATAGATGGGCTCAATCTGCTCATTAAATCTTGCAACGAGTGTCCTTGCATCCTTTTTGGGCATTGCCGACTCATCTTCTTCCACTTCAGTCTCACAGAAGGTACAGCGGAAAGTTCCTAAAACGAGAAAAGTTGCTCAGTGTTGGAAGGAAACAGGAGGCCTGGCTCTTCACACAGCCTTCCCAACAGCAGTGCCTTGCTGTTTCCTCAGCTTGATGCTAAGTAGCTTTTCTCCCCCAAAAATCCCTTCCCACACATGGTGTACCTGGTTATAATTTAAGCAGACAACAAAGCAAGCATTTTGATACCATCTAGTGATACCCAGTTGGGTACAGTTTCTCGCTCTGAAAAGCCCGGATGGGCTGCAGTACCTCTACGGAGACATCCTAATCTCTCTCCCTCTTTCTTGCTGCACATTTTAAATGTCAGCTACGACTGGGCTGTGATAAAAAGCTATACAATATCCTCTAAGGAGTTCAAATATCATCCGTTTCAGTTGCTTGCACTGGTATCTCCCTGGCCACACCAACAGGCTCATTTCCCAGTGAAACAGTGTAATTTTACACTGCACTAACCAGCCTGCAGTAACTGCTCATATAACCATTGTCACTCTGCAAATACTGCAAAAAAAAGATGGCTTCTCCTTCTGTTTCAGGGTTAAAATAGGGAAAATAGTCATTACTGCAAGCAACAAATGCAAAAACTTATCCCACCCGACTCCCATATTAACTTTTTAAAATTAAGAATGGTAAGATAAGAATTGTGTGAATGGCAATTAAGAATAAGTTTGTTTTACAGACCTTGTCAGGACCTATAAAAACAGGTCAAACATAAAGGCAACTGAAATGTCTGCATGGCAAAGCAGTTACAACAAACCTACTGAACTCCTGCACAGCCAGCTTTTTGGTTTCATTGCTCCATCTGTGAGCAGGACCCTTGGGGCAGTACATGCACAGTAGGATCTTACCATATGGTCTGCTATGAGGGGAGCAGCACAGTGTAATGACTTAGTCTTGCAAGTGCTGGACTAAGAACATACCACTGCCACCTCAGAACATTACATACAGAGTGATGCTCACAGGCTTCTTGATTTCTCTTGCCTGTGGGTGATATTTTTTATTTATCCATTCTGTGACACCTATGCACATCTAGCATCACCTCTCAATACTCTAACAAAGAAATGAAAACATCTTTTTATCTACAGGGAAGCCTGAGGATAGGCCCTGTCATGGAAATGGTAATCTTATGTCTAAAAATCAGAATTAGAATCACTATTGAAGCCTGCTATTATCACCAATGCTATGTACAAACACAGTCAAAAGAACAGGGTTTGCCCAGAGCACTTGGGCATAATGTAATGAGACAGGCTGGCAAGCCAGGGCTTCTGGTATCTTGGTTTGCTGCTTACACTGATTTGCTAGTCTTGTGACTTCATTTTTCAGCACACCACCTTCTCTGCCTATAATACAGCGATAAAAACAGACCTAACTTCTTCAGGGACGGCTGTGAGGGCTAGACAATGCTTGCACACTTCTCGGGAAGCACAGAAAAGCTGTTTACAACAGGAGGTAGATCTGTTGCCTCTCACCACAGTCTGCAGAGATGCAGTTTTCGACCTTGACACCATCTGAAGTAGCTTCTGCTCATTGTCACTCAGAAATTAATGCATGTTGTGTATGTGGCCTCTAATATGTACACATTTCCTGCAATAAACCCTCTCTTTAGAAAGTTTGTCTTATCGACAAGTAAAAGCTAGAGGACCCAACAACAGCAGTATGCAAAGTAAAAGATAAGTGGATAAAGTGCTCTTCTCTCCCATCCAAGCATGAAACACTCTGCTTATGTTTTCTCCAGGCTGTAAAAACTGTCCCTGCTGATTCAAAGCTGTACATTATATAAGCTAGCAGCCTGGAAAAAACTGAAACCAAAGTTTGGTCCCCTTATCCCACATCTGAGGCTATTGATGTGACAGAAGTTAAATCAATTTAAAATAATTAGCACATCTCACTGCCCATAATGGACTAAGGGAGCAAACACAGGTTAATGAAGAAAACACCCCTCTTTTTACACCCCCCCGTAAGTCCTGTTACATGTTCCTGAGACGGCTCAGACTTTTCACGCTTCCATCTGTGAACCCCATGAGTATCTGCTAAAGATTAAGATCATAGGGAGAATGGTTCCAATTCAGAGTACTAAAAAATCAGAAAGTACATACAGCTCTAATGAAACAGAACTCCTAAAGCTATCATGGATTTGCTGCAATTTCCACCCCTCAGGGTTCTTAATAAGTAAAAAAAGTTAATAGATGAATTATATAAAGAATCTGGGAATGGGTGAAATGACAAGCTTCCTCCATTAATATGCTGATTTTTTTCAAGGTGATGCAGCATTTCACAATAGGCATATGTGATTAGAGAACTGGGAAGCTGCTTTGCCATGGCAGATGGCATTTACATGTTGCAAACCTCTTTTGTTAAACTTTTAAGAGGTCACAAAATGTCACCAAAGCTTTTATGACATGGCACATCACATCAGCAGTGACACATGTTCCTTTCAGATACGAATTGCATGTGACAAACATGAAGTGGAAGCCATCCAAAGGCTAAAAATGGCAATGTTTCCATTCCAACTATGCATTTCTTCCTTCAGCCTTAACACAATTTATAGTTTTTCAATTCAAATAGGAATAAACCAGGACAAATAAACCAGGACAAATAGACATCCTGGAGCAGAGAGACATGAGGTTTTTCTGCATCTCAGAAATGCTAATGAAGAGCACATACATCCCCTCCTTTGCACACGTGCTCAGGCATTCAACAGACCTCTCTGGCTGCATGCTAAAAACCAGCCATCTGAAAGAGATCTCCTCATGTTCCCAGACTCTCCAGGACAGATACGCTGGTAATCTGGCTCCTCAAGGCTTACTAAGATTAAAGCAGTTCAAACTCTGAAGTACAGGGCCAGAATATTTAGAGATAATTCCTAATGACTTGATTTCACTTGAGAGAAGGAAAAGGTCAACCACCTACACACACTGAACGCAGGATGTCCAAGCGTGCATGCTGCATCTGCTACAATTAACACATTTAACTGGCTACGACTCCTGAGCCTGAGCCCAGGCCCTGCTCACATCCTTCTCAAAGGGTTCAAGTCTCAACTCCTGCCCAACAAGGTGTGTTCCTTCCACTCTGTCCTTTGGGATGCTGTTCCAGACTCTCACTACTCTCTTAAAAATTATTTAATTTTCAACCTCAACTTATTCCCCTTCATCTTAAACCTAATGACTGTTGTGTCAAAAACTGTATCTCAGCTCAGCCAGCTTCTATCTTGTAGGTATATTTAAAAACTGCTGTCTTACTCATCTCATACTGGCCCATTTTGCAAGGCCACACATTTTTCTCTACCTTTTAAAACTGGTCACCCACTCCTCTAGCAGCCTTAACAGTCTCATTGGGCCCTTTCTCCACTTGGCTCTCACCTTTCTGCTGTGGAGATGGAAGTATAGAAGTGTCCAGATGGATTCTCCCAATAGCCCAGTGGCATTAGTGCTTCCCTGATAGCCACCAAGACATTTTAAGATCACAGAGTAACAAACCATGAAAGCACTGTCTCAATTATCACAAGATCTAGCAAAGCTTCCAGATCTTTCTCCTCTGTAGTTTCCAGCTGATGAACTCCATGTTTATAGCAGACATTTGCATGAGATGCTAGGTATGTGACACTGTACTTCAGAGTATAATCTTTCAGCTCCTTTTTATTCCTCCAGCCTTCATCCTCATCCAATTCTTTATTCTTGACTGCATCACAAAACATTAAGCTAATTTATTTTCAAAATCTCCCACAACCTTCTTTTAGAAGTAGCATTATTACCATTACATGGAGAGTGAGCTAAGGCACAGATGGCACAATTTCAGAAGTATCTGCTGATTTGAGCAGTACTTGATTTGAGATGCCTAAGAAATGCTTTTCTGAAACTTCTATTTGAGAACAGAGCATGCAGTATTTTTACTAATCTTCTTCCAGGCTCTAGAATTGGGCATCTCAGTTAGGTACAGTTAGGTACAACACCTAATGATAGCCTTTGAAAAGTTTAGCTTAAAATGGCAAATGGCTAGTTCAACTTCACACAAATTCAGCTGGCCTGGAGGATCAGATCACATTCCTGTGGCTACTACAGCCATTTTCTTCAAGTAATCCCCTGACTCTCACAGTGCATTTTTCCTTCTTTTTCAGCAAGCCAGACAAAAAGTGCCTTATATGCACACAACTCCTCTCTCTTATTGAGCAAAGCATATGGGGTGGTGGTAGAGAATCATGTCATAGAGAAAAAGTTACAGGATGCACAAGCAGCTTTAGTTTCAGCACTCCCTAACGCTGAGTGCTTCATTTGATGTTAAAATGAGAGTATTAAGACCCCGAGGAAAGGATGAGAGTTTCCTAGGTTCCTACCAACAGGAAGCCAGACAAATGCCTCCCACAATGTGATGTTGTGCCAACAGCCATATGGTTCATTTGCAGACCTGGAGTCCTCAGTTCTGCCCAGGCCTCCACCTGGGAAGACGACGACCTGCCCGTGCTGCAGGGGGAGCAGGATGCCTTGCCAGCTTGCTTTCTGGTAACAAAGGGAGGATGAGAAGGAAACAGCTTTGGTTCTGCTCTAGCTTCTTAAAAGAGAAGTGGTTTGTGGGAACCTGTTATCCTACCCACTAGCCCGATGCCTGAGGTTTTCTACTCAGCTCTTCCCATCTGCTCCCATCCCAGTTCTGGGCTTTTCCCCTCTCTGATGGTCCTTTTCTGCCTGCTAGCGAGTCTATCTAGTCCTGCTTTCTCAGCCTGGGCTTTTCTCACTTCTCAAACTTCTCTGTCCATTCTTCTTTTCCTGGGCTTCTTTTTCCAATTTCAACCCCTCCCCATTCCCGTGCCTCTGTGCCCTCAGCTCTCAGATCAGTTAATTCTGCCTCTTGATTTGAGCTCTGGTCATCAAACTAATTTCCTGTTTCAAGCCAGAGAAATGGAAGATCTTTTCACAGTAGAACCTGTCATTCAGAACAGTATTACACAGGCAAAAGAATACACATTTCTCTGGTCTCCCCTACTTTCTCATCAGCTCATTCTTCAATACAACCAGATTTTTTTTTAATTCAATTTTCCTAAGCAATTTAAATTTAGTCAGATGCACAGAATGAGAAAAACTCAGCATACACTAAGTGTTTGACAAAGTTTAGAACAGAACAAAAATCACAGAGCAATTCCTATGCCTGCCCTCCACAAACGATCCAAACTCATGTAATGGAAATACTTAGCAAACTATGTAATAGACAGTGCTATCGGTACAAATTATAATTAACTTCTCTTCATTTCTCATTGATTTTCAAGATTTAGAGGACTATTTAAAACAGCACCTAAAGGCATGTCTCTCGTGAATCACTAAAGACACAAATAGTAGGCCATGTGGCTACAACAGACCTGGATCATTAGCTAAGATAACATAATCTACCTTAGGATATAAGGATACTTACCTACGAGAAATAGGAACCTGAGGGGTTAAATTGAAGCAAATAGAGTTTTAATGATCTTAATGGACTGAGCTAGTAACAGAGCTAATTGTTAAAACAGCTGATTGTTAACTGGATTAATGATAGTACAGATAAGACAGTAGGAGCTGTTGTTCCTTAGTGATGCCCAAACTTAAACACACTTCTCTGCCCTCATCAAACTGTTCTCACTTTCTCAATGAGAAAGCAACTCAGTGTGTCTGAGTGGAAAACGCACTCCTGCCACATAGAAAGATGAGTCTCCTGTCAATTTTATCAGGTAGTGCTTCCCTGGCCCCATCTCTCTTCCTCTACTGGAAACCTATAGACCTAAGTACATTCGTATTCACATTCAACTTCCAAAAATGCAGCTGCTTTAAGAAAAAATAGAGAAATTCACCAATATAATCTGTCTCCTGAACACCACAGCAATATACCATTCTCTCTTGCAAGTGTTTCTACACATGCTTTAAAAGAGCTGGTTACAGAGCATAGTGAGTTACATAAAACATAATGTCACATCTCATCTTTCTGAAACAGGTTTCATGGTCCACTGGATCTCAAGCTCTTGGGGACCCTCCACAGACCAGGGCTGACTGCAGTACTCTCTCTTGAAATGTGACACAGAAAGTGCAAGTTTTTATATTAGTCCTGTTTGGGAAAGCCCAGAGCAGACCCTGTTGTCAGAGCTTCTTACAGTATGAAAACAAACACCGGACCATGTGTAGAAAGTATCAACATTTTGGGAAGATTCATTAACCCCACTTCTGGAATAAAACATCCAGCTTTGCTATTGCAACCCAAAACGGATCAGGTTCCATCCCATTCGCTTTAAAATTTCTAACTGTAGAGAAGATAAGGTATATTGCGATTGAGATGAGTAGCCTTGGTCAGAGCAGAACATGTGGGTGATCTCTGAAAGCAGAGAACTGAAAAGCACACAGGACAGTGCTGCCCGGAGAAGATGGTCAGTGCAGTGGCTGTATCCTGAAGCGAGTACACAGCACCCTGCAAACAGCACTGCACCCAAATTGTGGCACTCACCGTAGGAGGCCTGAGCAGATGTGAACAAGGACTGCTAAATACAGCACCCTGCCCCCAAAAGTGACAGCTCGCCTAATAGCAGGCTAAGAAACTACAGCATCTTCTCTACCCCTCTCTTCCTTTTCTGAAGAGGCACTACCAGGTACATATGATTAGGATTATGGGCAGGAGGGACAGCAACAACCAATACTACAGGCTGCCTGACATATCCTATTATCAGATCCTACACTGAAATTTGCTAAAACATCTTTTCTATCACGATTCTGCCTCAGAAGAGTGAGGAAGCATGTGGAGTGCACATTTATAAAATGTCAAGCACGGCAGTTCAGCTAAAAATGGGACTAGGAACAAATACTGTAACTAATATTGTTAACTGAAGAGAGATTTTCATCTCTTTATGATTTTTTCCATAGTATCTGAATACCTAAGAAAATTGCATTATCTACTGTTTACAAATGGGATCAAGACTCCACAATGAAGGAAAAAAATTCCTTTTAACTTTATATGCCCCAAATCTAGATCCAGTTTCTCTCATGTCTGTACATATTCTAGTACAACTCTTACTGAGTTAACAGCTATGAGACTGATACTTCTCAGTATCAGACCATAACGTTTTAAGATAGGTTTCTGTAAATTAGAGAATGAGCAATGGTCGTTCATCTGCAAACAGCTTGCTTTCCTTGACCTGCTGTTCGATATGAAATGGGACTGTATGGTGGAGACAGAAGGAAAAAATCCAGGTTCCTGGGACAGCATTCAACTCTCTAGCATACATGTGTAACAGGTTTCGGAAGCAGTCATACATATATACTTCTACCCTCCAAATCAGCCTTTGAAAATGGCTGATTGAAAAAGCTTTTTCTAAGTGCAAAACCCAGTGTTTCATCATACAATTCAACACCATTTCATAACACATGCACACCAAGATACAGTTCTGACTTTTGAGTACCTGAGCCTTAATAATGCTTCTTAAGTATTTTTCTTGTTTAATATAGATTCAGAGTATTGAATTGCCCACCAGGTATCAAACAGAGAGTAAACATTTCATTTGGGATAAATGTCAATCAGTTTCCTTTCAAAGCTTCTATTATCGTGATATAGATGTAGCAGCCACAGCATTTAAGGGCACTTATGCAGTAGCACTATTTCTGATTCAGATGAGGTAATTCTGCCAGAAATGTGTTCAAGAGGTTTCAAAACTGCAACTCACCAACACATAAAAAAAGATCAATTTGTTTGAAAAATAAAAACAAGATGGTAACTTACAACAACAACAAAAACAAGATAAAGGCATACTCTTCAATACACAGTGGGAACAGCAAAAATGAAAGAATTATATTTTATAATTGCCATTAAGCAGTGTCTCACTATAATCAGAAAGAAATTTCACTTAGCCAGTGCATATGTTCATGTATTATTTATTCTTCCTGAGAGCAGTGTGTAAATGTATAAAAACTGAGGGACTGGCAGTCCTGGAAACAGAAGGTCTCTCTGTTAAGCTGCAGAGTGGATTTTACTCAGGCAGTTACATTATTTTAGGCATAATTTGGAAAAATGGTGGTGCTAGAATGTTATTACAGATAGCCAAGAATAGTGTCCAACATTCGTTCTGGAACCTCTCGGCACACAGTGAACCCTGCTGTTAACAATAGAAGGAGAAATTGCTGAGATAAGACACCCTTGGCAACACCTTCAAATACATAAGAAGAGTGTTTTTCTTCCTGGAAAATCTCAAGCATTTAGAGAAACAAAAGGTTTCAGAGGCTTGTTCCAGATTGCCCTGTTTCAGGCAATGGCAAACATGAAAATACTTTCCCCATGCCTGAGATCCATTTACAGAATTACATAATATTCTGAGTTGGAAGGGTCTCACAAGGATTATCAAGTCCAACTCTTAAGAGAAAGGCCCATACAGGGATCGAACCCACAATCTTGGCATTATTAGTACTGTGCCCTAACCAATGGAGCTATTGGCAGCTTATGTTAAACCACCCCAGCACTTCTGATTTTCTGAGGGAGATCTGTTCTTCTATGTTCTCTGTCACTACCAAATCCCTTTAGTATCATACAACAGATTCCCTGTGGAGAGAGATTTACAACTGTGGCACAACTACTATGCTACTTATAGTCAAAAAGGGCTTCAAATTCAATAGATGGTGGCTCAGAAATGGCAACAACTTAAAATCCTTTACTTTCAAATTCTCCTCAGAGCTAAAGTGTAGCAAGAAAAATCTACTCCTACGTGAGCTTTCCCCAACAAAGCTACCAGGGCCACCAACAGAGAACAACAGAAATTAATAAAAAATGAAAAAAAAAGTAAAATGTCATTTTCTCCTCATTCTAATAAACTCCAGATAAAAAGAAGAGTACCCAAGGGAACACACTGTGGATGCCGAGACTTTGCATTTCATGCAAATCTGCTCATGTACACACACAAAATCTATTTAAGAACAAAGAGCAAGAACAAAATCCTTAAACCATGGTCCCAAGACAGTATTTGAAAGGCTAGTGGGGCCAATGTTGAAAGCATGCGTTTCCACACCAGTATTTCAAGCCTTGGGATGGCAGCAGCTGGCAAGAGCAAGAAAGAGGAAGCAGGGCAGTGAGCTCAAGCAAGCACATTGTTTCCAGCTTCATTTTCAGTGGCTTCACATAATGGCATGGGCCAACACCAACAGGACAAGCTGTTCTTCAGTCTGCTTTTCCCTTTTTCTTTTCCAAGAGGTTTTGGAGGCCCTTCACAACAAACAAAAAAGGTTTTTCTGATGTTGGTTACTTAAGAATAAAGACAGTCTATTATCAGAACAGACATCATATTACTCTCCTTTCTGAAGGTCTGAAATAGTTCATGGGCAACATTCACCAGCTATTTACTGGTGTAAGAGATTATGCTCCTACCCTGTAGCTTTTGAAGGTGCCTCAGCAGTGCAAAAATATACAACAGTATGTGATAAGAACAAGTGCCGCTCTCCACTTGAGTTCCTACTAGGAATGTGCAGGATGATGCAAACTAACATTTTCTACTCAACTAAATTGTATTCTCATCTTCTGAATTCTGCACATACCCTTTGCCTGGAAGTGCCACCTCTTAACAGGTGCCTTACACACTATTTGTATAAACCTATTGATTCTTTTCGTATTTCTCACATTTTAGCACAAGAAGCCTCACTTCTTACCTGCCATAAAGAAAACAGGAATACCCATGAATTCTTTTTTGTACCTTTAGATATTCTTTTGGACAGTCATGCCACCCACTGTTCTCTTTCTTCCTTAATGCTATGCCTTTTAAAAACTCCTTTGTGCAAAAGGTCTTTATATTTCACTTTCAAAGGAAACACCCTTCCCCTCTTCCTTGAGAAAATGACACACCACACGAGACAGCCCAAACTGGTCCCAGTACTGCTGCACAAAGGGCCACCTCTCATGGCTGGGAAAGGATTACAGCTGAGCCAGATCCCACCTGCACATAACCCAGGGCTCAGGGCAGAGCTGGCAGAAGAGAATGAAGAGAAATCCAAAGAAGTGTGATGGCAAAGCTTCCTCCAAAGACAGCACTTAGAGCTTAACCACCCTTCTTCCCTTCTCGTCCATGCACAGCCATTAGAGTAATGGGAGCGGCACTGAAAGCTCGGGCAGTGCTTCACAGAGCTGGCAGGAAGAACCCCATTTTCTCATTAAATAGAAGGGAGAACAAATGGAAAGAGAGGCTCCTTGGGACTGAGCTGAGCTCCAAACTGCAGGATGGTGCCAGAATTGCCATGGACAGAAATAATCTGGCAGATTCCAAGTGAAAGAATTGCACAGATGCCAGGAGATAACCTGGAGCACGAAAGGAAGCTAGGACTATAAAAATGTTGGAAAAAAAAATTACGGGAGGGGAATAACAGGGCACAAGGCAAAACATGCAGGAGAAATCGTTGAGGCTGCTCAAATGCTGGCCCATGATATGGAGCAGGATCTCTTGTGAAGCCTGGACTGAGGTCTGGGTAGCTCTCTCCCACAGTGCCTCAGGGAAAGAAGCAACTGAGGAGGTGTACTTTTTACCTTTCCAAATAATGACCTTATGTATCCCTTTCCATGGGAATCACACGGGCCCACACAGGTGAGAGCGACTAAAACAACAGCTTGGCCTACTGAAACAGTCTAAGGTGCCATGGGCTTATGTTAAAAAATTGGATTTCTGTTAACAACCCTTCAAAGACCAAATTCCCAACACTCTCAGCTCTACTACCTGCTTGGAAAGGAGGTGCTAATGTTCTTTTTAGAGGAAAGATATCTCTACAGCTACAGGCAATTTCTGCCTTCTGTACTGCAGTCTCTCATCACAGGTTTCACGGTAAAACTGAGTAATGCACACCAATGGAGCCAGGCACCTCCGCACTGCAGGGTCTGTACAAAACCTCGCCTTACCAGCATCCAACCACCTAAAAAGATTTAAAGGGCAAGCCACCCCATGTGCACATGACTGTTTAAACCAGCCCCTCACTCCAGCAACTTGCATACCAAAACAAGCAGTTTGGAAGGGCAAGGACAATGAAACCAACTGAGTCCCGAGACTGTTTCACTTATTAAAAAAATACGTAACAAAGGACATTTCAGGTGCTAGGGGTGGAAAACAGGAACAGTCTGACCTTCCTGCAGCAGCACACAGAACTGATCAGAAACAAAGCCATCGAGACTAGTTTTCCAATTCAGTCTGACCTATGCACAACAAGAAAAGAGCCAGTAAAGTAATTTATTTCCATTCTTACAATTTGCAACACCAAGCAACAGAAAAGGACTTGTTAGTATCAGGAGTATTTTAACAGTGTTCCTAACTTAAAGATTACTGCTGTTGCAGACAACCCACTAGTGATCTGCCATCTTACTCATGAAACTGTTAGAGAGATATTGATGAAGCTTATAGTAATGCCAGACAAAGCAATAAAAAGCCTCCCTGAATTTGCAAATTTTGAGTACAGAGGCACTACTTCTCTTTATGCCATTCTACCTGATTTCTAACATATCAAATTACATCACCCAAAAAATAAGAGCTGGAGCAGCTTAATTCAGCCTTGCCTTGTTTTCTACTCACTGTTACATACAGAGACTTCATATTAAATTACAACCTAAAAGAGCACTACCTTTTTAAAAGAAAGTATAAAATAAGAACAGATTAAAAATGTAAAGAAATAACCATTTTCATTCCAATTTTTGTATTGCATAATGTATATTTGTGGAGAATGTGCTATTTTTAAGGTAGACTGCACAGACCTGATAGTCTTAGATATATCTTGTATATGATATATTTAATATATCACTTAAAATATCTTCCAAAACAAAGCATAAGTTTTCCATAAATCACATCCCAGTAAAACATATCTTTGGACATCAGACTGGATAGAGTCTGAAAGGAGATGCCATGACAGATAGCCTGGACAATAGAAGCTGAAGATACAAATTAAGAAATTTGGTCTAACAAATGTTACTAGACTAACAAAACAGACTGACAAGTTATCTAAGTGGACTAAATGATGAAAATTTACTGCTGATTTTCATTACAAAACAGTATCCAAAAATGTCCCATTTTATTTCTTAATTTGATCTATCATCTGCTAATTCTTACACCATTTTATTAACTTTTTTTAGTGAAAAAGAAAAAAATTAATAAAGGTAACATGGATAAACTACCCTTCAGATTGCTAAAGCCTCAAAACTCTGATACTGCCTTTCAGCTCAATGGTTTGAGTCAGCTTTCAACTGGTCTGTTTTGTGAGTATATAGAGAATTAAAATTTGTGAAGTGTTCTGAGCATTACAAGTGTCAAGTCCTTTCCTCTGGCATGGATCACAAATCCAAAACAGGGGCATTCATGGATAAAGTTTCATACTATCAATACAGAGAGTGCTTGTGAGAGTCCTATAAACCCATTAAATGTTTTTATTTCTGATGATTTACAATTCCAGCTACAATTCTAGAAATAATTTCAGAAACAAATCCAAGAAGGTGATCAAGATTTCCCAGGTGCTTTTCAGAAGCCAAGCACGCCTGCGGATGGATAAAAGAACATGAGCACGTTAAAAAAACCCAAACCCTAAACACATTCAAGTTTTTCTTTTTATATAGTCTTTTCTCCATCAGAAACTTCTTATATCTTCACAACAAGTGCTTTTCCAACAATTTATTTTACAGAGCTGCTTCTCTGTTCTTCCTTTCCTTTTCTCAGGGGGAGCAGTGGCTTCACTGATCATGTGCCACAACAGCTCCTGATTAATTCTGATAGACAACCAGCAGTTAGCTGGCACATCATCATCATCGCCCTAGGACGAACAATAATCTGCCTCTCCATCTGCTCCCAAATTTATTTTTAACCAGTCATCACTCCCTCCAGTGTGGAGAGTGTGGCAGGCACGGTAGCCTTCCCCCTGGAAGTTTTGTGCTGCGAGTCAGTGTAGAAGCCGAGGGGGGACCGCCCAGTTGCCTGCCCCTGAGCATCCCAGTGGATAGGAAACAGATGGATAAATGCAGCATCAGATGAAGGAAAACTGCATCTTCACCATAGGGGCAAGCAACTGGCTATTCTCTTCCAGCAGATAAAGAATACCTGATGGTTTTTCAGTTCTGTGGGCAAGTTTGATAAGGTCCAAGGACATAGGAGAACTAGGGGAAAGTGATGTATGTTGACTAGTCACTGATGGGAATACGCATGCCTATCTTTCTGAGGCCCACCCAAAATTTCAACACAGAAAAGCTTTTCTGATAACTTCAGTTCGCCTCTGAAAGTTAAAACTATGCAGTGATCACAGACAGACACTGCCCCACGTGAGCTGTGCTGTGGTGCCAGTTAGTCTTAATGTATGACATCCCTTGGGTAGCATGGACTCGGTTCGTTAATTTCCTTTGAAAAGGAGCAGGAAGATGTTACATCTCCAGGGGAAGGGAGCTGGGAGGCGGGGAAAGACATGAGCACAGGCTTGATGAAGTCATAAGGCAGGGAACAGGTTCATTTTGTAACTGCATGGCCCTGCTCGCTGCCTTCACATTCACTTTCAGTACAGTAGTACAGTCCAGGAGGTGGCAATCACAGGGTCACCGTGGCTGTGCCACCGCTCAGAAGTGCTACTGTCACCAGCAAACTGCAGGTGGACAATGTCATATGTGGAAACCGATGTCATATTGTAATAGACTTAAAAAGAAATCGGGTGGAGCTTAAAGCTTTGTACACCTTGTAAAATGAGTAACACATCTGTGATATATCATCAGCAAGATCTGATGATGATTTCCCCACAGAAAACAGGGAGCTGTTGAAAGCAGGGTCTGTGATACAAAGAACTGTCCAAATCTCAGAAGGACAAACACAAAGGTCAAAAAGAAAAGATCTGATAAAGAACAGAAACATGGATGAACCTTAGCAGGTCTCCAGTCCAGCCTCTTGCACAAATGAGGGCAATCAGACTTGACTGCTCATGTCTTGAACCCCTCCAAGGGTGGTGTATTCGTGCTTAATTAAATGTTGAAAATTTTGGTCTGTGGTTGGCCCAGCCACCTGTGAGAGTCTATTCTTTTCCTGCCAAGTTATGAGAAAACAAGCACTGATAAATGAGAACTTTGTCCTTGAAGGAAGCATCTTGTATAAACTATAATTAATTGGTACCTCACTATTGGCTGATGGTCCTTCAAGGGCATTTGAAGGAGAAAGTGAAGAGGAAGGTGATGAAGTAAGCCCCCAGACTCATTTAGGAAAGACCCCCCAAGGTGTATCACACAGGTGTGGGGAAATTCCAGGGTATCCACACGTGCACAGAAGAGATACCACTTAAGGGTATCATTAAGGGGGGAGGGACCGAAGGCCTCTGGCTGGGCAGTGCTGGCCACATCTGTCCAGGCAGATGTTACCAGTTAATTGTATAAAAAACAGATAGGTCGTGCTGGGAGGGGACGCAAGCTTCACATCAAAGGACAGTGTTGCCTCTTGCAGGGATGCCTGCTATCTTGTGAGCCTGTAATTCTAGGCATTCTGGGGTCAGTAAGATAACTTTGTAAGCAACATCTGAGTGAGAGGGGGAGTTGTACTGAGGGCTTATTTTCCTCCCCTTTCCTCTCTCTCGGGTTCTCCTTTTGTTGGCCACCTCTTGGTAATAAATATTGTCTTGTTGAGCTTTCAATGATGTACTGCTTTCAGTTTCAGCATCCTTCCCTGCTACACGTGGAGACCGCACAACAGACAATCTTGCCTGAAGTGAAAAGGCCTTGCATCAGGCTGGACCCTCTCATTTTGCTTTATACCCATCATCTCTTGTCCTCCTACCAGGCACCACTGCGAATATCCTGGCTTTGTCTTCCTGGAGATCTTGTCATTATAAATGGTGAAGGACAGCTATTAGATGTGATGCAATCTGATGCTGGACTGTCCTGCAAAACATCCTCATAAGCAAACCAGGGAGAAAGGCTAAAGGTGAATTGACAATAAGGAGGATGCACAACTGAAAAATATTCTCAGTGAATAGGTATCAATAATTTGGTATCAGCTGGGATAATCATACAAAGCAAGGGTTTGACCACAGTATTTTCTAGTGAGTGGCAGATAACTAAATTTTGTGAATTTAGTTCACAATTTGAAGGGCAGGGGTTACAAATGCTTTAGGAAACAGGACTGCAATTCCAAATAGAGAAATGCTTGAAATAAATATTATGAAATTCAGCAGAGACAGGCAGAAAATGTAACACTTGAGTTTAAAAAAAAAAAAGGAAGGGGATCATTGTTTTGGCAGCACACTGCAAAACCCCTCAGGTTTATAACAGAGGACAAAGCCAGGAACCAACCTTGTTGTGCTGCAAAGAAAGTAAGAGAAAATCTGGCTGCTATGTATATTAATAACTATGTCGTGCAAAGCATGAGTCAACAGTATGTTACCCTGCTTTATTCTTCCCCATGAATATCTCTCCTGACAAACCAGGTGCAGCTTCAGATCCCATACTTGAACATGGAAACCAACTGTAACAATTCCAAATGAACAAAATGACACAGCATAACACGTGTTTAATTAGGGAAAAACTGGAAAGACAGACTTGTTTGGTTTTAAGAAGGTGGTGATAGGGAACAGCAAATTTTGGATATTAAGTATGTTACAGTAATGAAAATGGTGACAAACTGTTCTTCAGTTTCACAGATACACACAAAAGATTACTCATAGATTTAATTTGGGGTAAAAAACCCTTTAGGTTAGGGTATTGAGAAAACTGATGATAAGAAGCCTGGAATATGCTAGTCATGGAGGTTAAATTTACTCTGCTTCATAACAGGATGATGGGCTATCTCTTCTAGCCCTGCAGCTCTGTCTGAAAATAACCTTCAGCATATTCTGAAATGCAGATATTTTTATTGTATATTCACTCCCTACTTTGTATCTACTTTTCAAAGAAGAAACATACATAACATTTTTAAAGCCGCAAACATAAAATTGACAACCAAGTATGAGAAATTCAAACAGAACCTCCTTCCCACTACTGGGGGCTGTATAATAAATAAGATTGCCAACAACATCTTTCCTTGGAAAATTTGATTCTGCATCATTGTTCTGGTTCAAACAAATGCTTTATCTCCCGTTTCAGGCTTTCTTCTGTACAATTTAATCAACTGTACAGATTGCCAGTTTTTGAACACAATTTTCCACTACGCTTACGCTGAAAGCCAGCAAGCCAGGGGCACAGCAATTGAAGGGTACCAAACTCCACACCTCCTCTGGAGCCCTGTATTCCTTACTGAAACTAATCCATCAGCAGTACAAAAACAGTGACCAGAAAGAACTGGTTCAATATCCAAACTCCATGCAACAGTGTGCATACAGACAGAAAATCTGGCTCTTTTAGAAGATACTGGAGTCACTGCAAACAATCAGGTCAACTGCCCTCTTGCATGCACAGCAACCTTTTGAGAGCTGAGTGACAGGATACACCTTTCCCTTGCTGCAGGAACGAACAACACAGGCTGCCTCATCCGAACAGTAGTGATCCCAACAAGGAGAGTCCTGCACACAGAGCCAGTGACCCACAGAACAGTTCTTGTTAGTTTCTATTACTGATAATTAAATCAATACCAGATCCTGAATGCCTTTCTTGCTGGGATTGTAGCAAACACTTGCACCAGTGCTTGACTCACGGCTGACAGCCCATCTGCTAACCTGTTTAAGTGAAAGTCACAGCAGTGTGTTTTACTTTAACACAGTATTTCATGTCTGACTTGGCACTGAACATCTCATGATGCTCTTGTCCTGTTTTCCCAGTCTCCAACACATGCAGGCTGAAAGAAGGGTATAAAACTGCAGGCTGATTCCTATGAGAAATACTTGATCCTCGCATTTCTTCTATTGCTCCTGGCACGCTCACTCACAAGGTATGCTGGGAGGCACACACTTACCCCCTTGGGAGACTCTGGGCAGAGTGAACTTGCTGATTTCAAAGAGGGCTGGAAGAGAGCTTAATCCACCTTGGATTCATTTAAGCGATCACTACTAAAAAAACTCAAACCAGTAAAATTCTTGACCCTCTGTTCTTTTAAGCAGTTTCAGGGGTGAAAACAAAAATGTACAGATGAGGATTACCTTCATATTCAAAACACTGTACAGAATCTGAGTCAAGATATTTGTTTGTGATAGATGGTTTTAACATACCAAAATAAAGCACAGCAGAATAATAATGACTAGCATAAAAACCATTTTAAGATGAAGTGATAAGATCTTGCTTTCATAAACAAGAAGTTTTTTTAATTAATAGTTCTAAATGAAAACTAAAACCTGGTTTTTTTGTAGGACAGTTCAATGTCTTTCCTGGATTGGATTGTCCTACAAAACAGAAGTTTAATACACACTAGATCATATGTGAGCTTAACTTTAACATGTGCCAGTTTAATAGGTCTTCCAGAGTCACACAACAAAATTGGCATTTATATGGTGCACATGACAGGTAGAGAGGGCACTTCCCACGGAACTTAAGACACTTAAAACCAGACAAGGACATAGGGGCTAATAGGAGCAGGGCTCCCTTCACTGGCAGCAGAGAGAAAGAAGCTCCATTATAGCCCACTTGAGTGTCCATGTCTGGTCTGTAAATGCTCAAGTTTAGGAAAGATGAATACCTTGTCTGGCATCAATGCCTACCCTTAGGAAGAACCTCTTTCCCTCTCTCCCACTGATCAAGCTCTATTACTGGAACATTTTCAAAGGTTCTGCAAATACATTTTATTTTTAAGCAAAACCAGTATTGAGGTTAATTTTGGCTTCCTTCCAAAGTCTTCAAAAGAGTACAGGAATTAGTTGCATCAGTTTCCTGAGCTGCATTTTATTTTTATTTTAGTAGAATTAACAAATGAAGAGTGCCACCCTACATTTCATATTATGCAGCACAGGCAGATGAAAGGTTCCACAGTTTCCAACTGTGACATCAGAAAGCAAATAACAACATCCCAGCCTTTCAGGTTTTCTCCGAGAAGAGAATTTATAAGTCTGACCTCAGAGTCTCTTTCTAGATTTGTCACCAAAGTATTTCCAGTTAGAAACACATCATATACACATCCATTCAACTAATGTTTACATACATATCTTCACAAGACCTCACTGTAACACTGTCAGGTTTTGCCACTAGAGAAGAACACTACTGACACAATTATTAGTTCTTTTTAATAAATTAATTTTGCTGCCAATAGGTGCCAGCATATTTTAATAATATACACAAAAATACAACTTAGTGCAAGCATCTGATACAGCATACAAGGCAGTAAACCCATTTGCAGAAAAACAATATATTGTTTTTCTTCTCAGAAGAAAGGGCATTTGCAGATTGTGTCAGATGCTTCCATACAAAAGTAAGAAATAGAGCTGCAAATCCACCTTAACAATGCTAATTTATTGATGTTTTAATATCAGTTGCTTGCTCCTTTTCAATCAAAGCCAGAAAGCTCCAGTACTGTTCTGTTTAGATATATCATGTTCATCACTGCAGTAACTGCTAGAGTCCAATGTCAATAAATTTTCTTCTCTACTCTCCTTTGCATCCTGGAATGTATACGTTTTCCAAAAATGTAACAAATACTATTATGAGTACTTCTCTATTCCTGAATTAAACATACTTTCTTACAGAGCAAGTTTCCATCAAAAATTTATCTTCCCGCACAGATCAAGGATCTTTCCTTATTTACACAATCCAAGATCCTATCACTTTTAACAAAAAGCTCCAACTTTCCTAAATATTTCCAAAATAATTTTGCCTCGTTCACAACAATCTAAGGAGTGAAGTAATTTGTTCTGGTTCCATGTGAACGCACGGGAACCAAGGGATGTTTTGCCTTAGAGCTACGACAAAATAAGGTGAACAGAGAATAAAAACAAAAGCAAAACCTCAAACCACATAACCTTGCTCTGCTAGCACCTGCACAAATCACCTGCTGCAGTAAGAAAAGAAGAGCTTCTAATGGGAAGCAGACACAAAAGCAATCACTTGTTATCACTGCAATCCCAAACTGCAATACTCTGAATTCTCCTTGGGCAGAGACGAAGATTTTGAATGCAGAATCGTGTATGCATATGCAATGTACTAGTGAGACAAAATTGGAATAGGTGGCAAATTCCTGGTAGAAGACACAACCAGAACGAGAAACTGTCTTTACAAAGAATACAGAAATTGTCAGCAGTCAACAAGATGATGTTTACTAAAGTCCAAAGCATCTTGCTTTTTCTATTATTCACCCATACCAGCACTTTACTTTCTACACTGCCTACAGATGATGAATGTGAGCCTCACAAAGGCACCTTTAGATTGGCAGAATAGGTATGAAATTAATTACGTCCTATCACCATTCAGACACTGCAATATTAGGGCACTTACAAGGACTGATGCAGACAAGATCAATGTGAGTGCCTAGGCTTGAAACTGTATCACTAGGGATATTCTCAAACAAGGTAACTTCCGAGTGAGAGGCCAATTCCAAGCTTCAACTGTTATGACCTGAAAAGGCTTATCACAAAATATATTAAAGCATTTTGCACCACAGCTGAGGGCAGATCTTAAATGAAAAGTCATCACAAGTTGAAGAATCAGTGTTTTGACACTGAGAATTGTATAGCATACCTGTAAGCAAACTCTGCCATTACATTAAAGACAGTGACTTTATGTAGCCTTCAAAAAATAAATCAGTAAATGTTTAATTGAAATTTTTTGTCACACAAATTTTGATACAGGCAGTGATCTGGCAAGAAAACAACAACTTACATAAATGAATGCTCAGACACAGATTTCCAAAGCCTATTTCCCGTCTCTCAGCATTCAGTAGCTTAGAGGGTCTTAATGCTCCTTTCAAAACTGATTATAAACAAACATACGGACATTAATTGCAAATCTTTCCGCTCTCACAGGGAGTTTCGAATAGAAGGCCTGCTGTGCTGTTTACTTGCTTTTGCTTTCCCTTTCCTTAAGTAGGCACTCGTGCCTGGTACCACAAACGCTTCTATCAAAGCAAGCAGAACTGGCACAACTCCAAGGTAAATTGCATCTTGCTGTTAGAAATGCACCAGATTTGATAGAAGTGAGCTAATGAATTAAAATTCAAATAAAAAGGGGTTAAGAGAAGCAGGCTTTTATTCCTTTTCTTCATAAGTGGAAGACCGGCAGTGCTCCAATGAACTTGAATTTGTGATATAACTCATCACCTGTACCCTGAAGAGGGAGAAGCAGGGTATAAATGATTCATTTTTGCCAAAGATAACAAAGTCTCCTTAAATCCAAGAGAACAGTGAAAGGCAGAAGAACCTCAGAAATTTGTAAACACTTGTTTATCATTTTGTCTTCTAGTTAAATATAAAGATGACATTCTGGAACAGCGCTGAAGACCAGCAGAGACTTATCAGTATTTCTAAGGCACTGGTCCTACTCATGTGGGATACAGAGACTCAGAGTTGCACAGAATCGGAGACCTGCAAATAACACGCAGTAAAAAATTCTGCTTCAAAAACTGGCAGTCTAACCTGACAAATCAAGCAAGTGTGAAGAAAAGGTGTTATACATTTCCCATTTTGAAGATGGAGAACCTAAGTAGTAAGTCATAAAGCCATGCAAGTATGAGACAGAAGGGGGGTCTCTGGAGCTCATTCCCAGTTTGTCAACTCACAAGTTTAAGCTGTGGTATCTAAATGACAGAGTCACCCAAGGAACATTTGTTTAGGAGGACCCAAAAGTTGCATGCTGATGTCGGCACAGGTTAAGCTCAGGCTGTCACACCTTCTCTGGTTCCACAACTGTAGCTGTTTGTCCCTGCATTAGACTGCAACCAGTACAGTCTTGACAACGCACAAGGCGGCAGATCCTTAACACTCAGATTCCTGGATGTACACTACACCTTTGGATGACAATTATGATTACATTTTGGAAGCAAATATTAAACTGCTGAGAAGCACAGCAGCCTTCATTGCCTGAAAGCAACTAGTTCCTGTCAGCTTTACAAGTTACTGCTTTTGTGGGTCATTAACTTCCAGCTCCAGGCAGATTTAGATGAATCATCAAACCATTTACCAGTGGCAAGACCCCTGGCCAAGAGGGAGGACTACAGGCAGGACTGAGGAACTCGATCCTCAGCAAAAACATTCCGGTCTGGACACCTGACATTCAGTTATCACATAAAGTATTTGGGTGATAGTAAGCAGCTCAACTGTGTCTTGAGCACACACAGACTTCCTTGAGTTAAATACTTTAAAATCCCAAAAAGGATCAAGCCCAAAGGTTTAGCAGATAAAACATCACATACAGCAGGCAAGAATTATTTCCTCTTCCTTCATCAGCTTCTCTGACATTTTAAAGATTTTTACACCAATATTTTTAGAGAGACATACATATCAGTCAATTTAATTACAGCTCTTACTGTCTTCTCATATGAGAAAAATGTGGGGGTTTGTTTGTTTTTAAAATTGATGTGGTCTGCTCCCAACAATAATCATGTTCATTTGATCTTGTTAACAAAGCAGGAAGAACCACTGAGACTGCTGTTTCAGCTTGAGTGAAGATTCACAAATCACCTAATCCTTTGTCTTTTATGGTTAAGTTACATTCTTGTCCTCCACTCACTGCAAGATCCTACATCTGCTTTTTAGGCTTGAGGGTAGATAAGCAAAACCTTTTTTAATCAGTTTCACCAGCTCAGTGCAATTATTATGGAAATTAAAAAGCAGGTATCTCTTCTCTCAACTCCACTGAATTACATTCAGAAGTTGATAATCTTTTCTTTGCAACTTAAAACTACAGTATTCAAGTATTCCCTTAATCATGAACATTACAACTTATATACTCAAATCATGCAGTAAAACTGCTAAATGCATTTATCTACTTGTCAATAAAAGAAGTTTTCAGAAGCAGAGAAGTTTAACTCTTTTTCTCAGCCTAAAGTTAGTAAACTGGATCATACTGTTTCAGACTAACAGCAAAGGTAATCCAGAAAAGAGCCTGCCTTAGCTCCACTTGTAGGCACAACCAAAGAGCCAGCATTATTAGACACTTGTGTTAACTTAATGTTAAGTCCCCAAGAACAAACAGGGGAGTATGAATAAAACTATTAAACAGCCCAGGAGGAAGAAGAATTTTGACAGCAAAGAGAGAAAATTCTTCCATGATGCAATTTTAGACTGGCATTATCAGGGCAGTTTTGTATTATTGAGTTTTCTCCTGTTCTGTCAAAGCAGCTGCCTGTTTCCTTCTGACACCCAGATTTCCTTTAATCATTGCAGACAGGATGCTGTGTTCTGACGAAATGCCTTTCCTGGACATCCCTGGTGGGGGGAATTAAAAGCCTTGCCAAACCTTTTGAAGTGCAAATCTTCACCAAGTAGATTTCATGCCTCTTCCTATTGTTGCCTCTCACAGAAGAGTACAGGTTAGGTGGAACAGTGGATTGTTTACTTATCTTCTAAAATGAATCTTGTCTTGCACTTGCCATCTCCTAATCTTTCCATTTTTACCCTCCTGTTTCTGCATTCCCAAATCTCATATTTATCAAGCAAAAAAAGCTTTTTAACTCTAGATGGCAAAAAAGTTTGTTCCTCAAGCAGCAGAATCACTTACCTTCATAGCCAATACGGCTCAACAGAATTTCCCTCTTCAAGCTCCATTCCTGACCTGCAGTGTGCTCTGGGAGACATATATCTGTACAGGAGGGGCACACCTGAGCCTCTAACTTCTACCCTGACTGCACTCTGGGAGAAAACACACCCAGCTCTATTACTCTGATCTTAAATTGAAAGCCAAAAAGACACTAGTTTTTTTCTGGCCAAGGACCAAGTACAGCTATACAAAGACAGTCCAGGGGCCCAGTCAGCAGTTTAAAATACATTTCTCTAGAGCACTGTACAGGATACAAGTTAATAAGCTCTGCCAGGGGGCCACAGCAGGTTATCAGTGGAGAATGAGGCATGCAAGGTGCTCTAAGGGCAAAGTAGTGCTGTAACTCAGCTGTGAAATAGCAACTTGATCATAGCCTGCAATGTGTACATGGAACTGCCTATATGTATTTATTTCTTGGTCATAGTTTGAGTAGTAAACTCAAGAAAATTCAAAAGATACCAACAAAATTTGTTTCTACATTTCAGAATAACATTAACATACATGTCATGCTACAGTTTCCCCTTCCCACTGACCTGGGTTTGCAATTAGAGAAGAGAAACAATTTAATCTTTAATGTCTTTAAAAAAAAACAAATCACCACCTTCAGAACAACTTTATATTATACAGAGGAACACCAAGTTGCTCATTCATCTCAGTGTGTAGACCATTTTTAGCTGAACTAAATTAAAATTACTGTAACATAATTTTTAAGCAAAGACATTTCTCTTGAAAAGGTAAATTAAACATTCAAAAAATGGACCGCATGAGAGACGCATCAAATTCAGAAGTGCCAGATGATTTAATACATATCCAATATTAAACTTGAAGAGAAGAATCCGTTCCTCTTCTCAGTAAGCTATTTCTGCTCCAGCTCATATGCACAACCTCAGCAGCTCTGAGCTGACAGAGTTATTCCTTCTGTCCTACTGTGGATAAATTAAGCCAGACAGTAAGCAGACAAAGACGCAACCGGACAGTGGGAATATCCAAAGGAAACCCATTGGGATCTATAGACAGGTGTTTTTTCTTTCAACCAAGAAGATTACATCAAAATACAACTGAGCCAACATGTTATACCTTCAAATTGCATCCAACAGCAGAGAGACTGCAATATAAGTAACAGGATTCTCCATGAGCTCTTGATCTGACTTACAGATGCCCATGCCTAAAAGGATGACACCCTTTGCAGCTGGTATTTTCAAAAGAACAGCAAGCTGCTAGAGAAAAAGATAGGAATGCTGCAGTCCAGCTTTCATCACAGTAAATGGCTCAGCAATATTCAGATTTTACAGAGATCTTCTTGCTGCTATCTATTTCAATTTGCAAAGCCAAGAGAAAAGTTAAAGTGATAACCTTTATTTGAAGGGCAATTATTTCTTGCACTTCTAATAATAAAATGCCCTTTGCAGACAAAAAAAAAAAAAAGCATCAATACTGTAAGCCAGGGCATGCATTTATCAGATAGTTTTTTCTAATCTAAGAGACACAGCACACCAGCCAGAGGTCAGTGTGAAATACAGGGAAGTGACCAGCCAGCATTCTACAGGCAACAGTCTTATCCTCTGGCCTGACATTCCACACAGCACAGGCTCTGTGCAGTGCCTTCACCTATTTCTCCACCAGGCTGAGAGATCCATGGTTACACCAGCTGGTTATCTTTCAGACAGGGTGCCCAACCTGCAGGGAATGAGTTCAAGTTACAGATGTAACCTACACATTTCTTTAAGCCATTCTACAGACTAGCCTTACTTTTAGGAAAACATGCGTTAATTCTGATATGTTTTTCTCAGTTTTCCTTTCCCTATGGCTCCAAGCCTTATCAAAGCTGAAGCAGAGAGTAAAGCTGACAGCTTTTGCCAGGAATTTGAATAGAAACAGAAAAACTAAGCAGAGCATGGACAGTTTCCTTCTGTTGGTGTTTGCCAAAAGCTCTCAGTGGCAGCACAGACAAACAAAATGTGCCTGTAGAGTCAAGGAAAATCACACTGATGGGTTTCCATACACTTGGAAAGCTAACAATGATAACAAAAATACACGACTTCACAGAACATGAAGTTGTTAAACACAGAACTGTTCTGAATCCTATCCTTTTCAAGGGAAGTTTTTGTATGCCAACTTACATAAAGACTAAGTCCTCATTTTGGCTGGTTAAAAGCTGTAAATTGTTGCAGTAGTAGTAGTACCATAAAGCATATGCACAGCAGTATATGGCAGACAAAGATATCCAGAATGCCTGTTCTGAAAATCATTGAAATTGAAGGACAAGAATCAACAGCATAAAGATCAAATAGGACTGACCATATAGTGTGAATATATAGAATAAATAGCTCCAGGTGATTTATTTTTTCTAATGGCTGGAAGGGACAGAACGCAAAAAGAGAGGTACTAGAAATGGACACAAGCGCTTCCCAAGAAAGGGCAAGGCAAAAAGGGAGGAGGGGAAGCATAAGAAAAAAAATGATAAAACAGATAGGACAGGCTCAAAAGTAATTTGAATCAGATGAGGAAGTTTTGAAGCTCACATAGAACTTGCCTGAGGAAGAAGAAATTCAAAACAAGATGAGAAGACAGATGTGTCCTGAACAACTCACTGGGGATGAAGCGAGAAGCCGAGTATTCAGAAGAAAAGGCAGTAGCTCTAAAAGTCAATGCATAAGACCAAAGCAAAAAAAAATCAAAGACCAGTCAAATTTCTAATCTCAGTAAGGGGGCCCAAGCCATACAAACGCTCAGCTGCACACAGGCTGCCTTAAAGTGATATAAGGTGCCTTGTGATAAGTACCGAAAACCAGTCTCTGAACACGTTATGTGTGATTTTGTTATGAAGTACACAAATGACGGGTGAGAGGCTGACAGTAAAACAAGTGGGGTTAAAATGATATTCAAGGTGTTATCTTTCCTTCTGTAAAACTGATATTGCTGCCTTCAATTTGTTCTTCCCAAATTACATTTCATATCAGCACACAGAATAAGAAAGGCACCCAGATACACAGTATGTTACATTACAGTGCATCTTCAGGAACAGTAAGACCACTATACCCAGAATCGTTCAGCAAACCAAGAGCAAACTGTGGGAGGACGAAGAGTAGGCAAGTAATTAACTGTTACGACTTCCAATAGCAACAAGAGACTCCAGTGATTACAACTGCAATTAAGAACATCCCAACAAGCATCATCTTACCAATTCACATTACCCACTTGTCTTCATCCTTTTCTTTCCACTATTATTCACACCTTATCTAATTGAATGTTATGGTGAGGACACTTAATGTACAGATGTACATAAGAGAGATCAACTGTAAATATTTGAAGTCAAAGAAACTCAAGCATGGATAAAAATTATATTGCAAAGGTAAAGAGAAGAGAGGAAAAAATACTTCATCTAGTCTTGTATTTTCTTTCTAACATCAAATTCACTTGCTACACTGGTGAGTATCCTGATACAGTTTGGTATTTAGAATACCTCAAGAAATCCAGGGATGAATTAGTGTGATCCACTGTGGGATCTCATTTCTGCCACTCCTTCACTTCAACCCCACTCTCCCTTTTGAAGTTTCTAGTCACATACTTTTTTTCAAATTTTCAAATTGACCTTGAATCTGACAGTTAACTCCAACGCTACATTAGATTTACAAATATTATTAGAGTATGAGAACAGGATACATAAGCGACCTTCCTCAGCAAGATCCAATTAATCACGCTACAGAATACACATCCATGAACATAATTTCCCATTTTGTGACATTCAATAGATTAATCAACCCAAGCCTATCTGTAGAGAGAAAAGACAGCACCCTCTACTGGGTGAGAAATGCAGCTCCTCCCATCCTTCCTCCACTCTCCACAGAAGGCACTTCAGGGTATCTAATTCTCAAAAAATCCAATCCACAAGATGGTATCGAATTGTTTAGACTGCTCTGCAATTCAAGGAATTGGCCTGCAGAAACCAAATTTTTGCAGTTTCTAATTTTAAAAGCCCAGAAAGAAAATTCTTCCCAGAGGTCTGTGTAAGAGACTGATGAAGTAACATCCTATTTCTAGGTGGTTTCACAGGAGTGAAGAACTGTTTCTGACTTCACAGAATATTATGAGTTGGAAGGGGCACACAGGGATCATACAAAACTCTTATGTCAAGCGTCCACTGTCAGCCCAGGTGTGGCAGTAGACCGAGTTCAGCAGTGTTATTCACATTATGTGTCTAACATCTGGCTTTTCCCACTGCTCCTCAACTAAGCTCTTTCTTGTACACCCCTGCCTTCAGAGATAGCCCTTACCTTGTTTAAGGGAATGACTGCAGCTTTCCACCTGCAGAAGACTTCATCACAAGAGCAGCTGCAAGCTACTGCTCGCATGCAGCACCAAGAGTGATGAAATACCAGAGTACAGGCAGACAGCAGGTGACAGCACAAGGGAAAGGCAATGATTTGTATTTCAAGTGCTTATATTAGGATCTTCCAGGAAAACTACAATCTTGTTCCATCCTCAGTCATCCCATCTGAAACACAAAGCTGGAAGTAACACTTTTCATTCATACGGCATCAGTATTTTTCCTCCTGCAGATTACAAAACACTCAGAAAAGTGGGCAAGGACTGTCTGCTCAGCACATAACGACCCAGCCTGCACCAATTCAAAGGCACTGTCAGGTCAATAGGCAAACTGCAAATCTGCAAATTTTCAATCAGAAAGTTCTTCTCAGCTTTGCTACAAGTTTCCATTGCAAACTTTTGCAAAATGAAAGCACTGTGCATCCAGGCTGTTTGCCTCTAAAACCAGAGGTTACTGATACTGCTTCTTTGGAGGCAACAGTAAAAACCACCACTGAGGAGAAAGTGTGACAGCTGGAAATCTGTTCCAGCTCCTCACTTAGAACAGATGGGGCTACAACTCACGACCTGGGCATGCCATACTCGGAGCCAGCAGGCACTCACTACTCATACAACCAAGTGACTCCTCCGGCACAACACTGGTTTCTTTTCACTTTTCAAAACATTCCTTTGTGAGTTGAAGCAGTAGAAAACTCCAGTTTTTTCATCGTCTTGACTTTTACCATCTCACAGTTTTTTAACGTTACACAATTCCTGTCCTTGAACTTCCTACAAGTACCAGACAAGGGCTGTTCAACCTCTGACAGCATAGTAAGTTTTTGGAGCTTATTAGGGTTGAGATATTGAATGGTAGAAAAAGGAATGGAGAAAAATCTTAAAATACTTTTCAAAACAAAGATCACACTCTCAAAGTAACTTTTATACTATTTAAAAATCTACATTTAAACTTACCCTAGTGGCAAACATGCTACTCTGTTAAAAATGTTTTTCCCAGTTAATTGGATGAACAGTAACCAAAGCACATCTGTACCTACACATCCTGAAAATATATCCTTCTTACTATCAATTATTTTCTCTCAGCAGGCACACTTCTACCTTCCCAAACCATTAATAACCACATCTTCTGATGAAAAAATAAACACTTTAGTTTATTTCAACATTATTCAGAATAAAGAGTAAAGCACAAAGCCAAAAAAGAGTCACTTGACAGGTTACTCTGCTAAATCTGAGACAGATGCAGATGCTGTGGTAAAAATAAATGAACTCTACACACCCAACTTACAGACAGGTTCTTCACAAGCACTTTTAATTCACAAATTCCAATAGAACGACTATAGTCATTGAGTGGTTCTGGAAACCTCACCATCACTAATAAGGAAGGGCAAGAGCAATAAGCACATCTTCTAACTCTACCATTCTACAACAATAGCTCAGAGTTTGCATTTCAGTTATAGCTAGGGAAGAGGAAAGCAAAGCAGAAGAAAACACAGGACGTCGGAATCATACCCATTTCTAAACAACAAGGACAAAAACCAGATCAGTGAAACAGAGTATCTTTTAACAACAGATCCTCAGTATAAGTGCAGCTTGGTCTAGACTGGTGCAGAGGATGCCTTCTATGCCCTACCTGCTCCATGGACTAACAGACTTTGGCCCTGAAGGCCTTTTAATTTGCAAAATTTTATCAACATAGCTGCAGTCTAAGAGCAGCTCAGGTCAACCGTGACTGAAGTTATGTGGCTTTCAGCTATCCCTTCAGCAGTTGTACTGCCATGAGTTTCAATGAGCAGGAAAGGTTTATGTATAGCACTGATAAGAGCTAAAGACATCCTTGGAAAAGGACGGCTGTTCACTGTCCTCACTAAAAAAACTTAAACAAAATTGGCCACTTATTCACCCAGAACAAAAACAAGCAGCTGTCTCATGGTTTGGAGAGAGTTTGACATCTTAAACAGTAACTGGAGAGCTCTATCCAAACTGGTATTCCATGTAAAAGCTCTCGAGAAACAGCAGTATCATTGTGCACTATCTAGATGAAGCTTTCATTGATTTAAAAGATAAACAGAAGACACATAAATTCTAGACAGTATGTTCTTATTGAAAATAAGGTAAACTGGCTGTCTTGTTATTTGCACAAATACCAACAGAACCCAACTGCTGGGAGTTGCTGAGAAAACAGCACTCAATCTTTCCTTCCATCAGCAAAACTGTAAGACATCTCATGTGCCAGTGAATGACTTCACATTGTGGACACAGCCAGTGCCTGTACTGCAGACAAACCCTTGGCTGACCTCATCAGTTCTTGGAGCACAGGCCTTGTTGTCAAAGCCAAATCCCAGCACTGCCTTCAGCATCTCCTTGACAGCCAGTTCTTTGCTCTTGGAACTCACCACCCACACAGGCTGGGAGGCAATGGCCACAGGCCTTTGCAAAGTGTTACAGGTGGGATCAGTGTCTCACACTCCCCACGATATATGTTCCCTGCACAGGTTCTCTACTCTCTCCTTGCTGATACAAGCTGCAGAAGCACTGTTCCCCTGTACAGATGCATCCGTAGCAGCCAGAGATGATCATGAACTGCGGGGAGCAATGTAGAGTTTCTACACCTGGTGGGGAGCACAGAAATTCTGTGCTGGCACTGATGGTTTTGGTGCTCCCCAAGGAAGCAACTTCTACTCACAGAGCTGCGCTGGATTTCATCAACAACTGTTACTTGACTTTGTGGATTCTGCTGCTCTACTACTAAATATCATTTTCATGGTTGTTCAAGTCAAAGGAGTTTCACAGCTTCTGAACTTCGGAGGCAGAAAAGAGGGAAAGTGATTGGCTGAATAGCTGCTGGGTGTTTGCCCTTCGCCAAAACAGATTAGACGTCAGCAACCCTAAATTAAAAGCTTCACTGCTGCTAAACAGGCAATTTTTACCATTTCTCATTATGCTACCTGACACAAAGCAGCACAATCCAAGGTTTCTGAGAGCTCTCCTGACTTCTGCCCTTTTATTTTTGTGAAAAAGACCAGGACGTAGAATTCAAAAGGAAAAAATTAAAAAGAAAATTATTCAGAAGGTGGAAGCCTAACACCCAACCCCCCCGGCCTTCCCCACAGAATAATCCCAGATTAAACTAGCAAAACAGAATCTCATCAGTTGCAGGTGTTCTCCCTTTTCTTCCCTGGCACAGAAGCACAAAGTATTTGGACTGCCCCTTTAGAAAATGACACCCAGAAAAAACTTATTTCATATGCATGAGACAGATATGCACTTCCACTGAGACTCACACTTGAAAAAGAATCTTATTTACTCCCAACCACAGACAAGTCTGTAATTAATTTCTTTTAACTTTAGTGAGACTGCCTTGCACTGAGAAACAGGGCTGTGCAGTATAATGCACTAGGCTAGGAGAATATTAAACAGTAACAACTCACTCCTTGCATGACCATCTCTAAATTAAAAAATTTTTGCACACTCAAATTAACTATACATATGCACTCTCTGCAAACTACCTGTAAGTCTTATAGTTGACAGGCAAGACCAAGTTATAGTGAAAAGGCATCAGCTTCTAACAAGGACAGACTGCCTGATTCACCCTTGAGTTCGACTGCGATAAGACCTCCACACTCTACTGCTTGTCACTCAGAAGCATTTTACCAAGATTGCTATTTGTCTGCACAGACTGTTTAAGTCTGTACACGTTACTTTTGTATTTTGCTCAAACATTTACCACCTGCAGAAACAGAGTGCCCTCTAGCTCCAGCCAAACTCAAGAGAATTCTCCTAAGACGCTGTCTCCTTAAAGTCCAGCAGTTAGAAACACAGGAGGAAGCAAGGCCCTCTGTTACCTGTACTCTTACCTGTCCTGGGGTCAAACAGCTGGTTGGCCTCCAAATCTGTGAAAGTGCTGAAGCAAATGGGACATTTAAAAGAGGCGCGATTGGTGGAGTCTCTTTCATCCGTCTCAATCCTCCTCCTCATGTGGTCCAGCTTGTACTTCACCACGTTCACCAGAAGGCGGTAGTTGATGAAGTAGTAGTTATGACGGGTGGTTTTGCCATCCGGAGCCGTCTCGACCCTCATCCTGCATTTGATGAACTTGTCACCCTTGAGGGTGTTGAGAACAGCCCGCAACTGCTTCCTATCAAACTTAAGGAGCTCTAGCATGTCCTCCTCCTTCACACAGGCGTTCCTGATGAGAATGTCCAGAGCCAAAGCATGTTCAATGCCATAAAAGCCACGCACCACATATTTGGCAAGGCGTTTGAGAGCTGCTGGGACCTCAGTGACGACGTCTGGGTCAGTCATAGCAGGTTCAGATCTTGAGCTTCATGTATACTGCAATGAAAAACAGGCAGATGGATTCTTAGCTAGTCTTCTAACTTCTGAAATTCTTATTTATCTTACTTAGAGCTAAGAAAAGGATGGGGTGCTTTCCATTTCTCTTTCCCAAGCCCTGTACTGTCTCCTTAGGTGTTCATAATGCCAATGCTACAAAACCAGAATTATGTTACCTCTCATTAAAAACAAAATGATGGAAAACTTTTTAAAAAGCACACAAGAAATTGGTACCAAAACATACTGCAGATTTCATTTCTACTCAGTCACAGCTGGAGTAGCAAAGCTGTCCTGAAGCTGAGCTCCACTCCTCAGCTTCACGATCAGCTGAGGCTTGTAGCCTGGGAGAAGCAGAAAAAGGCTACAGCAAGAAAGGTCCTAAGACAGCCCCAGAGTGGAGTAGTCTTGCGGCCTCAGCTGATGTCACTTGTCACACTGTAAGTAGCCCTGTCTGCTTGATGTCTCCTCAGACATCACTGGGCAGATATACTGTATTAGGACAGCTTACTACTTCTGCCTTGATTTTAGCTGAACAAATAGGTCCTTACAAAGGATTGATCCTTCATTTACAGGGTCCCACATTCAGACCTTAAAAGCCCATGAATAATATAGCACAATAAAGAAAACAAAAATCAAGACACAGTGCACATGAAGAGATGATGTGTTTAACAAACAAAAAAAGTATTCCATGAAGTACCTTTTGAGTCACTTACCATGACTTACCAGGCTGTCTGTGACAAGACAATCATTTTCAAGTACTGCATTTTCACTTCACTTTTCTTTGGCTTAACATCAAATGGCACAAATGGTCATGACTATTACATGCTTCTGTGACATATGTGGGAACATGTACAGAATCATATGCAAAGAATTCCTCATATTGTCAACCCTGCCAGATTTAGCCAGCAGACAACTAAGAGCAGTAACTCTTCTGAAGCAGAAAGCTTTGTCCAGTGAAGAGAAAAAGAGAAGGAATGCCATAAGGTGCAAAGGGTTACTGTCATTCCAAAGGGTGCTTTTCCCCATTTTCTCTACACTCTTTCAAGTCTATACATCTGTTGGCAATAACAAAATTCCTCTCCACTCATAATGTATGGATTTCCACATATGAAAGATTCAAGACAAGAATGAAATATTAGAGGTGCTTTTGAAATACCCATTCAGAAGGCTGTACATCCAGATAACTTCAAATAAAACTTTGAATAATCTTTTTCAGTTACGATTCTTCTACGCTGGTTTAGGACATGAATAACTATTTCTTAAGCAAAAGATTCCTTCAACTCAAAAAAACCCCACACACGTTAATTTCTGTTTGTTCATCATTGATACACAGTTTTTATAACTAATACAAAAAATCGTAAATCTCTGCCAATCCCAATGTTCACTTCCATTAGATGTTTCAGACACTGTATATGGACCTCCCCAATACTGAAGTCTATCAAACAAAGGAAAGCAGAGAGTGACAGCAGAGGAAAGGATCTGCATAAGTATCCTATTTTCTTCATCACTGTCACAAAATCTGTGATAGGATTTTTGACAAACACCATTACAGAACTTTTCTACACTCTTGACATTAAGACATCTCCCTGAAGTCACCAACTCTACATGTAACCAAGCAGCTGCTGACTCACTTCCATCAGCTAAGGCTTCTCAAAAATCTGTGATCATTTATTGCAGTAGCCTGCCTGGATTTTTTTCTTATGAGAAACAGTGCCCCCTCAAAAAACTCTAGGTAACATTATCCACTGAAGCTTTACTTCTCTCCCTCCCCTACCCTCTTCAGCCACTGAGGAGGTATGTTCCTCTCAAGGGTTGTGGCCAGTGCAACTGGAAAGCAATCAGGCTGTGGAATGTGAAGCTTAACACTAAATAAATAAGGATCGTCCTGCCTTTTCTGCCTTTTAGGTAAGAAAAACACCTTAATTATTTTCTTTTAAAATGCTTCCCTGCTTGAGCATTTCTTTTTCTCTAACTTAGGGACAACTGATATTCATAGTGCTCAAACTGGAATTAACTGAGCAACATTTGTTGACTGCTGGTGTGCAGGCTGAGAATAGCTTACAGAAAACAACACTTGCTCCAGCTCCAGCTTCCCTTCAAGGAAATTAAATTAAAATACGTCTATCACACCACGAATTAACCATGAAACAAGTGCTTCTAGAGTCAGTCAGCCTTCTTTTGCATGCCAGATCCATAGTGATTTATCTCACACAAAGGACCACTTTACAGGGCTTTGCATTAAAGGTAAAAGCTTTAGCAATAAAGGATGCCCCATCAAGACTTAACCATGCAGTATTTTTGAATCTCTAAGTCAGACCCAATCTAAATACTGTCATAGGACATTGTCCTTGAAGATCAATTTCATTCTGTTGGTATTTTTTCAGTCTTTCAGTCACTTAAAGATAAATCTTGGTTTTGACTGCATCTAACAGCAGCACACCGATACTATAAAACAATGTCAATGTAGAAGCTGGAGAGAAGCCTTTATTTATTCAAATTGATTAAATCTTACTCAGAACTTAAGCACAGTAAAGAATGAATGTAAAGATCAATTTTAAACAAAACCTGGCACCCCAGGAGATTTAATAAGTCAAATTTTGAAAGTCAAAAGCTTTTTAAGTGCTGATCTGAAGACCAGACAAAAAAACCTTCTCTCCTCACCAATTCACTCTTACTAAAAACTTCCTTGTAGAAAAACTCGGAGATGCAACTTGAAGGGGCACAGTGACCTTCAGAACATCAGTTGCAACAAAAGAAAGGAGAAAAGTGTTTTTAAATAAGCACATCTCACTCTGGATACCTCATCTGAGAGCTGATGGAAAGCACTTTCTCCGCGTTAATAAGACAACTGCAGATTTCCACAGACACTTTCAAAACAGGTTTAAGGTACAATTTTCCAAATAATGCACTCAAACAGCTTAAACTGAGACCTACAAGGGACCAATAAATAAAACTAGATCTAAGAGTGTATTTCTTTTCCCTTGCTTTTTAGCAATAGTTAGAGATTTAATAATCTTTCTTAGTGTCAATGACTAGAAAATATTCTTCTTGATCTAGTGAGACCAGGAGTTTTAATACAATTATTTCTTCTGCACTACTGGAGATTTTGAGTGATGTCCAAATCTTCTGTGCCCTTAGGTAACAGTAGGCATCTTAAGTGTAACACTAGTTTTCTTCCAGGTGGGGATATATGGAAATACAAGCATTCTGAAAACACCAGAAACCATTCTTCCCTATTATCCTCCACTTCAAAAAATGGATTAACAGGGTTTAAATTCTAAATCTTGCAGAAGACAGCCTTTGGGTGAAACAGCCAATCAACTAGTGTCATATTTAAGAAAGGGGAAAAAAAAACCCAAGGAGAAACAGAATCATGAAAGAACACTGAAAGAACACCCTCGGCAAGCTTTGCTGCATGAAAGTCAACAATGCTGAACACAAATAACTTAGCTCTAAAAATGAGAATGTTGAGCAAACACTGATCAAAAGCAAGGGCTCTGAAAAGATCTGTATGGTTGGATGAAGGACATATTTTACATCATTCGCCACAATCACGTTCTCACACAAGACACATGATATGTACGCACAGGATGGCACAAAAGTGAGCACTTACCACTGCCAGAACGCACCAGGCCAGGGTCTAACAAATTGTGTCTCTAGGAGAAGCTGACATCTGCCCCACAAAGAATCCAAGGCTTTTAATCTCTAAGTTGCAATTTCTTACCACCTTTCACCAGGCAAGAAAGACAGTGATGCAACTCACACGCTGCAATCCAGTACTACATAAATATCAGTTTAAAATTCAAAAGCAGGGGACTTCACCATTGCATCCCTGAGCAACAATTTCACCTTCCACTGAAGCAGTAAGTCAAGCCTGAATTAATTACATATGCAAAGAAATATGATAACATCTTCTAACAAGGTTTCAGTGGATGTGCAACTGTTTCAAAATAACGTCTGAACTGACCTTAATAATTTATGAACATCAAGGAACATTTTCAGGGAAAAAAAAAAAATAATGGCCAAGATACTCCACTATACAGTGAGCACCTACAGACAGCACTGATAATAAAGCAGACTGGACAGGATCATACTCAAAAACAATCAAAATTTAAATATGGGCTTTATTAAAAGAGACAGCTGTTGGGGAATTGTTCTGGGTAATTACGTGAATGCAATTCAGTATTATGGGTATAGGAGGAAAGTAGACCTGTCTGTGTTAACACAGTAAGACAGCAAACCTAAATACACATTTTTTGTGGTTTTTTTTAAATTGTTCTAAATGGAAGAATTAATATTGATGTAGCTATAAAAAGCAACATTGGAAAAAGAGACCTACAGCTACACAAAACAATCAGATCTGCTGGGTGAAGAAAATCAGGGTATATTCTGCAAAATGCAGATTGTACTTCAGGTTGAGTAAAATGTATGAGGCACAGGCCTTCAGCATAACCAGAGATGTCAGAAAAGAAATCAGGAGGAAAGAAAGTGACTGCAAAAAAACCCATTCAGTGTGATAGGACCAAAGACCACACAGAAGCCAAAAATTCAACCAAGCAAACATCCCCACTGGTCAGGACTTTCCTGACACAATATCAAAGCAACTAAACTCTTCTTCTCTGCGTACAAAGATTTTAAGAATTCTTCCGTGAACTTAAACAGGAATTGTGCTAATGATGTTAGATCTTTCTTCGTGCTTTTCCTGACTAAAACTGAGACAAAAAGTGTTAAAAAGGTGATACCTAGAAGCCACAATGTAGATGAAACTAGTACTAGAAATTATGAAAACCTATGTCAGCCAGTATGAATTAGCAGGAATTTTTATCCAATACTGCAAATGAACATCACCTGGTTTTAACATGTAGCTTTGCGACTTATTTTAATTTTACCTCAGAAAACATAACCATGGCTCGGCTCACTATTCATGTATTTGACACAGTAAACATTTTAAAAGAGGATCTTGAAAAAGGAAGCAGACTGCTCTTCAGACTCATTTGGGTATACAAACCCTTTATCACACCCCAGATCTCTTTTGGAGGAAAATTTGGAGTTGCAGGTTTGTCTGTGAACTTAGGCTATCAGGTATACTGCTAACACCTAAAGGTGCTTCCTGTACTTCCCCATATCTAATTTTTATTGTTAGTGCTCTTTTTCACCAAATCTGTGAGACCAGCTTTTGCCATTTTCTTTGGAAAATGTTTCTGCAGGCTTCTGACGTACGATCTTTTTCAAAAGGGGAAAAAA
This sequence comes from Pseudopipra pipra, assembly GCF_036250125.1. Classification (NCBI taxonomy): domain Eukaryota; kingdom Metazoa; phylum Chordata; class Aves; order Passeriformes; family Pipridae; genus Pseudopipra; species Pseudopipra pipra. The sequence continues at coordinate 26,321,815 of NC_087550.1, read as the reverse complement.
AAAATCACTTGTTTACACCACTGATACAGTTTCTTCAGGTAAAATCAAAATCAGATTATAAGAAGAGAGTCCCTCACCTGTAAATAAGGTAAGTATGACAGGCTTCCTGGAGCCAGTATATGCCATATCTCACTCCACCAGTCACTTGCAATATCCTAGTCTCTCACTCTAACAAAATTTAAAATTCTGCCTTCCAGAAGATGATGAGGTTAAGCAGAAAGGAGTGATTCTGAATCTTCTGGAGAACACCGAGGGAAGGCATAAATTTCAGAACTTCAGTGGCAAAAACATGCCATCAGCATTTTAAATGTCTGTACAATGTCAGACACTGCTCACCCTTTCCACAATACGGCACAGAAGCTCCCATTTTCTAGTCTTGCCTTTACTTGCTTTTCTCTGTAGTGCGTGGATGATCTGGAAAATGTCCCTATTATCCAGAATTGCCTTTATCCCACATCAGTTGCAAACCCAAAGTCTTTCGGCATTTTATCAAGAGTTCACTGAATTTCATTCCCTGGAGAGTTCAGGAACACTGCTGCTCAGCCTTGCTCCTGCACATCTGGATGAGAAAATGTGTATTTTCATGACAAGACCTACCCTGAAGTATTAGAGAAGAAAAGAACAATCTGCTTTCACTGAAATCCCACCTTCTTGGTGGCATTCCATAAAGTGAAACCAAGAGGTCACAGGTATCAAGGGGTCTCCTTCACTGAGGATGAAAAGTTGTGCTGCAGCTGCACAGAAAGGCCGAGGGGCCTGGCTGAAATTAGAGCATTTTCCCCTAATTTCAGAAGTTAAGATATATGGAGCCAGATGTGATAAGGCCACAAGGTCTGACTGTGCAAGGCAGAAACTGAACCAGGCAGGCTCAGGATCTAATTCTCAATCCCATTCATAATCTTAACACAACACAAACAATAGCAAGGTGTCAGTAAATTAGAGGACTACCTGTGTGCATGTTTACAAACTGATGAAATATTCAGAAATACTTCAAAAGCATATGAGCAATAACAACTATTTACAGTTGTAGCTCTAAAGAAAATGGAGCACACTATTTATAGAAGGCCAAACTTAGTGGTTACAAGAGTGAAGGTACCATTTCCTGTTGCAGCTTAAGTCAAGTTACACTCTCCCTACCATAAAGAAGTCTTTATTTTCCTCCCTTGCCTTTAGCCACAGCCCCCACCCTTCTGTGCTAATTCTGACAGTTCACTATTCTTGTAGCAGCGCGAATCAAGTTGATAAAAAGTGAAAAGCTAACATGCCAAAACAAAAAACTGGGGTATTTCAGAGAGGGCAAGGGGTGAAAGTTCAACTGAATCATTTCTGTTACCAGACTAGAGCCAACACAGAGCAGAGAAAAGAAAGCACGGCTAAGGATTTAGGCGATCCTTCCCCATGTGGTGGCAAAATTGACTCAACTGTGATATAAGGACATTTTAACCATGGAGAGCAGAACTTCGTACAATCTACACTCCAATCTGAACGTGTACCAGCAGAACATGTGTTATTCTGGTGATGTGCTGGCACTGATCCTCACATAATGAGTTGTAAGGTTTCAGGGGTTTGTTTAAAGGGAAAAAAATAAGATCATTTCTCACCAATATCGAGCCTAGGAAGTCACAATTACACTGAAGCAAACTGGGCTTGGCCTCAGCATTCCTTTTTAAGTTTCAGACAGGAGGAAGCATTAATTGCTTTCCATCTTCTGGATTCAATAAGACCTGGAACACCACACTTCTCATCATGATAGATTATGTGAAGAATAGATTCTGGGAATTCCAGAAAGACAACGTAAAATTCTGGAAGTATTAGGTTCATAATAGTTTTAGTGCATCAGGGTGTAGCAAATGTGTATATACCGTGCGTATAAGCAATAAAGAAACAAACAAATCAGCAAGATACCTGATTAGCTTTAATTAATATAGTTTCTTGTTCAAAAGAATTCCCTAAAGCATCCTGTGAGAAAGCAAGCTGTATCTCACAGGAAGTGGAAGGCAGGAATGCAACTCCCATCATGCCTCATTGCTCCCAGAAAGCCATGTGCTCCTCTCCCAAGCACATGGCTCTGCCCTCTCTCATGCCAGCTCTGGCACTCACTGGACCTTCCTGTGTACCAATTTACACCACTAAAAGGCAGAAAAATGTTTCCCTTTTTTTTGTCTCCTTTTTACTATGTTTTTCAACAGTTTAATGAGTCAGCAGAAAAGTCTGATGAGCAACAGAACCAGCAGGTATCAGAGGATGACGCTGCATTGGAACAGATGAAAGAAGAAACACCACCTTTTGTGGCTGAAAAATATTGAACCACCTATACTTCATGAAAATGTACCTTAGCTGTGCACTGCTGAACACCCTTTTCAGGATGCCAATCTTCCTCATTCCTTCTGAGCCACTTGGGATGGCACAAGCCCGACAGCTGGGCCCATTTAACATCAAGAATTCTGTGCCATTAGGACGTAATGGTCCTCTACTTCCCAAGGAACCAGAGAGCTTGTGAGATCAGAAGAAAACTAATTTACAAAAAAATAAAATTAAAAACAAAAACAAAAAACCCTACACAAAACAAAAAAACCCACCTGGAGAAATGAATGGTTTCACTGTATGGGCTCAACCCGCAGCCAAACCTGGTAAACAGGAATGAGGAGGATTTGCCAGTCATCTACTCCTCAGATGTCCACAATCCTGCAACTTCCTTCAAAATTACAAACTGTACAGATTTTAACAGCAGATTAAGCTTTAAGGTTAAGCAGAGAGCCCTTTATGCTGTCTGCACAGCTTCCCATTCCCTACCCACTTTTAATGTGTTGAGGTTTAAACATCAGATTGTGTAGGCTTCTGTAGGGCACGAGGAGCTCAACAGTACCTCCAAAAAAACCAAACCACACAAGACAAAGAGGCGGCCCCCACAGACAGCGCAGGAGGGGCGGCGGGCGGTGGTTCGGAGCCAAGGCGAAAAGGGGGCCCAGACGGACACACCGTGCGTGGAGCACGGACTCCGCGGGCCGCTCTGCGGCACCCGAGCGCCGGGCCGGGGGCCTCCGCGGGCCGCAGGCACCACCCCGCTCCCCGGGGCCGGCACTGACCTGGCGCCGCTTCCAGCTCTTCCCGGCTCCGGGCGGCGCTTCCAGCGGCTCCGCCACGCGCGTCACCGCCGCGCGCGACCCCGGCGTCACGGCACCCGCCGCGCGTGCGCGGCACCGCCCCCTCTCTACCGGCGCGACTCAGCGGTGCGAGCGACAGCGAAGCAAGCCAATCGCGCTCCCGCACGGCCCTTCAACTTCCCGCCCCCGCGCGAGCTGAACCAATCAGAAGTGAAAGACGTACCAGCGGCTAGAGAGACAGCCAATAGGCTGAGAGAAGCGGAAGGACGGCCCGCTGCGATTGGCGGGTCCCCCCGTCTCCGGGAGTTGTTGCTGGGCAGGGTAAAGATGGCGGCTCTGGACAGGGTCAAGGTGCTGGTGTTGGGCGACTCCGGTGAGTCCCTGTCCCCAGGCCGTGTGCCCGGGGCTGCTCCTGGGGACCCGCCCCTCATCTGCTTCCCCGTCACCCGCTGAGGGGCCGGGAGCAGCGCTGAGCCCGGGGGGTCCCGGCCCCGCTGCCTGTAACCCCGGCGCCGCCTCCCAGGAGTTGTTCTCTCTCTGTGCCCTTGCAGGTGTCGGAAAATCTTCACTCGTTCACCTGTTGTGCCACAACCAGGTGCTGGGAAACCCGTCCTGGACAGTGGGTTGCTCCGTGGATGTGCGAGTAGGTGACGTGCCCGGCCCCTGGGTACCCCTGAGCCCGCAGTGTAAGGGAAGAGAAGGGCCTTGACTTTATTATTTTATTTTCATTACTTACCGCCACAGAAAGAGGTGTGCTTTGATGATGTGATTTGGTGAGCACTTAATCTTTCAAGGCAAACAGCATCAACTTGAGCCAAGCACTTGTGTGAGCAAGTTTTGACCTTCCCGGGTTGTCAGAGTCACACAAGGTATTTGTCACTCAGCCCCTGTCCCTGCTGCAGTGGCCACGGGCGAGTTACAAGTCACAGCGGGCCAGTTTAAGTCAAAAGGCACAGAATTCCAACCGCGTTTCCCTGAGAAACAGGCAGTGTGTAGCCACGTGGTCAGCTAAACATACTGGGGAAAAGCAGTTTGCTGGTTTAGGTTGTGGGCACTGACTGTGACCGAAGGGTTGCTTCTCCCCCTGACTCCTCACTGTAGGACCTGCTATGGGAGGAATGAGGATATTCATCCAGCACTTTTTTGGCTCAACCTACAGCCCTCATGGGACATTGATAAATGCTTTTTTCCTTCGCCACAGTTTGCTGCATTCTCCTTGAAACACATTTCCCTAGATTAGGAATATATTTCCAAAATTTGGAAAGCAGCATTCCTGTTTGACTGTGGAGCAAAACTACCAGGCAGATCCAGGGGCAAAAGCTGTTGGTTGATTAATTCAGTTGAGATGTCAATGAGAATTTGGAGAGGAAAGAGATGTGGTCAATTGGAATCCAATGTGGTCGCCTGTGTTACTAGTCCTGCAGTGCTACAATGTGGGTTTTAACAACTGTAAGAAGTCAAGACCTAAATTTTCATTTGTTTTGCAACATGCTTTTTCCAAGCACATCATGAAGGTTTGTTCATACTAAGATGGAAAGGATAATCACTGCTTACTCACCAAGCTCCATCTCCTATAGGAGCTGTGGTATCCAGTGGCTGCTGCTTGACTCATTCCATCTCTCTTCCACTTGAGAGGTTTGAAATGGTGTCATCATGAGAATTTACAATTTTCTATCCAAGTGCAATAATCCTTCCAGCTGAATGTGTAAGTGTTGTGTGGATTAACTCCTGGGAGTTGGTGCTGTGGTTATGTATTATGTGAATTTTTCATCAGATCCATGACTACAGAGAAGGGACTCCAGAAGAGAAGACTTACTACATTGAGCTGTGGGATGTTGGAGGTTCAGTGGGTAGTGCCACTAGTGTGAAAAGCACACGAGCAGTATTCTATAACTTGCTAAATGGTGAGTTTGCTTGGTGTAAATCTGATTTTATTACTGTTTCTGTTAAGAGCCGTCTCTTGGTTCTGGGGCAGGGTTCCTTGCAGTCTGGCTGAGGGCCATATTGTTCTCTTTTCTGATTTATACAGGAGAAAAAAAACTGATAACATTCATAGGCAGAATTTTATAGGTTCTGTTTTGAACTCTAAAGATATTTTAGGCAAAGCTGTGCAGGTGAGCTTCATCAGCCTTTCACTTCAGTTTTGTGTAGCTGGCACAGCAGGGAGCCTTTAAAGGTGCAGTACTGTCTCTTCCAGCTACACTTGCAGACATAAATGTTACCTTCACGCTTCCAGGCCTGGTATACTGCAGAAATGTGATTTATATTATCTTGTCTGGTCAGTTGCAAAACCTACAGCAGAGAAATGATTATTTGACTTTATATGAACTTTGATAGTTGCATCCTATCTTGGCAAATTTGAACTGTCTCCCATAAAACTGCAATATGTTGATAACCATCTTGCCTCTGCTCATTTAGTTTAGCATTATAGTTCATTTAGTTAGATTATTTTTGAGAATTGGATCTTGCAACTTGCTGCATATTTAGAAAGTAATATCTCATGCCTTCTGTTGAGATAGTGACTTAAAGTCCTATTAGTTCATCTCTACCACTAATACGAGCAAATAAAAGATTATGAACACAACAGTGCAGTATTTCAGTTGTTCCTTTTTTGTCGTCCAAGGGTAGTTCACTACAGATAGATGTATATGAGATTAACAACTGCTTCTGAAAATTTGTCTCAAATGCTCTGTTTGTTTCTCTTTTCTCGTTCCAAGTAATTTGAAGGCCTTTCAGTAACGTGTTAACCCACACAATAAATATTTTTGATCTGTGATTAACTAGTTCTGTCTTCTCCCTTCCCTGTGAGGAAAACTGTTTGTAGGTACCTCTTGCTTATATTGTTAACTGGCCCCCTGTAAATAAGGCTTGAGTTGAATTGTGCCCTCAAAGGAAGATTCTTTGGTATATGAACAAATGGATTTATTTTTGACACCAAATCCACGGTATGCCAGTGAGTGTGGGTCAGACTTGGAAATATCCTGGAACAGCCCATTAGGAAATGAAATCCTGAACTGAATTATAATTAATGACATTATTAAAATAAGAGTTATTTATCTCCAGTGCCCAAAATACATTATTAGGCAGCTCGCATATGAAAAGTGTTGACTTTGGTAGTTAACCTTGGCTCTTGTTTCTTTCATTAGATTAATTTCTCCATTAGAGCTTGTCTCACAAATTGCCTCAGTTTGACTTGATTTAAGAAGAGAAGATGAATGTGTTCCTTCTGCCTGACTGCTTGTGCTTTCTGGGCTTACAGTGGTCTGCAAACCTGAGACAGAAAGGCAGTTAATGTTTGGTTGTGGCAGCACCTGTGCAGGCTCTTGGGCTGTTGACAAGGTTGGGAACAGTTTGTTTTTGAATTGACCGCGAATCTTCTGTTTTGCTGGCCCTTCATCTGGTGTGTGGACTGTGATAATTGAGGACAGGGCCTAGGCAGTAAGGCTCTGGTTTGCCGGCTTTCATGTGAGAGGAACATTTCCTTGAGTAGTCATTGGTCCTTGCCTGCTCTTCTTGCATGTTGACGCAGTCTTTTGCTGCTGGTGCAACCAACTGTGCAGGTTTTAGGTGATGCAGATAAGGGAACTGACCAATCAAAAACATAACTGAGGGAGAGTGTCTGGAGGTGGAGGGTGTTTCTCACAGGTTATGCAGCGGTGCCTCAGAATCTGTTGCTGTAGGCCAGGTTATGTTATGTCAGGCTTTTTCTCCCTACACTGGAGTGAACACGCAGCTGAGTTGCCTTTTTCTGTTGTTACTGAGATAATTGCTTTGAGGTAGGGCTATGGCTGTGATATCCTGTGAACTCTAACAGGAGAGTCTGTGCATGGTCATGTAGGGTAGTGGAAAATGTTTATGGAAATATGATTTGTTGATCGGGTGTACAGTGGGTGGCACCTTTGGGAGTTCAGGTAAAAGGTTAAATTACTAAGTTTTTTCCACCTGTAGGCTGCGAAGTGTTTTGAGAATGAATCCCGATGCAGATAAGGGGTAGAATTCCGTTTTGTCCTTGAATTAATCATAGTTTGAAGTCTGGAGGAAGTGGGAACATCCACATATTGCAGAAGGTGTGAATAAATAGAAGAAATTTGCTAGCAGTAGTTGGTAATTGAGTTAGGAACTGTGGTTATCAGAAGTGGGTGTCTGTTAATAGCACAGCTAGGAAGTTTGGCTGTATCTCAGAGTTTACATTTTGAAGGCTCATAGTAATGAAAAATGCTAGTAGCTTAATCTTGAATACAAGAAATCTTATTAATTCATGTTTCTACCAGGAAATATCCTAAAGCAGCCCAGCAGGACATGAAATCTTGAACTTATGCATCTGAACTATAATTTTGGTGAACTGTGAAAGTTTATCAGTGTCTGTTTCCCCTTTGGATACCTCCCCAAGAATGTAACATTAATTCTTGAAAATTCAGGAAGGCAACAGTGCTCTCTAAACTCTTTGAAACAACGAAAAAGCCTTTAGACTTCTCAGATGGTGTGACAAAAAGATAATTATGTTTACCAGTTAGGTAAAGCAGAGAAAGGCTAAATTCTCTGCTGCAGTAATACAGAATTTCAGTATCATTAGAAATAGAGCAGAATTAGGAAATGCCTGCAAGCCTTTTGTGGATTAAACCCTGAGGTGGCTGTTTGTTTCCTCCTTTCATGAGATTTTCCTCTTAGCTCTTATCCAATTCCTGATAAGCAGCTTTAAAAAACCTGTTGCATCCTGATATTTTCAGCCTTACCCATTCACTGTAACTGAACTGGTTATACATCCCTTTCTTCCTTCTCAGATATCTGGGAACCTGCAGATGTCATTTTGGTAAGATAAGAAAAAAATATGTATCATTAAATAGCATCTTGCTGTCTTTTCTTTCACCCTAGGGATAATTTTAGTGCATGACTTAACCAACAAGAAATCATCCCAGAATTTGTATCGCTGGACTTTGGAAGCACTCAACAGAGATGTTGCTCCAACAGGAGTTCTTGTGACGAATGGGTGAGTGTAAAACATATGTACAGACTTAAGACACGGTAATTCTAAGCTGTTATGGAAGTCTTTGTTCATCCCTCAGGCTACTTGGAGTCCACATGAAACTAGATGTGGCTAGACTTCTAAGAAAGGAAGGAAAAAATTGGGAATATCAAAGAAGGTTGCTGTTCTTTGTGTTCTGTACTGCTAATCAGGCCATTCTGGCAGTAGATTCCCAAACTGTGTAGCAGAGACCTTGCTTTAAGGGAAGAGATTTTTACTGCATCCTTCATTTGCTTGAGGCCTCTGTGACAAAGTGGGTTCAGTCCTTGATACCTGAAGGCTTTGTCTGTACTGAGTTGTGTCCTTATACAGGAAATGTCATGGGATGACATGTGTGTTCCAAAAGGCTTTCCTTTCATGTACCAAGGCTGAGGAAGTTCACGTCATAAATCTTTGGTTTCGGTGATGGGGGAATTTTTTCAGGAGTGTGGCTGAAAGAGCTTAAAAAACTGCTCAATAAGCATGTTCATAATTAGCTTTCCAACATCTTGTCAAGTATTTCCTCCTGCACCACTGTGCTCCTGTTATACGTTTATCATCGATAAACCTCACACATAAGCAGGAAGGCAATAATAAGGAGTAGCTTTTCATGGGAAAAATATTAATTGTTTATCTGCCTGTGCTGGTACACAGGTGTTTCTGTAGAAACATGGAAGCTGAGAAAGGGGATTTGCATTGTATAAACCGCAAAATTCTCCACTTTTTCCACAGACAGGTTCTTCACAATTGTTTTAATTTTCTAAAGCTTAGCTTCTGTCAAGGACAGATGCTCTGCCACTAGCAGTTCCTTGGTTGAGTTGTTGCTGTTGGTTGTAAAATTACTTTCTAGAAAGCTTGGTTTAGGTAAAAATGAAAGACAAGTGATTATCCTAGCTGCAGAGAATGATTGAAACATGGATTTGTGATGACATTTAATTGCAATGTTATTTATTTTATAGAGGCTATCTTTGATCGTTATTCATATCTGAATCAAAGCTTGTTGGAATTCAGCTTATAGTGGCTGCCTTTACTTGAATATAGACGAATTTATAACTTGACACCATGCAATTTTTGTTGCAACCCTCTTTGATCGCACTTGGAAAGGGGTAGTGTTTCACAGGTGCGATTTATTTCATTGTCCCTCCTTTAAAAGTATATGTATGTAGGAACTTTAGCTGTTCAGAGATGCCAGCTCCCTGATCTGTCCCTGGTGTCTGCATGTGCTCAGTACAACACTGGAGTTCCTTTCCTTCCCGTGTTAGCATTTCTTCTGTGGTTCATCTGTGCTGAGAAGAAATCCAGCTCGGGTGGTTTCTTTTCTGTTTCCTTTCAATTCCTGGGTAGTGACTTAGATGCAGAAGCCCTTCCTTAATTAACAGGTACAGCCCATTCTCACTTAGATAAATCATGACCCCTAATAATTAAATGACCATCTTTTGAAAGGGACAGGGGAGCTGAGAGTGCCCCTGTGCCCACTTACATGGCCATCACCTTACTCAGGATTGTATTTGTTTCCCTCATCAGTGACTATGACCGTGAACAGTTTGCTGATAACCAGATTCCACTGCTGGTAATAGGAACTAAGCTGGATCAGATCCCAGAAACTAAGCGGAATGAAGTTTTGACCAGAACAGCTTTCTTGGCTGAGGATTTCAATGCTGAAGAGATAAATTTGGTTAGTATCTTTGTCACCAGTGTTGTTTTTTCTTTTATATGGGAGCGAGTCCAATTTTTAATAAGTAAAGATGTTGTGACAAAAATTGGGCTTCTGGAGATTTTTTCAGTAGTGCCAGAGGCATGCACATTTTGTTTGGCTGTACCCCTTGCTTGATGAAACAGCCATCTTTGTTTCACTACAGGGAGGTGTAATGGGTGTTAAATAAGGTCACTGAAGCTTTGGAATTGATGGTTTGGAGTTAAATTTTCTTTTTCCTGTTCATAGTTCTGACACAGGCTGCTTTTGAATGAAACACCAAGATCACTTTATATGGATATATGGGTGTAAAAATGTGTTGTGTGAATGCTTGTATACACACACACATGCATACACATACACACAGGATCTCATGTGTAGCCTGTACAAATCATTCTCTGACTGAATAGCTGGTGATGGCAGGAGGATGTGGAGCACATAGGGGGTTACTTAGATTCTGCAGTTGATTCACAGAACAGAAGTTGGCCTTTTCTCTCTAGGAACTGCAGAGCAGAAATCAGCAGATACACTGTTTGCCATAGCTGACAGCCTGTGTCAGGGGAAAGGGTGTGTGGCTTCCTTGTGTTGATTTTTGTGTGCTTGGTTTGTTGTTGTCTTCTATGTGTTCTAGGATTGCACCAATCCTCGTTACCTGGCTGCAGGTTCATCCAATGCTGTCAAACTAAGCAGGTTTTTTGATAAGGTAAGTTGATTAAATGCTGTTTTATTTTCTGTGTATAAAACACTGTCTGTGATTGGAACATGAACAACAGTTAGCTGCTCCTTTCACATTCCACTTTTTGAGTTGGTTCAAGCCAGGTATGCTTTTAGAACCCTCCAGAAAATAGCTGATCTGCTTGAAGATTTGATTCTTGATCTGTACAGAGCAGTGAAAAAGAACTCACACGTGTGCAAAGACACTCAGCATATGCTTTTGAAGTTGTCTGGCTGGCCAGAGGGGTTGCAGCATTCTGAGGCACTAATGTGGGTAGTTACAAGACTGTGGTTAGCTCTGTTGATCCTGGTTAAAGCAACCTTTAGGAATTAAGAATTTGTCATATTACTCTCCCTTCCTGAAAAAGAGACCGTCAGGGTCCATTGTGAAAATGAAAAAGAATGCTCTGGTTAAGCATCCCCTGGACATAACACAGTGGAGCTACTGTGTAGTAGTGGAACCACTGCACCTGCGGAGAGGGAATGGGAGGAATGACTTTGATGCAGGAGACACCCAAACCATCTCCTCCATTATCCAGGAGAGCTAACTAAATCAGGTATGTGGAAGTTGAGGATAACACAACCTTTCTAAGAATGGCTGGAGGTGGCAACTCCTATGTGTACTAGAGCATTGCACTTAAAGCAATAGGCCTGGACCAGGGAATGTGGGTTCAGACCTTGTCCAAGTTAGCCATGAGTTTCAGTGCTCACACGTGAAGTATTTGTTGGAATCTGAGGTTACGCATGCGCTGTGCAAGCTAAGATCATTCTCTGTTGTTCCCAGGTGATAGAGAAGAGATACTTCTTAAGAGATGGCAATCAGGTTTGTCATTTTTCCTCCTTTTTTGTTTCATTTCTTCCTGTGTAATGTGAACTGCTGACACAATCCTCTTTAAAACATGGGCTTCGTACAACTTAAATGATAATCTGTGCTGGTAGTTGAGTTCTTATATCTGTGAGAGCACAGCTGGTTTGGATAGACAGAAGAATGGCCAACTTTTGTCAGCTTAAGTATTTGTAATGTGATCGGCAGTGAAATACTAAAGTATGCTAACATAGTAAAAGTTGCAGGAGTGAGGTGAAATGGGCAAATGTGATTTCTTTCAGCTCTGTCAGCTTCTTGGTTGCAGATTTAGGCCAGAAATGCTATCTGGAAGGTCAATGAAAAGGCTTGTTTTTGCACAGCTGGAACTAGTATTTTATCTTGCACAGGTATTTTATCTTTCACAGACCCAGAGGAGCCACAAGAAAAATGGGAGTATGATACTGGCTTGTAATTAATTCCTAAATGACTGAATTTAGTGTTTTCAGCACAGTTGGTGAAGAACTAGCAAAATGACTTCTGGTTTGGGCAAGCCACTTCAACTTTTCGTGTCCCCCACCTCCCCACAGAGAGTAGCGAGGTTACACTTGCCATATCTGTCAGGTACTTGCAAATTATCATGAATAGCATCACTAAAATACAGTCAAATGTATCATTAGAGCTAGCTGTGCTGAAAGCCCCTTAGGGAGAGCAGGGAAAAAATAGTCACAAATTACAAAATGCTTCCTTTCTTTAAGCAATTTTTAGTGCCTTTTAAAAATAAACTTGCTCTTGCCTCTTTCAGTTCAGCATGATGTCTTTTTTCCCTCCCCTCTCCCTTCCTCTCCACATTCTAGTGAAAGGAAGTTTCCCTTTCATGGGGATTGGGGTAGTTTCAGTCTAGGCCTTCCTGAAGACCAGCTTGTAACCAGGAAGGAATTAGGGAAGTGACCAAGGAAGCATATTCCATGCTATTCCTTTTCGTAAACTGAGGTATAAATAAGCCGGTCAGAGAGACCGACCTGTCTTCTCTTCCGGCGGGGTTTGGGAACGGTAGGTCCCTGTGTTGGTCTTGCTTATCTGGAGCTGAGGCCTGCAGCGACTGCTGTTGTCTGTCACATGTGAGGGGAGAGTGCTGGGCCGGGTCTGGCTGTCCTGCTTTTCTCAAGGGAAGTGGTGAGATTTTGCCAGTTCTTTATTTTGTTGGTTAACAGGTTTTTTGATTGTGCGTATTTTGTTTTCTCCTTTTTTGTCCCTTTTTGTCCCTTTTTCCCATTTTTCCCTTCCCCTCTTCCCCTTCTTGGCAGTTGTACATAATATCCTTCCTGTATATAACTGTAATATATGTAAATATATATTTTTGATATAATTCGGTTGCTTTCAATTTCTCTCAGTTTCTATAGTTTTTTTTTCCCTTTGCCTAAAGGGGGAAGGAGGGAAAAGGCTTTCACTGAGTGTTAGAGATTTGGCAGGAAGCCAGCTCAAACTTGCTCAGGATAATAGCTTAATGCAGAAATCTGCTTGTGTGCTCGTTGTCTTTGATGCATAATTTACTTTTTACTTTTATTATTGGATCATATTTAGTGGCTAGCCAAGGATTAACTATATATTCCTTATGGCTGTGTGCCAAAGATTACAGCCTGCTGATGACTGTTTTCATCTACTTCACTGACAAGAGCTCAAAAGCTTAAAACAAATCTTAAGTAGTGGACAGTTATATTTAAAGAGAAAATTCCAAGTTGGAAATGGAGGTTTGAATATAACCTCTTAATGTTACTATTTGAAATTATCTACTTAATGTAACTCTTACCAATGTGTTTGTGGGTTTTCTACAATAGGTCACTTCGATCATCCGTGTTTTGAGGTATTTCTATTGTAGACTTCTTCAGGATGAAAAGAATGATTAGTTTCAAATTGTTTGCAGCTATGACTTCAGTCAGATCTCTGATAAATAAATAATTGTTGCTCTTAATTAGCGATTTTGATATTAAAAAAATGCTCAAGCAGATAACTTTTTACCTATGGTCCAACTACTTTTTAGTTGTAATGATTTTCCTTTTTAAATTCCCAAAGCAGTTTTCCTGAGATGAACCTTAGTGCAAAATCTGCTTGATTTTTCTCTTAGAGATGATTGCTTTTCAGAGATGAATAAAACAGTACTTCAGTGAATACTTGGCATATGTGTTTGAGTTTTGGGCCTGAAAACCCCAAGCAAATTAATTTGTGGAGTTCTTAGTGGACTTTTGTTTTGGGAAAGCTCTTTAGCTTTTGGAGTTTATCAATGAAGTGTGTAACCTGAGCAGTCTACTTTGGATTGTAAAATACATTTTTGTCCCATACCATCCATGCATGCTGATGTTCTCCTGGCATGATTTGTAGTGCTTGGCTGACACCTTCCATTTTAATATACTCTATTTCCTATGAAAGTGTAGAATTGCTTTGGGAGGATGTGTTTACTGGGTCTGCTCTTTCTGCTTGTGTGCAGTTAGTAAGCTAAAAGTTACTCCGGACTGTAATCAGTTTTATGATGCCAATAGGGCAGATACCTTATGCAGTATAAGAAGGCAGCGCATCACTTTCTTTTGGGGATTCATGGATGCATTGGATTGAAAATCCATCTGAAATACTGTTAAACCAGAGAAGCCTCTGATGATTTCAAGGAGATTTTCTTTGTCAACATCCATTGTCACAGTGTAAGTGGTATCTACAGATTGGCTGCAAAAGCAGGAGTCCTAATCCTTTGTATTGTTGCAGCCATTTCTATTCCAACAGTTTTCTTAAAGCTTTCAGCAATTGATAAAACTGCTTTCAACTGCCAGTGAAGTGCTGCTGTCCCAGGTTTGAAGGCATAAAGCCTAGACAGCTCTTTAATAGGACTCGATTATACTGTTTGATAGTTTTAAAAATGAATGGAGGAAAAATTCTTGTGTGCATTTGAATCTGGGGGGAAATACAGCCTTTGAAATCTGTAATTAATTAGTTTAGGATTTGCCTGAGAAATTAAGGCTTTTGTGTAACCCTTGCCAAAAAAGCCTTAAGGAGCACCACAGAACAAATGAGCCATACTCAAGTTCTGCAGTGTTTAATTAATGGTGCTCCTCTAGCAGCAAGCTGAAGCATTGTAGTCCTGACTCTGGAGATGGTGTGGAAGAGGATATTGCAGTTGGCTTGGTAACAGGCACTCAAGTGTGGGCTAAAGAGAGCTCATGCTGATTCTGACATGGCACCTTATCTTCCCTGTCTCTAGATTCCTGGCTTCTCTGAAAGGAAAAGGTTTGGAGGAGGAACACTGAAGAGCCTTCATTATGACTGAACACTGAAGAAGTGGAAGATGACTTCTCTGAGTTCCTAATGACATTCCTATTCCAATTGGATGCTCAAAGACAATAATGCTTATGTCAAGCAGAGTAAATATTACAACTGGCTAGCCTGCTGAAGCTACTATTGTTGGAAAAGACTTGGGGAAGGATTTCCAGAAGCCTAATCTGAAGCCTAGAGTCTTTCTTAGGACTGCAGGCTGTCCGGATATATGGGAACAACTGGGGAAAGTGTGCAATAAGTTGAATGTCTCTCACTGCTGTGGGAAACTTTATACACAGCACATCTGTGTGACATCTTTCTCTCCATTTTGGAAAACTTACGGTCAGTCTTTGCAATGAATTGCATTCATTTTACCTCTAAAGGAAAGGTGACACTGAGCGGGCTTCACATTTCCTGTAAAGTGAACAAAATGTGAGGATGGGTAAGGAACGGTCTGGAAACTAATCAAATGCCTTCATTATATGAGTGGTGTTGTCTCACCTGGAACACACTGTTCATCCTATTCAAAAGGGAAAAAAGAAAGGCAATATATGAAGAAAAGGTTTGAAGCATTAAAAAAAGAAAATCGTTAGCAGAGGAAGTGGTGTTAATTCTGCTGCTTAAATTAAAATTGTTTACTTGGAGAGGGCCAAGTGAATCAAGTCTTTGTCTTTTCATGATTGACTGTGGTCTTGTTCTTTATATTAAATTAAAAGGCAGTGCTTTGAAAACTGATGGGAAAGGTATGTTTTTATACAATGCTTATTTGAAATAAATATGACATGGTCTTACTGAGCCTGAGGGCTAAGTGGATTCAGAAAACATGAAATGTAAGAACATCCTCTGAATTAGAATGGATGGACATTTAGAAGCGATATAAAGCTGTGCAAAAAGTAGGTACT
This sequence comes from Pseudopipra pipra, assembly GCF_036250125.1. Lineage (NCBI taxonomy): Eukaryota > Metazoa > Chordata > Aves > Passeriformes > Pipridae > Pseudopipra > Pseudopipra pipra. Next base: position 26,306,298 of record NC_087550.1, on the reverse strand, counting down.
GAACATGATTAGAAGGAAAGTTCTGCAATACAGATGTTTCCTTTACATATTTAGCACTAAGGATAAAGGAGACTTTACCTGGTCTGATCTGTTGTGCAAGCTGTTGTCTTCCTAAATAGCCCAAGCTTTGAGTGGTTTCTCACCTCCCCAGAATTATGTGGAGTAGTAAAAGCCTGATTTATGTCAGTTTCTTCTTTCAGCTCCTTCCTCACAGTCACCTCTAATGGTTAAGCCTCTGGCAAAGGCTAACTAAGAGCTGGAGTTAGATATAAATAGAGATTAATAATAAATGGGGATAGACGAAAGTAAAATGCTGGTGTGAAATTGGCAGGGAGCAGAGTTCTGCAGACTCCAGATTACCTCTGCCTGCAGCTCTTCTAGCAGCTGCTAGGAAATAAATGGAACACTGCCTATTGCCACTAATCAGGCACAAAAGTGACAGCTAGGTGCACCAGTCAAACTTATTAAAAATATGGATACTTTGCTTTTCCTTAGGCCATTTCCCAGAAAGGTCTTGGCGCATTTGTAAACACGAGTGGAGTAAGTTTTGAGATGCCTGTATGAAATGGGTTCTTAGTTTACATTTAGTTTACAACCAGAAAAAATAGGGTACTGAAATATTAATAGTAAATAACCTATGTCCGAGCCATGCAGCTCATGACAGCACCAATGTCTCTCTGCGATCCTTTGACAAGGAAAACTGGAATTATGTTTTCAAGGTCAAGTGCTGTCCTAGGGTAACCAGATCTGAGCTCTCTCAGGTTCCTAAGGAATTGCAGAGCAGAACAAGCAAGCTAGCACAATTTCCTCCTTCACCCTGTGGCTTCTTTAGGGGAATTGGAAGTGTTGCAGAGTAAGGGAGGCCATGTAGTGTAAGAGGTTGCATTAAGAGATGGTTGCACAGGTTTTTGATTTGGAGGCAGGGGCTTTCCAAAGTAGCCCTCTTCAAGTAATCGGAAAGTAATATAGCTCAGCATGCTGTAGAGTGGCTAAAGCCCTGGTTGCAGCTCACCTGTTTGTAGGTTTTAAAATAGGCCTCTAGTACAGATTAAGTATTTTATTTGTTTAGGTCTCGGCAGGTAACTACACGTAGGTATATTTTTTCCTTTCAGGACAAGGTGATGTGTATTGGAGTCAGGCATACTGATGTTATATTTATTTTTACAGGAAGGAAGTCCTAGCTCCTTGTCAGAACCAGAAGTGTGTGAGCAGCCAGACTTAGTTAGATTCCTTTTTGTACCTGTGTCAGCTGCCCAAAAAAGGTTCACCTCCAAACTTGGGGCTGTGACACCAGACTTTCCTGTGTCACACTTACTCTGCCCTCTGGTTTCCCCTTTCTTCCTGTTTTTCTCTGTTTCTCTGCCATGCTTTGTCTCTCTTGCTGTACCACTTAAAGTCTCTGTCTCTCTGTTTTCCTACATCTCTCCTTATGTCTGTCTTTGGTGTCTATCACAGGCGAACACATTTCACATCAAAACATTGTTACTCAGTGCCTTTAAATTCAATATATTTGATCTCTCCGTGTTATTTCCCAGGCGGACATATGCACCAGAGGTGTCAGTGAAGGTGGCTCATGCAGGTACATGTGAGATGTGTTAGACCTCCCCTGCACACACAGGTGAGATGCAGAGTAAATAAACAACGAGCCTCCACTCTTCCCAAGGGGCTCAGCAGAGCTTTCTGGTTGATCTATGACCACTTTGATGACTGGGGGCTTAGTGAGAAGCACAAATATGTCCTAAATACTGAAAATCCACTAGATCTGCCCCTCTTGATTTCCATGCAGAAAAGAAGGAAACCTATGTGTACAGTAACCTTACATTCCTGAGTAATACATTTTTGTTCTTGTAGCAGCAGGATTACATGCTCCTTGCAACAATCTTTAGCAAAGGTGCCACTGGCTTTTTAAGGATATGAAACCTATCCAGTAATGGGGTTTTGGGTGCAACCTTAATACAAATTTTCATTATTGATTATATTTTCAGAGGCAACTGCAGTATGCTCCATTTGTCACACATGAGATATGAACTGCTGTGTCGTAGCCTGCAGTCAACATCGGTCAGGTATGGGGAAGTCAGGGCTTGAATTCTTATTTCTCAGTGGATAACAAGGTGACAGTTTTCAGTGATCGAAAACCTGCTTCTGCTTTTCAGCAAAGGGAGCTTAATCCTTCTATTTCTTTTGTTAGTCAGCTCTTCCTATTAGAAGTCATGTTCCTGTCTTACTTCTGTTATGAGGATGCTGGTTACTTTGATTCCTTTATAGGGTTGAGCAAGTCTGTGACTTAGTGCACTAGTTTCCTTTGACAAAAAGCCATTATCATTATTGATGAACCCGTCACTGGCTGGCAAGTTACCAGAAAGTGCGCAGAGGTAAAGCTTTCCTTAGGGTGTGCTTCGCTGCAGCACTGTGTGTTAGGTCCTCAGACACACACTGGTTCTGGAAAAGAACACACAGGAGTCAGGTGGAAGAGGGGAAAGAGAATAAAACCAGTCCCAATTTTCTTTAATTTCAAGTGTCCAATCAATAGCAAAGCTCTCCTTCCTGGTGAGGGCCTGTGACATGTAGCCAAAAGTATTGTTCTTAGTATTATCCACTTGTGCTACTGTGGGTTTATTCTAACATCTGATCAGTAAGTGGGGAAAACATGTTTCTTTTTCGTACATGAGAACCCAGTGCAGAAGTTAAGAAGAATCTTCATCGCTAATTGTGGATATGTGAGCAGAGTAAGGGCTTTCCAGTTGTGCAGGCAAAGCTGCAATAAACAGTGATTCTCAGGACCTAAGTCTAAATGGACCTTTAAATTAGATGTAGTTCCCCAACACTGAGAGTGATGATGCCTGGAACAGTTAATGGATAAAAGCAGATTGTCAACGTTTGGGGCTTTTCAGGGTAGCTTTAGTAGCATTCTGAAAGACGTGCCTTAGCACAGCTTTGAGGTAAAGTTCCCCAGCATACTTGTAAGGAAGGTGGTTTAGGTGATCAGAGCTATCTATGGCAGCAAAGAGACTGTGAAATCTAGCCTTGGCAGTTATCTGCTTAGCCAACCCCTGCTGCAAATACCATTAACTACAGAAATGTGTTTTCTTTTTCCTGCTTTGGCATTATATCACCGAGATACAGCTTGTGCCCCTTGGGCTTATCAATGCACAGAAATTCTGATTCCATACCTCTTGAAATTGCACAGGAAAATTCATTCTCAGCATACCAGCACAGACTTCTCTCAAAAAGATGTTGAATACAAGACAAGCTTATAAATAAAAACACATGCTTGTTCTTGACTAGATCAACCAAATGAAATCTGTGCTATGTGGGCAAACCAGCTAGAAATTCAGTCATACTTCTGACTGTGAGGAGCATGAAGTGAAATAGTGAGTGATTAACCCACACACATCTACATTCTCTTTAACCTGAAAGTTAATGTTTACAAAGTGCAAATGCAGTGCATGGTTTGAGTTAAAGATTTATTAAAGGATAAGGATGCCCAGTAGCTTTGAAGGCTGGGACTATGTTCAGAGCTTTTATCTTGCTGTCTTATGCCATCTGCTCTTCCTGAGGCTTGTTTTGCTGTGGCTTACATGGGTTTGATGGCCTGTCCTACCCTTGAATAAAAGATCAGATTGCAAAATTCAGTTACTGCCCAAAATTAGCACCCTCTTTAGCTGATGCACCAGAGTGGGGAAGGAAAGAACAAGGCGATATGACTAAATTTCCTTCTGATTCCTAGAAGTGGTGTTTCTAGCCTGAAGGCAGAAGCATCACAGCAAGGTGAGCAAGTGGCTTCTTCTGCCTCTATTCATGCAGCATCTGCTTTCTGGCAACAGGGAGTGTGTGCTTTCTGCTGCAGACAACTTTTATGATCTTTCCTGTGCAAATAAATGATAATAATTAACCTGTCTGGCATCTCCTGCTGGACAGTCCCAAGAAAATGACAAGGACGTATTTCATAAGAGCCACTCTACAGGAAAGTACATGTTATTAAAAAGAGCCTTTTTTGACACTCTTGGCAGTGATAAAAACAGCATAAATATTATTGAAAGGTTCAAAAAAGAGATTAAATCCCCTGGTACTGAGTGGTAAGTACTCTGTCAGATAAACAAAGACAGCTGCTCTAGAGAGCTATCCCTTTTGGCGGTGTGTAAAGGGTTAAAAAACAGAGAAGAGATGCAAGTTGGGGAGACAGGAGTCAATGAGGATATTAATAAATACATACATTAATGAATGCATTTTAGCTGGATGAAGATAGGCAGGAGAAGAGGTTGGTTCTTTTAGAAACAAGGTTCATCATTGTGAAAAGCAGCAGGCTATTGCAGCAGGAGGTTTGCAGCTGCCTCAGAAAGGATCTGTTTCTCAGTGGCCTCTTAAGTATGTTGTGCACGGGGCAGAAGAGCTTTACTTCTGGGACTGGACAGTGACTCACTGCAAGAAGCAATGGTGAACTGTGATCCGGCAATTGTACTCACTACAGCACAGTGGCAGATTACAGCCCGTGCTGGGAAGTGCTGTGCTAAGCATTGACTAGTATAAGCTGCCTCAGCTTCTCTTTGAAAGGAAATTTTTTCCTTTCTCTTCCTCATCCTTCATTCACCGCTGAGATGTTGAAGACTGGCTGCTAAATTTTCAAACGAGCCTCTTGGTACTTTCATTCTGCCACTGTGACGCAGATGAGCTCCTTGCACACCTCCATCAAGATGCCCATGAGAACAGCCCACAAGTAATAAGCTGCTGGTGTGCAGGTACCATCCAGTTGCATTGATGTCTTATGCTTTTTTTATGTATCTCTTTTGGGTCTTGTTATGTCTTTCATCTGGAATCTCCTTGGAGTAATGGTGAGGTAAAGCCATGCAGTGGATGGAATGTCATAAACCCAGAAATACAGCTGAGAAGACACTGAATGCTTTTAATGCTCATTCTTCCAGGCTTAATTTGTTGTGTTTATGACTCATGTTTATGCAATAACAATTCACTATGTTTCTATGTTTCATATTTACATGATAACGAGGGCAGTTGCTAAAATATTAATGAAGTACATCTATACTTAATGTTATATAAGATTTATATTCAAGAGCTACTGCAACAAACTAAAGGGGTTGTTTAAGCTGAATCACAGAATCACTGAGGTTGGAATTGACCTCTGGATATCATCTAGTCAATAAATCAAGTGCCAATTCAACAGTATGTTACTAAATAATGTTTTTCCCTGTATGGAATGGAATGGGCTGGAATGGAATGGTATGGAAAAGCAAGGTTAGACAGCCTAATAAGCTTTAAAACATTACATGGCCATCAAGTGAGTAAAGTGATAACACCTTGTCCTTTTTTAGGAAACAAGAACAAGCAGGAAGTAGGTCTACCCATAATTAAAAAACAACACCTTTATTTTTACCTGTGCCACAAGAAGAAAACAAGAGAACAGGGCCTGTAAAGAGGTGTGAGCAAGGTGAAATGTAGTATCTCAAAGGGGAATGTAAGCTAAAATGTGACGTTACCTCTCCTGCTGCGTGGCTCAGTAGAAAGGGATCTTGGAGACCCCTGAAACTTTGCAACTCCAGGTTGCAAAACTATAGTCAAATGTGTAATTCTTCACTGTCAAAAAATAAGTGAGGTGAACTTTTTACTCTTAAATATTGTCTGGTAGGAAAGGAGTCTCAGGGGTGGGTGACAAGTGCCAGCCACTTTATTTCTTTGGCAATGATGAATCACTGCTCGGGGTGAGCTAACATATTCACAATCTCTGCCCTGTGCTGGAGAATTCCTCACCACTGGTGCAGTTTTTTATGGCAAAGCTGAAAGAGGCCAGGGTATGGAGAGAGCCTTCTTGGCAAGCAGGAATGGAGATCCGAAGAAGACCTAAACTTGGAGATTACTCAGTTTATAGTCTTCTAGAGCCAAGGAAAGCTAGCTGTCCCTCTCCCCCATCCATAACCACTGTCTCCTCATACACCCCATCTTCTCCCTTGTGGCAGCCAGCCTATTTTGCCAGACCTTAAAAAGTGACAGCTCCCAGTGGTTCTAATGTACTGCTCAGGATGGTGTGAGGAGGTGCCTATTTTTAGAGAAGCCAAAATTATTTAAGACCTGTTCTTCTTGCAGCCTGAGCTCTCGCTGGCTGCAGTGGGGGTCACATGAGCTGGTAACTGCTTTGGGGAGGGAAGGCTTCCAGGGTGCTCTATGAGAAGAGGAGATATTAGGTTCAGGGTCACATTCAAATTTCCTAGAAGTTTCCTGCTGGCAGGACGTATAGTAGAGCAGGTGATGGAAAGGGGAAAAAATACTGCTTTATTTATTGGGGGGGGGGGGGGCAAGGAAGTTGAGAATTCAAAGTAAAAAGAAAAATCAAATAAAATCAATTGTGGGGTTTTTTCCTTCTTTCTGCAACTTCTGGAAATGCAGAGCTACTTTCATTAGTATTCTGTAGCTAAATGCTTACTGCTGCTCCTTCCTTGGCAACAGCTTTCTTGAAAAATATTAATATTTCAGAATTTGTAAGTTCCCCTCACTAACTCTAATCACAGGAATACAAAATCTTCCCGTACTTTTGGCTCCAAAATGCTGTGTAATGTTGCCACACAATGTTTCACAAATAATTCTACCTTCACCAGGATGGGGATGCGATCCTTTCTATCCCCATTGTAACACAGGTCAGAAGAAATAATGAACAAATATTTGTTACA